>NW_026652280.1:385781-414537 GCF_009828535.3 Hylobates moloch | reverse complement strand
GTCTGGCACAGAGGTTTAGGTCACATGTTCACTGAGTGAACCTTGGGGCATAGAGGCACACATAACCATTTGAATCCTGACCACGTCCCCCTCTTCTCCTGCAGCGAACTTGGCGCTGAAGGTCACAGCACACGTGGTGTCGGTGATTACTGAGCGCTTCTCTCCTGGCCTCCATTGCGGTAGCCATCTAAGGAGCTTTCTCCCATTCAGAAGCGACTTCTGCAATTCTTCACTGGGGTGCTGAGCTCTTACTGGCAAGGTAACTAACGGCATTTTGTTAGGCTGTCTTTCCCTCCCTCCTTCCTTTTCATTTGACTTTTCCCCCCTAAAATCTTGAGTGAATCACACACTTGGGTCGAGTGGGCAGTCTGTGAGCTACACTGAGCAAACCCACCACGCCCCCTCTTCTCTGGTTCCTGAGTTGCCGTAGTGGTGGGTTTAAGCTTTACTTGGCAGAGGTCCTAGGATACAGTTGTCAGCAACAACCAGAAAAAGGGCTTGATGTTGACGGTGGAAGGCAGCGGCTCTCGAGCCTCAGCGATGAGGCTTGCGTGTCACTGGATCCCCCCCCCCCCCGAGACCTACTCACTCAGAATGATTTTTATAAATTGAGATAAAATTCACATAACGTTATATTTACCACTTTTATGTGCACGATTCAGTGGTTTTTAGTGTATTAACAATGTTGTGCAACCATCACCACTATCTAATTCCAGGACTTTTCATCGTCCCAAAAGAAACTCTGAGCCATTAGCAGTCACTCCCCATCGCCCCCTTCCCATCCTCTGTAACCCCCTCACCAGCTTTCTGTCTCTGTGAATTTACTTATCATGGATATTTTATTTTATTTATTTTATTTTTTGAGACAGTCTCGCTCTGTCTCCCAGGCTGGAGTGCGGTAGCATGATCTTGTCTCACTGCAACCTCTGACTCCCGGGTTCAAGGGATTCTCCTGCCTCAGCCTCCCGAGTAGCTGGGACTACAGGCACCCGCCACCGTGCCCAGCTAAGTTTTGTATTTTTTGGTAGAGACAGGGTTTCACCATGTTGACCAGGCTGGTCTCAAACTCCTGACCTCAAGTGATCCACCTGCCTCAGCCTCCCAAAATGCTGGGATTACAGGGGTGAGCCACCGTGCCCGGCTTGGATGTTTTATATAAACTATATGTGACCTTTTCTTCCTGGCTTCTTTCTCTTAGCATAGGCTTTATCCACACTGTGGCATTAGCAACACTTGGTTCCTGTTTGTGGCTGCATAACATTCCTGTATGGAGGCCCACATTTTGCTTCTCTGTTTATCAGTTGATGGAATTTGTGCTGTTTTCAGTTTTTGGCTATTATAGTAATGTCACTGTGAACATTTATGTACAAGTTTTTATGTGAGCACATGTTTTCATTTGTCTTGAGTGTACATCTCGGCGTGGGGTCGTCGGGTCACATGAGAACTCTGTTTAAATTTTTGAGGAACTGCCAGACTGTTTCCCACTGTGGCTGTGACATTTTATATTCCCACCAGCAATGTACGGGGGTCCAATTTTTCCACATCCTTTCCAACACTTGTTGGGTTTTTTTCCCCATTTGTTTGATTATAACTACCCTAGTGGATGTGAAGTGGTATCTTGTAGTTTTAATTTACGTTTCCATAATGACTAATGATATTGATCACCTTTCATGTGCTTATTAGCCATTCACATATTTCCTTGGGAGAAATATCTGTTCAAGTCCTCTGTCCATGTTTAAATTGGGTTGTTTGTCATTTGTTGTTGAGCTCCAAGAGTTCCTAACATTCTGGATACTGGACTCTTATCAGACATGTGACTCGCAGCTCTTTTTTTTCCACCGTTACTTGTCATTCATTTTCCTGGTCCTGTTCTTTGATATACAAGAGTTTCATTGGAATGCAGTCCAATTCATCTTTTTTTCTTTTGTTGCTTGTGCTTTTGGCATTCTGTTTCAGAAACCAATGTCTCATCCACGGTCATGAAGATGTACACTCTGTTTTCTTCTACGTGTGTTTTGGAGTTTTAGCTCCTACATTAAGGTCTTTGATCTAGTTTGAATTAGTTTTTATACATAGTGTCATGTAGGCGTCTTGGTCCATTCAGTGTTGCTATAAAGGAATACCTGAGGCCAGGTAATTCATTTTAAAAAGAAGGTTGTGATGTCATCATGATTCTGATGTCTGAAAATTTCAAGATCAGGCACCTGCATCTGAGGAAGGCCGCAGGCAGCTCCAGTCATGGCAGAAGATGGCACAGAGCTGGTGTGTGCAGAGACCACACGGAGAGGGAGGAAGCAAGGGCTAGGAGTGCCAGGAGGGTTCAACAGCCAACGCTGGAGTGAACTCATAGAGCGAGAACTCACTCATTACCATGAAGACACCACCCAGCCATGCGTGAGGGATCTGCCCCCATGACCCAAACCCCTCCCATTAGGCCCCACCTCCGACACTGGGTATTAAATTCCACTATAAGATTTGGAGGTTAATATCCAAACGATAGCAGGGTCCAACTTTATTTTTTTACATGTGGATAACCGTTTGTTGGAGACACCATTATTTCTCCATTGAATAGTCTTGACGACCTTGTCAAAAATGAACTGACAGTAGATTTATGGTTCATTTCTGGACTTTCAATTCTGCTCCATTGATTTTTATGTCTCTCTTTACGCTAGTACTACACTCTTGATTGCTGTAGCTTTATACTCAGTTTGAGTAAGTAGTAATGTACTAGTCCATGTTCACATTCCTATAAAGGAATACCTGAGACTGGGTAATTTATAAAGAAAAGAGGTTTAATTCGCTCATGGTTCTGTGGGTTATAAAGGAGGCACGGTGCCAACGTCTGCTCAGCTTCTGGGGAGGCTTTAGGAAGCCTCCAGTTAGGGCAGAAAGCAAAGGAGGAGCAGGTGGAAGCAAGAACAAGGTTGGGGGGTAGGTACCACACACTTTTAAACAAACAGATCTCATTTCGACACGAGATTTAGGTGGAGGCATATAATAAAATGATATCAAGTAAGTTTGAGCCCTCCAACTTGGTTCTATGTCAAGATTGTTTTGGCTACCTTGCATTTCCAATAGAATTTTAGGTTCAACTTGTCAATGTCTTCAAAAAAGTTACTTGGATTTTTGTGTGTGTGGTACCTACCCCCCAACCTTGTTCTTGTTTCCACCTGCTCCTCCTTTGCTTTCTGCCCTAACTGGAAGCTTCCCAAGCCTCCCCAGAAGCTGAGCAGACGTTGGCACCGTGCCTCCTTTATAGCCCACAGAACCATGAGCGAATTAAACCTCTTTTCTTTATAAATTACCCAGTCTCAGGTATTACTTTATAGGAATGTGAACATGGACTAGTACATTACTACTTACTCAAACTGAGTATAAAGCTACAGCAATCAAGAGTGTAGTACACATGGATTGGATTGACTCTGTTGATCAATTTAGGGAAGATTGCCATCTTAACAATATTAAGTCTTCCAATACATGAGCATGGAATGTCTTTTCATTTATTTAGTCTTAAAATTTCTTCCACCAATGTTTGTAGTTTTCAGTTTTCAGTGTAGGTTTCAGTTTCCACTCCTTGGTTAAATTTATTCCTAAGGATTTTATTCTTTCTGATGCTCTTATAAATGGAATTTTTTTAACTTCCTTTTCCGATTATTCATCGCTTTTGTATAGAAATACAACTGATTTTTTTTACTGATCTCATGTCTTGCAATTTTGCTGAACCCATTCTCATAGTGATGTGTGTGTGTGTATGTGTGTATGTGTGTGGGTATGTGTGCGTGTGTGTGTGCGCGTGTGTATGTGTATGTATGTGTGCGTGTGTGTTAAGGTTTTCTGTACATAAGATCATAAGATCAAGTCATCTCAAAATATAGTTTTACTTTCTTCTTGTGAGTCTGGATGCCTTTTATTTCTTTCTCTTGCCTAATTTTTCTGACTATAATTTCCAGTACAATGTTAAGTAGAACTGATGAGAGCAGGCATTTCAGTCTTGTTCCTGGTCTTAGAGGGAAAGAATCCAGTCTTTCACCGTTGACTATGAAGTTAGCGGTGAGTTTTTCCTACGTGGACTTTGTCATGTGGAGGAAGTCTGTGAGTTTTTCCTACACGGACCTTGTCATATGGAGGAAGTTCTCTTTTAGACGTAGTTATTGAGTTTTTTGTTTAATCAGGAAAGGATGTTAGACTTTGTCAAATCCGTTTTATGCATCTATTGAAATTATCGCATGATTTTTCCCTTCATCCTATAAATAAGCATATTATATTAATTTTGTGTATTGTGCCACCCTTGTATTCCTGTGATAAATCTCTATGGTAAACGATCAAATGGTCATCATGTATAATCCTTTTAATATGAAGCTGGATTTATTTTACTCGTGTTTTGTGGAGGATTTTTGCCTCTGCTTTCTTCTCTCTCTCTTTTTTTTTTTTTTTTTTTTTTTGAGATGGAGTCTTACTCTGTTACCCAGGCTGGACTGCAGTGGCGCAATCTCGGCTCACTGAAACCTCCGTTCCCAGGTTCAGGCAATTCTCCCTGCCTCAGCCTCCCGAGTAGCTGGGATTACAGGCACCTGCCACCACACCCGGCTAATTTTTGTATTTTTAGTAGAGACAGGTTTTTGCCATGTTGGCCAGGCTGGTCTCAAACTCCTGACCTCAGATGATCCACCTGCCTCGGCCTCCCAAAGTGCTGGGATTACAGGTATAAGCCAGTGTGCCAGGTCTTTGTCTTTAGACAGTTTGTGGTGCGTCAGTGTGGATGTCTTTGAATTTATCTTACATGGAGTTTGTTGAGTTTCTTAGAGGTGTAGATTAATGTTTTTCATCAAATTTGGAGGGTTTTTTAACCATATTTCTTCAAATATTCTTTCTTCCCTGTTCCCTCTTTCCTTTCGGGACTCTCACTATGCAAAAGTTGGTACATGTGATGGTCCCACAGGTCTCTTAGGCTCTGTTCCATTTTCTTCAGTTGTTTTCTTTCTGCTCCTCCGATAGGACAGCATCAAATGATCTATCTCTAGTTTCTCTGATTATTTCTTCAGCGTGTTCATAGCTGCTGCTGAGACCTTCTAATGAGCTTTTCATTTCAGCTATTACACTTTCAACACCAGAATTTCTCTCACCTTTTTTTAATATAACTTCTGTCTCTTTATTGATATTCTCTATTTGGTGAGACATCATTCTCACAAATTCCTCTAGCTCTTTGAAGATATTAAATAAGCTTATGTGAAGTCTTTTCTGGTGAGTCCAATATCTGTGTTTCTTCAGTGACATTCTGTTTTAGTTCCTTTTTCCTGTCTATGAGCTACACTCTTGTATTCTTTGTATGCCTTGTAATTTTTTGTTGAAAATGAAATTTTTAATAAGTGGCAGTTCTGGAAATCAGACTCTCCCCTCTCCCCAGGAGTTTTTGTAGCTACTGTGGTTTGTTGAGTAACTTTTGTGAACTAATTTTGTAAAGTCCATATTCTTTGTCTGATGTGGCCACTGATGTCTGTTCCATTAGCTTAGAGGGCAGCAAGTGATGGGACATACAGATTCTTAAACGTCTGGAATGAAAACTAAAACTTGTTTTTGCAGATGGGCTCTGTGTGTCTTGGAGCCACCTTCAGCACTCAGCCAGGCTGGTCAAGCCTCTGTCTTATCACCTCCTGCTCGCAGAATCTGAAGGTCAGCCCGAGGAAGGACTTCAGGGACTTCTCGGGTTTTTCCCGGCACGTGCGCAGCCCAGGCATGTGCGTGGCATCCAGATTCCCGGGAACTCTTAGAACTTTATCAAGCTCTTATTTCCTAAATCATCTCATTCGCCAGCCTTTCGTCCCCAGCTTTTTGTTTAGCCTGTGGTGCCAACTATAATCCATTGCCTCAGGCAGCAATGGCTAAAACACTTTCCTATCGATGTTTTTGACACACACTCCCCAAGTGGCTGCCTTTGCACAGACGGAGTTCCAAGATACTGGAGATAAGGCAGGAGTTTGAGCCGGTCTTCCACGGAGCCAAAGTAATTACGATTCCTGGTCAACGAGGCCTGTAGCTTCTCCTTCCAGTGCTGGTACCGGGAATGCAGGCAGTTGCTGTCCCCGCGGAGCTGGGGAGCGACAAAGCTTATTATTGTGATGAAGACTCAGCTGTTCTTTCTCAGTGCCCCACGGTTGGTGCAAGCTTTTGGTTAGTTTCCAGAGGTCCAAAAAAGTTGACTCGACGGTTTTCATCAGGTTTTCCATTGTGTGAAGGTAGGGATGGACTTTTGGAGCTCCTTATTCCGCAGTTTCTCCGCCTCACAGAATGCGGAGTAGGGCCAGGAATGCTGTTTTCCAGCAGGTCCCCTGGCTGATTCTGACGTGGCTGCTCCGCGGGACACACCTTGAGAAACTAAGCTAGGACTCCGCCTCTCCCTCCAGCCATCACGGCGTCCTCACCGGTCGGTGGGGTCCGCCCTGAAACATCTGGCTCTTCGGGGTTTGCGTCGATTTGTGAAAGCTCCGTTCGACCCCTTGTTCCAAGCCCCCTAGTGTGAGAACCCGGCTGTTCCCTTGGTGATAACTCAAGGCGGGTCGCCACCTGGCGGGGTCCGCTGGACGCTTGAGGGTCCCCCATGCGGACCAGGTGCAGAGGTCTGGCCTGCAGAGGAGCGGGCAGTGGGCGGGCGGAGGGGTCTCCGAGCTCACCTCCGAGGGTTCGGTGCCGGCCCGGCCCCTGGATCCCCGCGGGCGGACGCGCTCCCCCAGCTCAGCCCTCGCGGCCCTAACGCGCTCTATTCCTTTTGCAGGAGCCCGGCGGGAGCCCCTCGGTCCGCTCCGGCCCTGCGCATGGAGCCATGGCCCTGCTACCCGGGCGGCGGCGGCGGCGGGACACGCGCCCGGCACGTCATCATCAACGTAGGGGGCTGCCGCGTGCGCCTGGCCTGGGCCGCGCTGGCACGATGCCCCCTCGCGCGCCTGGAGCGCCTGCGTGCCTGCCGCGGCCACGACGACCTGCTGCGCGTGTGCGACGACTACGACGTGAGCCGCGACGAGTTCTTCTTCGACCGCAGCCCGTGCGCCTTCCGCGCCATCGTGGCGCTGCTGCGCGCGGGGAAGCTGCGGCTGCTGCGGGGCCCGTGCGCGCTGGCCTTCCGCGACGAGCTGGCCTACTGGGGCATCGACGAGGCGCGCCTGGAGCGCTGCTGCCTGCGCCGCCTGCGCCGCCGCGAGGAGGAGGCGGCCGAGGCCAGCGCGGGGCCGACGGAGCGCGGGGCGCAGGGGAGCCCGGCGCGCGCCCTGGGACCTCAGGGGCGGCTGCAGCGCGGCCGGCGGCGCCTGCGCGACGTGGTGGACAACCCGCACTCGGGGCTAGCGGGCAAGCTCTTCGCCTGCGTATCCGTGTCCTTCGTGGCCGTCACGGCCGTGGGCCTCTGCCTGAGCACCATGCCGGACATCCGCGCCGAGGAGGAGCGGGTGAGCGCGGCCGGGGGTGGCGGGGACCGGGGCCAGAGCTGGGGCTGGGCTGGGGGCTGGGCTGCGGGGAGGTGGGTGGGGGAAGGGGCGCGGGGGCGGCCAAGGCCTAGGACCGGGCTGGGGGCTGCCGGGGCTGGGGTGGGCCGGGGCCGGGGCAGGGCTGGAGGTGGCCGGGCTGAGGGAGCGTCGCTGATGGTGGTCTTGGCAAACCCCCACCCCCAGCGGGAGACAACAGGCTCCAAGTTACATTCGGTTTCCAGACGCAGCATCCGGTCCACAGGCCTCCGCCGGAAACTGCTCAGCTCGTCAGGCCTTCAAAGTTTGGACAACGTGGAGCTAAAATATTGGGTATCCGGGGTCTAGAGTATTGTGTGACATTTGGTCATTCTGGACCAAGGAGACCCAGCCGCATTGTTCCAGGGCTGGAGGACAGTGCCAGGGCCAGGCAGGCTTCTGGCTATGGAACCGAGGTCTGGGTGCCGAGGTCTGTGTGCCGAGAGGTCTGGGTGCTTAAGTCTGTGTGCAGAGAGGTCTGGGTGATGAGAGGTCTGGGTGCTGAGAGGTCTGGATGCTGAGGCCTGGGTGCTGAGATCTGGGTTATGAGGTCTGGGTGCTGAGAGGTCTGGGTGCTGAGATCTGGGTGCTGAGGTCTGGGTGCTGAGAGGTCTGGGTGCTGAGAGGTCTGGGTGCTGAGGTCTGTGTGCTGAGAGGACTGTGTGCCGAGGTCTGGGTGCTGAGAGGTCTGGGTGCTGAGAGGTCTGGGTGCTGAGGTCTGTGTGCTGAGAGGACTGTGTGCCGAGGTCTGGGTGCTGAGATCTGGGTGCTGAGGTCTGTGTGCCGAGAGGTCTGTGTGCTGAGAGGTCTGGGTGCTGAGTTCTGGGTGCTGAGGTCTGTATGCTGAGAGGTTTGGGTGCTGAGATCTGGGTGTGGATCTTCCTGCCCCTGTCTTAGACTTCCTGCCCCATCCATCCTGTCCCACTAACCTGACAAGGTCTGGGCAGAAGTGTGTGTCCTTGTGGGTCAACCTATGTTACCATGAGGAGGCAAGAGAAGGCGAAAGCTTGCCAGCATGTGTCATGTCTGGGGAAGGACCGTGAGCTCGGCGTGTGTCGTGTCTAGGGGGGGACCGTGAGCTCGGCGTGTGTCGTGTCTGGGGAAGGACCGTGAGCTCGGCGTGTGTCGTGTCCTGGGACGGACTGTGAGCTCCGGGCCCTGGGCCTGGGGGTTTGTGTTGCCAGAGTGGTGAGATTCACAGAGAAGGGGCTGTGACTGTGTCTGCACGGGCATAACTGAGTGTTGCCCTGGAAAGGTCTCCCTGCATTTTCCGATGGCCACACCAGGAGGCAGAGCACCCCACCAAGTGGGGGTGGAGCACCCCTCCCCTCGGGCACTGGCCTCCCTGGACTGTGTGGAGGCCCCTCCTCCCCTCGGGGCAGAGCACCCACCGTCAGCACCGCAGAGCCCCTGCCGGCCTGGGGGACACTCATTGAAGGGCACAGCAAGGAGCTGAGCTGACCCAAGCCCGCGGCCCAAGTGCCAATCTGACTTAAATGCAGGTTTGGAAGTCAGCTGCCGCCTGTAGTCTGGGTGTCTGGTGGCCAGGCTGCCTTCCCCCGTCGTCCCCACGAGGTCCAGGTCCCGATCGTGCTTCCAAAAGGTGCTGGAGTGTTTGGCTGTCCTCGGTCGAATATCCAGGAGGGAAAATTCATTTGTGTCACATTAGAGAATGGGAGAAGTGTGGGCTGCCCCAGCTACAGAAGTCACCCCAGGAACACCAGCCCTAACCCTTACTGTGCACCCCAAAACCCCAGATCCTCTCCGGGACAACCCTGGGCTCCATGGCACCCAGCCCTTCACACTCCTGGCACGTGCCCCTAAATCGCTTGTCCAGTTAAGAAGCAGTCGCCCTCCCCGTGGGGCCTGATGACCCGTGTCCGAGCATTAAGAAGCAGTCGCCCTCCCCGTGGGGCCTGGTGACCCGTGTCCGAGCATTAAGAAGCAGTCGCCCTCCCCGTGGGGCCTGGTGACCCGTGTCCGAGCATTAAGAAGCAGTCGCCCCCGTGGGGCCTGGTGACCCGTGTCCGAGCATTAAGAAGCAGTCGCTCTCCCCGTGGGGCCTGGTGACCTGTGTCCGAGCGTCCGGTTAAGAAGCAGTCGCTCTCCCTGTGGGGCCTGGTGACCCGTGTCCGAGCGTTAAGAAGCAGTCGCCCTCCGCATGGGCCTGGTGACCCGTGTCCGAGCATCTGGTTAAGAAGCAGTCGCTCTCCCCATGGGGCCTGGTGACCCGTGTCCGAGCGTCTGGTTAAGAAGCAGTCGCCCTCCACGTGGGGCCTGGTGACCTGTGTCTGAGCGTCCGGTCAAGAAGCAGTCGCCCTCCGCATGGGCCTGGTGACCCATGTCCGAGCATCTGGTTAAGAAGCAGTCGCTCTCCCCATGGGGCCTGGTGACCCATGTCCGAGCGTTAAGAAGCAGTTGCTCTCCCTGTGGGGCCTGGTGACCTGTGTCCGAGCGTTAAGAAGCAGTCGCCCTCCGCGTGGGGCCTGGTGACCTGTGTCTGAGCGTCCGGTCAAGAAGCAGTCGCCCTCCGCATGGGCCTGGTGACCCGTGTCCGAGCATCTGGTTAAGAAGCAGTCGCTCTCCCCATGGGGCCTGGTGACCCGTGTCCGAGCGTCTGGTTAAGAAGCAGTCGCCCTCCACGTGGGGCCTGGTGACCTGTGTCTGAGCGTCCGGTCAAGAAGCAGTCGCCCTCCGCATGGGCCTGGTGACCCGTGTCCGAGCATCTGGTTAAGAAGCAGTCGCTCTCCCCGTGGGGCCTGGTGACCCGTGTCCGAGCGTTGCAGCTGCTGCTGACTGACTGGAGGTCTCTTTCGGAAGCGATTCGGTTGTGTGGGTTAAGAGCCAAGAAAAGATGGTTCTCACTCCTGTCCTAAGAGAATATTTCAAAGCGTGAGAATCGACGTGTTGGTGACGTAACAAAACCGGAAGTCAGGGCGCTTCCGAGCGTCCAGCTGGGGGCTGGTGAAGGACGTCACCTTCTGTCCACTTGATTGATGGGATGTGGAAACTGTAAAATGATGGTGATTCCAATGGAAAAACGCTCAGCCTCACTTTAATTAAATAAATACATGCTGGATCCCAAACAGGGCAAGTCCCAGCCCAACTCAGGCCTCAGACGAGCCAAGTCCGTGGTTGACCATCCCAGGCCAGCCACTGAGGGACGGCGGTGGGACCGTGACTCGGTGCTCCCTGCAGAGCACGTGGGTGCGAGCATTTTGGTGCTGTTTGTCAGGACACGAGTTCTTGAGAACTAGGAGTCGTCGTTACTGACAAAATGTGAGCTCTCTGAAGGGATGTGTGTGGGAGGCCGAGTCCGGCCGCCACACGGGTCGGCTTCCGCGGGGTTTCCTGCACGCACTGTGCTGTCCCAGGTGCAGGGGTGGGGGTGCAGGAGTCATGAGCACCCCTACACACAGCTCTGCAGACACTGGGGAGACTCCGAGCCAGAGTCCAGCTGGGACAGCCTCCCGGGTCTCCTGGGTGCCTCGGAGAATGAGGGAAGCCCAGGGTGCTGGTTGCTTTCAGTGCCCGCCCCGCGCTGAGTCTCCTGCCCCGGGCTGCGACCTGCACAGGGACAGTAGCTCCCTGTGGGGAGGGCTTGGCTCAGGGACCACGGAAACGCCTGGTCTGCTGCACACAGTGGGTGCCGAAGAAATAGGAAGCCTCAGTTATGTATGAGCAGAACACGCCCGCTGTCCCCAGCAGTGCTCAGGACCTGAGAACCCGGCTTTGTCAGTGTGAGCTTGGCTCTGGGCTGCCTGGGCTGGGAGCAGTTGTTGAGTCCGAGCCCACAGGGGATGCACTGGCCCACAGGTGTGCTGGGACGGCCCTGGGGACCGGAAGGTGGACACCTGGACCCGCCCTGCACTGTCCAAGCAGGCTCTGTCCTCTGCCTTCTCACGTGAGATCATTCACTCCATTGCTGGGCCTTTCCGAGGAGAGAAAATCCTTTCTATCCCAAACTCACAGCATCTTCGTGGCCAGGCGTTAGGGTGATTTGCTCAGCTGTTTATCTTGCCTGTGGCCACAGAGGTTACAAACCAAATCCTAAACACCTGTAGCCCCAAAAGTTATCCTGAATTCTCTGACCCCCAAAAAGTACATTCTAAACCCAAACACACATTCTAAACCCAAACACACCCGCTGCACCCCCAACCTCGCCATCTTTCCTAGGAGAGGTCACCAGTGGTCACGACCTGCAGACACCTCAGCCGCCACCACGCAGCCGTGGCATGGACGTTTTAATCCAGGCTGTAGGAACACAGACGGGCCTGAGGTCAGAGCTGGAGTGGGAGTTGTCACTCGTTCCCAGCTGGCGGAGGCTCAGCCAGGCAGGACCTCCCACCTCTGGGCCCCCAGCCACCTGGGGGTGGGCACCGCTTGTGCTCCTCATTGCCCTCATGGGACCTCCAGTGAGTCTGTGGCCTTCGGGAGTTTAGGCTGCGGACAGCTACATGGAGGAGGCCGACCACCTCTCTGCTCCCCTCCATCTGCTCCCAGACGAAGCCCCCCACACCGAAGGCGCCCTGTGAACATACAGATGGGATCATGAGTTTCAGCTGCCATGGACCTAATGGCCGCGGAATAATCGGCAGGGAGCGGTGTCTCCTGCCGTCTCTGACGGCGACGGGGCTTGATGATTGCAACGACGTGGCATGGTTTTGGGGTCCCGTGGGCTCTCTGTGGTCAGGAGTGCACCAGTGTTGGCTTCCTGCCGGTGGACGTGGCCCGGTGACGCCCATGGTGAGGATGCGGAGCGCTTTGGGGGGATGGGTGGTGGCAGCTTCCGTGCCCGCAGAGCTGCACGCTCCCTCTGCGCCGGGCGGCTGCTGTGCAGCCTGGATGGCGTGAGCACCCACGGGCTGGCTGGAGGCCGAGACAGACTGTGCGTCTGCTCACTGGAGACCTGCCTGCTGGCCCACCCGCTGTTGGTGGAGGTTTGTGGCTGGAGGTTGTTTTTCAAAAGCCATTGCTTCCTTTTACATTCAGGCTGATTTTTGGCTCTGTGAATTGATTTTTTCTTTTAAACTCACATGATTAAATTAAGACAAGTATAATTAGTTATAGATTTCATGACTGGGATTTGAAGCATTGAATTCACTGAGAACATTTTGCAACAGCTTTAAAAGCTGGTGGCCAAGTTTCTTCTGCACATGGGCAGACGTTGCAGACACTGAGTTGTGTCACCTCACAGAGCGAGTTTTGTGGATGCCAAGTTGTGTTGATCAGGGTTCTCCCGAGGTGCAGGATGAAAGGGTGTGGCTGATTGGCAGGCGTCAGCTCACCCGGTCCTGGAGGCTGGAGGCCCCACGCTGCAGTCAGCGCACCGGAGACCAGCAGAGCCTGGGTCTGAGTTCCAGCCCAAAGACCAGCACTGAGAGACCAGGAAGAGCTGCGGTTTCCGTCGAGCCTGAGGCAGGAGAAAGTTCCCAGCCTGCGGCCAGGCAGGAGGGGTCCCTTGCGCTGGGGAGGGTCAGCCTTCGTGTCAGGCACAGGCCTCCGGGGTCCGCCGTGAGGGTGTTCTGTCCACCTGCACCTGCATGAGGCTAAGCCTTACGAGCTGACAAATTGCACCTCCCGCCTCCTGGCAGCGCAAAACGTGCTTGCGTCGGTCGCAGCCTGTCCTGTGGGGGACCCTTGGAGACCTGACCGGCCTCATGGCAAGGATGGACATGGGGTGTGGACGGGACATGGGGTGTGGCCTGTCCCTACAACCGCAGGCAGAGTTGTCCTGGACCTGAGCACCAGCTGGCGGGTTCTGCGTTCAGAGCTGATTTCTTCAGAAAGTGCAGGCAGTGGGGCTCCTAGGGCAGCTGCACTGGGCTGTGGCCCCTTCCCATCCATGTGGTATATAACAAGGGCTGTGTTAGGGCCACAACAGATCCAAACTTGAGGATCTCGGTGGACGTCAGCCGGGGCTGACGTCTTGCAGCAGCAAGTTGAGTGGGCAGTGCAGGACCAGCCGGTGGCCCCCTGCATCCTGGGAAGCTCCCACACCACCATCTCCACCCAGGGGCAGTAGAGGGTGGGGAAGGCAGCCCCCTGTGATGCCTTGGCGGAGCCTCTGCGTCCCGTCCGTCTGCGTCCCATTGGCCTGGACGTCTGCGGCGCAGAGGGGCGGGCATCACATCCTAACCCAGAGGCCACAGGCCTGGGCAAAGCTGCGGGCTCTTTACCAGGGAGGCAGGTGCCAGTCAGCAGCGTCTGCCACTGCAACATTGGCAGCAAACTCCTGCCAGCACCAAGTGAGGACCCGCAGCAGATGTGTCACCAGGGCCAGCTGCTCTGGGGCCGCACGATGCCGCCGGGCCGATCTCTGGGAGGCGGCAGGGCCCAGTGATGGCAGCGCTCCTGTGCACGCGGCTGGCCGCACACCCCTGCAGCCCTCGGCACCCCTGTGGAGGGATCAGAGACCCTGCGGAGGCTCATGGAGGCCTGCAAACAGCAGGGCCTGGAAACCCCCTGGACAGGGGAGGAAGATAACGGGCGGCGTTCTCTGCTCTGCTTCCTGCACAGATTTGATGGGGAAAACATGGAAGATTTGTGTTTTGGATTTTCACTTTAGTCTGGCAAAAAAAAAAAAAAAAAAAGCTAAAATCCCTGATACAAAAGCTTCAAAGCTTCAAAGCTTCAGTATTTTTTTGTTTGTTTGTTTGAGATGGAGTCTCACTCTGTCACCAAGGCTGGAGTGCAATGGTGCAATCGCGGCTCACTGCAATCTCCACCTCCCGGGTTCAAGTGATTCTCCTGCCTCAGCCTCCCGAGTAGCTGGGACTACAGATGGCACCACCACGCCCGGCTAATTTTTGTGTATTTTTAGTAGAGACGGGGTGTCACCATGTTGGCCAGGCTGGCCTTGAACTCCTGACCTCAGGTGATCCACCCGCCTCGGCCTCCCAAAGTGCTGGGATTATAGGCGGAGGCACCGCGCACGGCCAATTCTTTTTCTGTAAAATCCCTCCCAGGTCTCCGGTCTTTCTTCTCGCCACAGTACAAGGGGCAGCTGCGGGCTAGCTTAGTTCTCAGACTCCAAGTGTGACTGCCACTCCCGTCCAGCTCTGGCTCTGACAGCGGCAGGGCTTGAAACATTCTCTCCATTCTGAGCCTGTTTCCTCACCAACCAAATGCAGATTCTTCAAAGCTGTTGAGATTAAGTTGAATAATTTATGTGCCTTGCTTTGGACAGTGCTCAGCACACAGAATCACACAGCGAGGTCTCTCTCCCCTTTCGCAAACAAGGGAAGCGAAGCCTGGTGTGGCCCCCTGTGTGGTGGCCATGGGGAGGGTCTATGGGGTGGGGCCCGCCCCTCCGGGAGCCGGCGTGCGCTGTCCTCCTCTGATGACACAGCAGGAGTGGTCGGTGTGCAGCAATAGCTGGGAGACCCCCAAAAGGACCTGCTAGGAAGAAGCCAGGTAGCTCTGCCGGTGGGGCCTGGGGACAGGCTGGGCGGCAGGGTGGGCCACACTCGGGCAGGAAAACAGGAATGCGAGTTCTCGCGTTGGGCCTCGGTCCCAGGCTTGAGGTCCTCTCCGGGGCCGCCCTCTTCCACCCGGCGCTTCCTGCCTTCTGTCCGTGTCACTTGGGAGACTTCCCGTTTCTTCTGCGTGGACTTTGTTTTTTCCCGGGCTGTTGTTTTTCTCAGTTCTGTGCCCTGCAGGGGTTTCTGTGTGTTCCCTGCCTCCCCAGGCCTCCCCTACACTCCCGTTCCCTCTGTCACTCCCCGTGCTGGCCCATGGCGCCGCTCCTGCCGCCCTCCCCTTTAACCACCTCCTGTCAGTCTTCCCAGATCCTCTGCGTGGCCACCGGCCCCTCTGAGCACATCCAGGCCTGCGCTTGGCCTGTATGCAGCTGTAAGGGCGTCGGGGAGCCCACCCCTAACTTTCCGGCCGCGAGCCCTGGACGGGAGCGTTTTCCTGGGAGCCGGCACACCCCGTGTCCTCAGTGTCTGTTCGCGGCATCTGAACTTTGCGATTTGGAAAGCAGGAGTCTGGGAGGAAAGCAGGGGAGGCCGTGGAGCGGCTGCGGTTAGAGCTGGTGACAGTGTCCGCTGAGCTGCCACACTCGGCTGGGAGGCGCCTGGGACTTGGGGGGGAGTGGATTTAGCCCAAAGAAGGCAGCGTCTGCGGCGTCCAGGTCCAGCCTGTGAGAGGCGCCGGCCTCGCTCCCGAGGGGACATCCTTGTCAGTGACATGCGCACGCTGAGGCCACTGAAGAGTCAGACACATTTCGGGCCACTTTGGGCTCTGACGGGGACATCCCGAGGACAGCCGCCTGCCCCAGAACCCAGCGGGAACAACTGATCCAGTTACAGCCCCAGAGCAAGCATGGGGTGAAGAGGCCAGGAAGGCGCTGTCTCCTGACTGCCTCGGGAATCCTCGGCCCTCACGTTCCGCCCTCACTGCTCCTCCTGCCTTTCCGTATCACAGGCTGAGGTAGGGATTCTGCTCCTGAACTGTGTTTTGTTGGCAGATTGAAGAAAAGCTGTATAGCCACCACCATCAGCCACCCTCCTCTACGCCATCAGCCGTAGAAAACTTAATAGAAAAATTATTCTGGTCACCCTAATAACAAAAATATGAAAGGCCTAGGAATAATCTCAGCAAGAGAGGTTCTGTCTACTGGGAGCAGCGCCACCACAGCGGAGGCGAAGAAGGGAGTGAACAGGGCACACCTGCCCCACTGGGGGAGCCACGCCCCGAATTAACACACACACACTTACTGCGCGTCAGTCAGAGTCCTAGCCGGTGTTTTGGACTCTCACAAAATAATCTTTAAAATCTAGAGAAATGTGTATGAAGATGTGCCGGTGGATTCTGGAGAACAAAGAGAAAAGTACAAAGCGGGGAGCCCACCCCAGAATTGATTCTCTTCTACTGCATAAGCTTCCCCATGGGTTCAGATGGCAGCCTTCTGTCTGCGGGTCATTCTGAGGCTGGGTTTGGGCTTGGCATGCTCTGTCCTTGAGGCATCAGCTGGGGTCTCCAAGGTGGAAGCTGGTGCGTCTCCGCTCCCTCCTCTCCAGGAGGCCGGCCCAGGCACGGTGGTGGGAGAGCTTCCAGGGGCACCAGGTCCCTTTCAAGGGCTCTGCCACGGTCACGTGTGCTCCTGCCCCGTGGGCCAGCGCAGGCCGGGACTTCAGGCTTCCCTCCTCCCCATCGCCATTCCTTCCTGTGGTAGGAGCGGGGGTTCCTGGAGGGTGTCAGGAGAGGGGCGTCTCCAGGTATGTGACAGGCTCCATGGAGACTGATGGGGCTCAGAAAGCCACACCCCAGCGGGACGGCCTCTGCAGCAAAGCGGCTCCCCACCTTCTGCCCTGTGATCTCCCAGCCTCCATCTCACCCAAGGCTGCCAGAGAAACTAGAATCTCTGTTCCCCAAGGTGGGTCATAGAAACCACAACCCCTTTTAAAGCTAGCCTGAGTTATCCCCCTAACTTCCCCACTTTTCTGTGTAAGGCCTGGCCATGAGGAGATTGCCCTACGTTGTCTGATGGGGTCCTAAGACCAGAAGGTCCTGCCCCATCACGGGAAGAAAGAGCACTGCCCAGAGCCCAAATCTGAACAGGCAGCCCTGGGGTCTCCTCTCAGTCCAACACTACGGAGCACAGGCGGCCCTGGGGGCTCCCCTTGGTCTAGCACCACCGGGCACACTCGTCTGCCAATCCCATTTCCACTCCAGCTTCACTGAACCTACACATACAAAGAAATTATTTCCCTAAATCTTAGGGTCTTCATGCCAAAGGCTCCTGTGTCAGTAAAACTCCCACCGTGAGTTTGTCGTGTGTTTCTCCTGTCGGCCTTTGTTATGGGGTTGGCCGTGGCCCTGACAATGGGGAGGAAAGAGATCACTCCCGTCCCACCCTACACGACAGCAATGCAGACCCTGGCACGGGGTTGGGGACAGCGGTCCTGAGTCGGGGAGATGCAAGTCTGGCCGAGAGCGAGACTGTGGTGCTCACGGGGTCTCTGCCTGCTGGGGGGCCTGGGTCTCTGCTGCTGAACTTGCCCTGAGCCTCCATTAAGTGCAGAAAACCTTGATGGGGGAGGCCGTTGTGAAGAGCAGTCGGACCGGCCTGCAGCCCACCTAGTGTCTGCCCCCAATGCCCCGATCCCCCGATCCCCGATGCCCCCAATCCCCAGATCTCCGATGCCCCTGATCCCCCAATCCCCCATCCCCCGATGCCTCGATGCCCAAAGCCCCCGATCCCCCGATCCCTGATCCCCCGATCCCCAATGCCCCTGATCCCCCAATGCCCCCGATCCCCCATCCCCCGATCCCCCCATCCCCCATGCTCCTGAACCCCGATCCCCCAATCCCCAACCCCCGATCCCCGATGCCCCCAATCCCCCATCCCCAATCCCCCATCCCCGATCTCCCATCTCCCGATCCCCGATGCCCCCAATCCCCCATCCCCGACCCCCGATCCCCCATCCCCAATCCCCCATCCCCCGATCCCTGATGCCCCCGATCCCCCATCCCCAATCCCCCGATGCCCCCGATCCCTGATCCACCATCCCTGATCCCCCGATCCCCAATCCCCCATCCCCGATCCCCTGATGCCCCGATCCCTGATCCCCCATCCCCGATGCCCCGATGCCCTGATCCCTGATCCCCCATCCCCAATCCCCTGATCCCTGATCCCCCGATGCCCCTGATCCCCCATCCCTGATCCCCCAATGCCCGATCCCCTGATCCCCCGATCCCTGATTCCCTGATGCCCCCGATCCCCCAATGCCCCAATGCCCAGCGCACTGATGCACAGTTGGGGTTGCTTCTTTCCTAAAACAAAATTCCTGCTGAGCCAGTAAGAACAGATTCCCCACTGCACCGACGTCCGGCACGCAGTCCCCAGGCCGGCACCCCCCAGCAGCCCAGTGGCAGGAGCTCGGAGCTGACTTGCTTCTTGCCCAGGCCTGGGGTTGGTGCAGCACCCACAGCTCATGGGCCACAGCAGCAGAAGGTCTGTGGCGTTTTGGATTTTGCTGTTGCCGGGCAGTGGGTGTCGGCGCCACATCCAGGACCCATCTCCCGCCTGGTGCCGCTGCTATCACAGTGAAGCTGGACTGAAACCCACAGACAGGCCCAGCCCTGCCAGGCAGGTGTGATCCAGCTGGCTCTGCAGAAAGGCCCCACCAGGCAGGCATGATCGGGCTGGCGCTGCGGAAAGTTGCAAGGACGCTGCGTGGGCACTTGGTGGGGCTGGGCTGGGCTGGGTGCAGAGCACCTAATGGAGAGGGGTCACCTGCGGCATGGCCACCGCTGTGGGCTGCAGTTCCCGGGAAACAGCCGTGGAAACCAGCGGCTCAGGGACAGGACAGGGGCTGCAGGTGCCGAGCCGTTGTTCAACCTGATTGAATTCTAACTCGTGATTTGGAACGATTCTGTCCCAGGAAGGATGCCCTCTTCTGCACCCACAGGCAGCGGTGCCCTCTGTGAGCAGCTTGCTCACCTGTATCTGTGGTGTCGGTGCCCTGAGGGCAGGGCCGGCCCCCTCTCTCCGCACAGCTGGGTGAATCATCAACAACACCCTTGGCACCGTGAGCACTCGCGCCTGCAGACCGCCTGGTCTCGCTCTCGGGCACCAGCTGTGCCGGGCCCGGGCCACTGACTCCGTGTCCTTCTTGCAGATGCCTCTCATGGTGTTTGACACAGAACACCATGCTCAGAGGAAACCTCAGCATGTGCTGGGGTCGGGGGGCCCTAGGACGACCAGGCTCATTTCAGCCAGGGGAGGGCGAGAGGACAGAACGCCGAGGGGAAGCTGTGCCGGTTTTCTGCAGACACGAGGGCACAAAACGAATTAACGTAGGGTGCGCAGGAAATCAAACTGACGCGTCTGCTTCGGTGCAGATAATTCTTCGGTGCAGATAATTCCAGACGAGCACATCCTAGGCAAAGGCCTATTGTGCTATTTTGAAACAGTTTGTTCCCTTACATAGATTTAATATTCTGCTTTTCTGTCTTCATTTGACTGCAAGAGGCCTTTTCTGTAGATGAGTGAAAAGAATAAACCTCAATTCAGTTCAAAGTCAAACTGTTACGAATTCAGTTACTAAAATGAGTCAATAATTATTTTCTTTCAGGTACTTAGGGAGCTAAGGGTTAAAGTCTGTGGACAGAGTCGCTGCTGACCGAGTGACCGCCGGTGAGGCTGGGTCCCTCCAGGGGCTGGCTCCAGGCTCTCGGTGGCCGTGGCTGTTTGCCCGGTGGACAGGTTGGTGGAGGAGAGGAAGTGTCCAGAAGATACACAGGCAGCAGTGAAGGGACGCAGAAGGCTGAAGATTTGACTACACGCTAAATAGACCTCAGACCCCAACGGGAAAGTCGCGAGCTGTGGGGTCCCTGCACGCTGAGCCCTCCCCCGCCGTCGGGGGCAAGTGCACCCGGCCTTCCCTGACCTCCTTGTTCTCACACCCCCGTCCCCCCCGAGAGTCACGGCACTCAGAATCAGCCTCATTCCTGGCAGGCTGAAGCCGCGGAATCTTCTGTGCTCTGAATTGAGAACAGAGGCCCAGGAGCACCCACACCTGGCATCTCTGGAGCCTCCGTCGGGGTGACAGGTGCAGCTGCAGCCGTGGTTATTGGGGGAATGTGGCTTGGTCCTTCTGTTTACTGTCACTAGGGAATAAAAGCAGGTTGATGCCAGGGCCGACGCCGTGCAGCGGAGACCTCGCCTTCTGAGAAGGGCTCCCGGCCACTTAGGTTTTCAGAGGTGGCTGGTCACGGTCCCTGTGCCTGCTCAGCCTGGCCCCACTCCATCCTCCACTGCCCTTGCCCATCAGGCTGCACGCGCACTCCACCTGGCACCAAGGTTCCTGTGGCCATGTCCTGAGACTGTTGTCAGAACAGCTGTCCCCACACTGTCCGTCCCGCGTCATGGTTCCTGATGGCACCAGCGCTGCTGTGTGGTGTGGACATGCCCGTCCCGTGTCGTGGCTCCCGATGGCCCCTGCCCCACATATCAGTGTGTGGAGGGTGTTTGATGCCCACGTGGCAGTGTGCGGAGGGCGTTTGATGCCCCACATGGGAGTGTGCTGAGGGCGTTTGATGCCCACGGGCAGTGTGCGGAGGGCGTTTGATGCCCCACAAGGCAGTGTGCGGAGGGTGTTTGATGCCCACATGTCAGTGTGCAGAGGATGTTTGATGCCCACATGGCAGTGTGCGGAGGGCGTTTGATGCCCACATGGCAGTGTGGGGAGGGCGTTTGATGCCCCACAAGGCAGTGTGCGGAGGGTGTTTAATGCCCACATGTCAGTGTGCAGAGGATGTTTGATGCCCACATGGCAGTGTACAGAGGGTGTTTGATGCCCCAAATCTTCCCCAAGGGCAGCCCTCCTCGCACCTGTGCTGCATTCCTCCCCTTGGCAATACCGTAATTTATTCAGCCTGTTCTCCTTTCATACAGAACATTTAAGTTCCTGATTTTTTTTTCTAATAAAAATAATACTTGGACTTTTGATTAGGTAATGGATTGGCTACATCTGTTGACCTCCTCTCATTTCTTGAACCCAACTGAAATGATCGTAAAGGGAGAAAAGAGTGTAAATCCACATGGACAGTGCAGGCAGGAATGGATACAGTGATCAATGGGCACTTTCCGCACGAAGGAAGATGGTGGCCGTGGCTGTGGAAGATGCCGGCCGTGCTGTGGAGCGATTCCTGTGGGAGATGCCGGCAGCCCACCATGGGCCGCTCTAGCGGCTTCTGGTACCCAGCAACTATGGGAGAAACTGGGGCTGGAATGCGGACGACAATGGGTGGTGAGCCCAGCTCCTGCCTCCCCCGCCTTTGTACCAGCCCCTGGCCCCGTGCCGCCTCCCTGGGACCCGGATGTGGGGGTCAGGCCCTGGAGGGTGGTAGGGTGCCAGGCTGCAGGAGGCATTGGGGAGAACCTGCCCATGGACCTCTCCCTGTCCAGGATGGCCGCAGCCAGACCTCCAGCCCCCACAGGAGCCAAAGGGCCCGTCTTTGGCAGAACTGGGCACCTCAGAGGGGAGAATGGCATCAGCCGGTGTGCAGGGCCTGACAAAGGCCAGCACTGTCTGGACACTGGCAGTGAACCAAATGGTTGGCAAGCCCCACCCAGGCCACAGGGTGTCCAAGCAGCAATTTAGCACCCCCGTCTTGAGGAAGCGAGGCACATTGGGAAAGAATGGAGCCTGAAAGAAGGATAGACATGGGGCTTGAGGGAAACAGGAAACATCAGGAGTTATAATCAGGGACGCCAAGAGGGCAGAGCAGGGCTGCGTCCATGAAACAAGAACAAGACGCCATGAAAAAGGAACCGAGGGTGAAGAGGATCTCTCAGAAGTTAAAAATGGGATTACCCTAATCAAAAAACAAGTAGTACACATTTAGGAAAGAAGATGCCACTCAAAGACAAGGATGAAAAGGCAGGGGGAAGATGCATCACTGGGAGGTTAATCCAGAAGTCCCGCTCTGGCCTACCAGGGTTCCAGAATGGCGAGAATGAGAAAGAGTGTTATGGCTCAGAACTGGCTCAGAATTCAAGACAACGGACTTATCCTGACCTGTGCACGAATCCCCAAGGCTGAATGGAAATGCACGTGTGTCAAGGCGTCTCATCCTGAAACTTCAGGGAAAAAAGAATATTCTAAAAGCTTCCATGGTGACAGGGAAGAAACGAGGTCCCACCAAAGGCAGAACAGGAAGGGGCCCCCTGGGTGGTAGGCGGGTGGCAGTAAGCAGTTCTGGAATGAAACCATAAAACTTCAGGAGAAACAAAACATCCTATGAGAAAAAAATGTAATTGTAGAGCACGACTTGGCTCAGCAGTGAGCATGTTCACATTTTCTTAACACTATGAACGTGCATGAGTTATCTGACCCCAAAAATGGGATGTAACAATGTCTGCAGGAAAGAGGTTACAGTTATGGTGGTTGAAGGTGGGGTGTGTGGGAGACCCAGATTCTCAACTCTACAAAGTCACCCAAAATGTATAACATTAATATGCCAATAAATGGCCAGATCAGCATTTAGAAGTAGGGAAGTAACTATCAGAAGAAATAATTAGAAATTTAAAAATTATTCCCTTTGGGACTTAAGAGTGGGGGATGGGAAACTGCCTTTTCTTATAAGCTGTCTAATACCAAGTTTTTAAAAAATTATATGTACAGGCCGGGCACGGTGGCTCACGCCTGTAATCCCAGCACTTTGGGAGGCCAAGGCAGGCGGATCATGAGGTCAGGAGATCGAGACCATCCTGGTTAACACAGTGAAACCCCATCTCTACTAAAAATACAAAAAATCAGCCAGATCTGGTGGCGGGCACCTGTAGTCCCAGGTAGTCGGGAGGCTGAAGCAGGAGAATGGTGTGAACCCGGGAGACGGAGGTTGCATTGAGCCAAGATCGTGCCACTGCACTCCAGCCTGGGTGACAGTGTGAGACTCTGTCTCAAAAAAAAAAATTATATGTACGATTACTTTGATAAAACAAAAATTAAGTTAAAAACATGCTCAGTCACCAAAATTCACTCAAGAAGAAATAAATAACATAATCCTACGATAATTAAAGAAATTAAATTCATAGTTTAAAACCTTCCAGGAAGAAAATTCCAGGCCCAGATAGTTTCACTGGTGAATCTCACAAAAAGTTAAGGAATAAATAACACCAATTCTACATGGTCTGTTCCAGAAACATACAAGAGGAGGGATCCCTTCCCAACTCATTCCAAGAGGCCAGTATTCCTCTGATACCAAACCAGAGACACGACAAGAAAAGAAAAACAAAGACCAGTGTCTCCCACGAACTCATGCGAACTCCTCAACAAAACATCGGTAAATCGGGGTTGGTAAAGACATAAAGAGCACAGCACATCACGACCAACTGAGGTTTTTCTCAGGAAAGCAGGCTTGGTTCGATACTCAGAACCAACCCATGTAGTTCACAATATTAATGCACCAAAGAAAAAATGCTGGCTGTTCATCTCAACAGATTTAGAAAAAGCATTTGACTAAATTCAGTATCCATTCATGATTTTTAAAACAGCACTTTCAGCAATTTAGGAATAGAAGGGAATTTCCTTTTCCTGATAGAGAACATCTACCAAAAAAACCTACAGCTGACGATATACATAGCAAAAGACTGAATGTTTTCCTACTAAGATTGGGACCAACCCAAGGATGCCTGCTCCCCACTCCTCTTCAGCACCTGTTGGCAGCCCTAGAGAGAGCAGTGAAGCAAGGAAAGTAGACACCGTGCGATTGGAAAGCAAGAGAACAGAACTGCCTACGTAGAAACTCCCAGGAAACCCACAGAAAAGCTTAAGAAAATTAAGGGAATTGCTGGCAGCGAACTATTGGGATTCAGATTTTTTAAAGTTCATTAATAGCACCAAAAACCATGAATTGCTTACATGCAAGTCCCACAGCCTAGGTCCAGGATCCATCTACGTGCTGATAATTACAGCTAAATACAGCTGATAATTACTGATAAAGATCGAAATCAACGAAGGCCTGCAGTGCTCACGTCGAAGACTCGGTGTGACTAAGACGTCCACCCTCCCCATAGTCCATCTCCAGATTCAGTGAAATCCCATTCAGAATCCCATTTTCCGCAATATTTACAAGCTGATTCTAACATCTTTATCGAAAGGCCTAGGAACCGTTTTGAAAAAGCAGCCGTTGGAACTCACACTGCCTGCTTTCAAGATTTGCTCTGAAGCCACCGCAGGACAGCGTGGGGAAAGGACAGGCGTGGGGTCGTGGACACAGTCCAGGAATAGAACCACATGAATGAGGCCAGCCGGTATTTGGCAAAGTGAAAAGGCCAGGCACGGAGAAATAATAGTCTTTTCAACAAATGGGGCTACAACAACTGAACTCCTATATTTAAAAAAAAACACAACCCATGCCTTACCTTTTATACAAAAATTCAACTCAAGGTGGACCATGGACCTAAACATAAAACCTAACATTTAAAACTATAAAACTTGTAGAAGAAAACATAGAGGTGGCCCTGCTAATGGAGAGTAAGGAAGGAGTTCCCAGATGTGGTGTCAGATGCGCGATTCATGAAATATGAAAATGGGTAGGCTTCACTTCATTAGAATCTAAAACTCCTGGCCTAGCGTGGGGGCCCAGTCCTGTAATCCTAACACTTTGAGAGGCCGAGGCGGGAAGATCACTTCAGCCCAGGAGTTCATGACCAGCCTGGGCAATATAGCGAGACCCTCATCTCTATTAAAAAAATTCTTTTGACTTTTGTCCACAAAAGACTGTTAAGAGAATGAAAAGACAAGCCTCAGACTGGGAGAAAATATTTGTAAATCACATATCTAACGAAAGACTTGTAATTAAACTATATAAAGAACTGTATAAACTCAACTGTAAGAAAATAACCTGATTTAAAAAGGGACAAAAGTTTTGAACAGACACTTCACCAAAGAAGACACGCCTATGGTAAATACAGCGCTGAACTGTTATTAGAGAAATACAAAGTTAAGCCACAGGAGCTGTCACTCAGGAGTTAGAAGGGCCCTGATCTAAAAACCAGCCCAGAGCAGCAAGGGCAAAGGAGGGTGCGCGGCCGGCAAGGCTCAGGCCCTGCAGGCCGTGGAGTGGCGAGGCTGCCGTGGAGCGCGGATGGCGGGCACACCTGCGCGTGGAGGGCGGATGGCGAGAACACCTGCGCGTGGAGCGCGGATGCCGGGTACACCTGCGCGTGGAACACCTGCGCGTGGAGCGCGGATGCCGGGTACACCTGCGCTCATCGCACACCAGCGCCCACGCCCAGGACGTACTCGCGGGAAGGACAGCGTGTGTCACGTACAGAGCGAGTGTTCAGCCGGCTTTATTCATCACAGCCCAGCCTGGAAGCAGCTGACACGGACGGCGACGGCCGGTGCCGGATCAACCCCGGTGCATCCACAGTGCGCGGTGAAAAGCAGCAAACGGTGGGTGCCCGGGACAGCACGAATGGGCTCGCAGGGCCTGACGCGGGAGAGGCCAGGCCCGGAAGCCACGCTGCGATCCCGTCTACGGGATACCTGGGAAGGCCAGGGGTTGGGGGCCGGGGCCGGGGCCGGGTGGGCGGGTGGGGTCTGGCTGTGAGGCAGGGAACGGGGTGGGGGGGCCCGGGGAGCTGTCCTGCGTCTTCGCGCTGCGTCTTCGCGGTGGTGGTGGTTCCAGGACCGTGATTTGTCCAGACCCATAAAGCTGAGCTCTGATGAGCGAGCAGGTCCTTTTGCATAAATCTTTGGGCCCATTTCTGACTTTCCCTGACAACTCCCCAAAATAGAATTTCTAGGTCAAAGTGTACACAGTCTTTGAAGGCTTTTAAAATATATTTTTTAACTCGCAGAGTTTTGCGAGTTTATATCCTGCCCCGCCTGGACCACCCTGGGCCCCAGAACCTTGGCTGTAGCCGTGACCCAGGGGACACTTGTCTGGTGGGGACGGGGCCGAATTTATGTGGCCGCTTGAGGACCAACTCAGCAGCTTCTAGTGAACGATGAGGAGGGGTCTGTCTGGCAAAGGTGAAGATATGTCTGTCTGGTAAAGGTGAGGATGTGCTTATATGTCTTAGAAGCCAGCTGTTCCACTTCCAGGTACCCTGGGTAAACGCTGGCCGATGAGCACACAGCGTTCCCAGCAGGCGTGTTTTCGTCTTTGCTTTGGTGATAGTGGATGATGCCGTTCACAGGGCCCATCATGGTGGCTGCAGCCCCTTCTGCCATTCAGCACAGACTTGCACCGGCGTCGCCACAGGCACGTCCACGAGGGCTCCATGCAGCCCGGCCCACTGACCCCCAACTCGGGTGTGCCTGGGTGGGGACCATCCCCCACCCCCGTCTAGTCAGTCCCCACGTCCTGACGTTTCTATTCCAACCGCCAGCCTACCATCTTTTCTTCTCCCAGTGCCTCCCGGAGGCTGGGCCCTCTTCTCCCACCAGCCTCCCGCCTCCAATTGCCGTGGCACAGGCCGACCTCTCTCTGCCAGCACGAAGCCAGAGCTCAGCTCCCCAGCACAGCACAGAAGCTGCAGGGGCTCCATCCTCATCCCCCTCCCCATGCCCCATGTCCCTGTTCTCAGCCCTCCTCCCGCCCCTCCCTGTGGGCCCCACGCCTGCACCCCCAAGAGAATTCGCCCCATCTAGCTCCCACCTAATGACACACACTTCCGTTCTCAGTCCTTCAAGGAGGCCACCAGCTCTGCAGCCCTTGCCACTGCTAGATTCCCGTCCTCCGGTGAGAGCGCCTCTGTGCTCAGCCCCCGCCTGGCAGGGACTGGCTGGTTCCCCTCCTCGGCTCCCCCAGTGGGATGGAGCCCCGGCCACTGGGTCCCTGGAGGAGAGCCAGGCTGTGATGTCCCGATGCAGCAGAGGAACAGGGCTGGGTCTGGGCCTGGGCCTGGGAGTGGCAGCTCCCCAAGCCAATGGGGCAGAAATTCTAGATTCCGGGATTTCTTTCATCGTTGCTTTGGGTTTTCTACCTAGAGCTGAGAAATGTTTGTGGTTTCCAAAGAGACCCGACACGCCCGAGGCCCACAGACACGTGGGTTCGTGATGGGGAGCCACGGGGACAGGGGTCCATCCGGCTCTGTGTTCCTCAGGGGCGCTCACCCTGGGGCCCAGGGACTCGAGAGCAGTTTACCCACAGGTTCCTGTGCATGGGAGCAAACTTGCTTTTCACGTTCACAGAAACGCAGTAGCGTGCGGGTCGGTGAGACACCATCCCTGAAACCTGTGATAATCAGAGTGTCCTGACACCAGGGCTAAGAAGCCCACACTGATCTCTGAGTGTGGGGTCCACTTTCCCTCCCCAGAAAAGCGCTTGCCCCGCTCTTGGGGTCCTGGTCACACCCCTCACAGTCCCCAGCCCTTGAACCCGAGACCACAGACCCTACCCTGACAGCAGAGGGCAGAAGCTGCCAGTAGGGCCTGCTCAGAGCACAGAACATCGCGGAACAGCTCAGGGCTGCGGGGCAGAGTCTGAAGGTGCCCGCCCAGCCAGGGCAGGCAGGAGCCGGCCCTGGGACCCCAGAGGAAACCCTGAACGTCTGTTGAAACGCACAAAAAAAGCCAAACAATCTAGAGGGCAGTGGCTGTGCGGGCCTCAAAGCTGGGTGAGCCAGGCTGAACGTAGACTTTTTTTCTGACCTGATTTTTGGCCACAGGTGCATCAAATCTGATCAATCAGGGTCTGTTTTCTGGGTTGAAAGTTCCGGAAACGTGCCCGCTGACGGGCCCACCTGTGGTTCTGCAGGTGGTCTCTTTCTAACCACGGCAGACCCGGTCCAGGCGGTTTCTGGCTCTGGGTGCAGCTGCACCGGTTCCCTCCTTGTTATGGGCAGGGGGGCGCTCAGGACACACAGCCCAGGCACTCCTGCCCCGCCGGTCCCCACGCCCGGCCAGGGACACAGGATTCCTCAGAAGGGCTTGTGTGGAAGGCAGCTTCGACCAGTGGTTAGGACAGTGCCCTGGGGCCAGCCTGCCTGGCTCACACACCGTGGACGCCCAAGCCTGGCGTCCTGAGGGCCCATAGCCCCAGTGGTTGGGAGCGCTGAGGCCCCTGAGCTCTGCCCCGCGAGCCTCCTGCACCCGGACATGCTGCCAGGTGGGAGGGGCTCTGCAGGGGCTCCCTCGGGCACGGATCGGGGCTCGGGAGTGGGCCCCCCACTTTTCCCAGGGCCTGTGAGGCTCGGGAATGGACTGGAGCCAGGGATCCACGCAGCAGCCCACCCGCCTTGAATGTCGGTCAAGACTTCACTGTGGCCCGTGGTCAGAGAAGGCTGCAGAGGGAGGCAAACGAGGAGTGGACGTCTGACGGGGCCACCGTCTCGGGCTGACAGGGTAATAGCCTTGGAGACAGGTGGCGAAGGCCACACAACATTCTGAATGCATTTAACACCCTTTAAAACGGTTCAGGTGGTGTCTTGTTACATGTGTTTTACCGCAGTTTTTAAAATGCCTCAGGGGTGGAGGAAGCCGTGGGGAGCACCCGCCAGGCCCGGATTCAGCCCTGTCCATGCGGTGGGGACCACGTTTGGGGCGGTGTGCTGGGACCAGTCCACGGGGCTTCCACCAGCTGTGCCGACAGGCTGTAGACTCCTGAGAAGGTCCCCAGCCCAGATCTGGGGCTGGGTCAGCCCTGAGGCTGCAGTGGGGCTGGGACAGCGGCGTCCTGCCTACGAGGCCGCAGTGGGGCTGGGACAGCGGCGTCCTGCCTACGAGGCCACAGTGGGGCTGGGACAGCGGCGTCCTCCTTATGAGGCTGCAGTGGGGCTGGGACAGCGGCGTCCT
>NW_026652280.1:16766-385771 GCF_009828535.3 Hylobates moloch | reverse complement strand
TCCTCCTTATGAGGCTGCAGTGGGGCTGGGACAGCGGCGTCCTCCTTCTGAAGCCGCAGTGAGGTTCTCATTCCCATTTCCCCGATCACCAGTGATGTCGAGCATCTGTTCATGTCCTTCCTGACAGTTGAGAGCTCTTCTTTGAGGAATGTCTATTCAGACCTTTTGCCTAATTTTTTTTTTTTTTTTTTTTAAACGAGAGAGAGTCACACTCTGTCGCCCAGGTGATCTCAGCTTACTGCAACCTCCACGTCCCAGGTTCAAGCAATTCTCATGCCTCGGCCTCCTGAGTAGCTGGGATTACAGGCGTCCACCACCACACCCAGCTATTTTTTTTTTTTTTTTTTGTATTTTCAGTGGAGACAGGTTTTCACCCTGTTACTCAGGCTGGTCTCGAACTCCTGACCTCAAATGATCTGCCCACCTTGGCCTCCCAAAGTGCTGGGATTACAAGCATGAGCCACCACACTGGCCCTCCTTTGCCCACTTTTAACTTGGGTTGTCTTTTTATTATTGAGCTCTAAGAGTTTCTTATCTATCCTGGATGCAAGTCCCTCATCAGATACCTGATTTCCAAATACTTCCTTCCATTGTGTGGGTTGTCTGTTCACTTTCTTGCTGTTGTCTTTTGAGGCACAAAAGTTTTTAATTTTTATGAAGTTCAGTTTATCAATTTGTTGTGCTTTTGATGCCATATCTCATAGCCCTTGGCTAATCCTTTGTCATGAAGATTTTACCCCAAGTCTCCTTCTAAAGTTCTGTAACTTTAGTGCCACGTTTTGAGCTTTGGTCCATTTTTTCTTAATTTTTGCGTTTGGTTCAGGTAAGTGCTCAGCTGGATTCTTTTGTGTGTGGACATCCAGGCACCCCAGTACCGCTTGATAACGAATTGTTCTTTCTCTATCGAATGGTCAAAATTTAGAGTTTCTTCCAACAGTGTTTTGTAGTAATCAGAGTATAAGATTTTTGTTCTTTTGTTATTCTGATGCATTTCTTCCTTTTGATGCTGTTGTGAAGGGAATTACATTAATCGTTTATTGAGAGTGTATAGAGATAAAATTGTTTGTTGTCGCATATTCTACAACCTTGTTGAACTCACTAGTTTTAATGGATGTTTTTAGTGGATTCCTAAGGATTTTCTATATACGAGGTCCTGTCATTTGTGAACCGACATGACATGACCTTCTCATTGGCCTAGTAGGCGTCTGTGCACATTCTGTTTAACTGCCTGATCGCCCTGGCTGGAACATCCAGTACAGAGTCCACTGGAAGTGACGAGAACAGGTGTTAGCGTCTCGTTCCTGAACGGAGGGGAGCACAGAGTCTTTCGTTACCACATGTGATGTTAGCTCTGGGGTTTTTATAGATACCCTTTTTGTGGAGGTTTCCTGTTTGTTGAGTGTTTCTGTCATGAAAAGATGTTGGATTTTGTCAAGAGCTTTTTCTTCATCAGTTGACATGAGTGTGTGACTTTTCTATAATATGGATATGATGTATCACGTTAATTGATTTTCAGATGTTAAACCAGCCTTGCGTCCTTGGGATAAATCCCACTCAGTCCTGATGTCTAATTCTTTTTCTACACTGCTGAATTCAGCTTGTTGATATTTTGTTGAATCTTTTAACGTCGGTATTCATATGTGGTTTTCTTGTGATACTTCATCTGGTTTTTGTATCAGGGTGATGGCCTCATAGAATGATCTGGGAAGCATTCTCCACTTCTGTATTTTCATAATAGTTTGTGAGGAATTGGTATTAATTCCTTTTTTATGAATAAAATTTTTTTTAATTGCTTAATAATCTCAGGTTTTATCTTAGGTTCAGGGGGTATGCGTGCAGGTCTGCTACCCAGACATATTGTGTGATGCTGAGGTTTGGGATAGGATTGGTCCTGTCACCCAGGTACCAAGCACAGCACCCAACAGCACGTTTCCAGCCTTTGCTCCTTCCCCCTCCCCACTGGCAGTCTGCAGTGTCTGCTGTTGCCGTCTTTATGTCCATGAGCACCCAACATTCAGCGTGCACTTACGAGTGAGAACATGCCGTATTTGGTCTTCTGTTCCTGCATTAATTTGCTTAGGATAATGGCCTCCAGCTGCAGAGGACAAGACGTCATTCTTTCTGTGGCTGTGGATATTCTCCTTTGACCGTTTGGTTGGATTCAGTGCATCTGGCCTTGAGCTTTTCTTGTGGGTAGTTTGAGGGTTTCTGACTGAGTCTCTTCACTGATGATGGGTCTGTGCAGATTCTGTTTCTTCCTCTTGTTTCTGTAGTTTGTTTTTCTGTGAATGGATCCATTTTACCTAAGTTATCTACTGTGTTGGCGCACGATTAGTCACAGTGCTGCTTTATCACCCTTTTTAGGTCTGTAAGAGCAGGAATCACGTCTCCGCTTTCATTTCTGATTCTAGTAAATGGAATTTTCTCTTTTTCTTCTGCTCAAACGAGCTAAAGATTTGTTGATTTTGTTGCTCTTTTCCAAGAACCAGCCTTTGGTTTCATTGGCTTCTCTATGGGTTTTGTCTTCTCTGTTTCATTAATTCCTGTTCTCATCTTTGTTATTTCCCTCCTCCGCCTGCTTTAAGTTTTATTTACTTTTGTTTTCCCAGTTGTCTTAGGGTGGAGTGTGAGCTTATTAATTTGAGATCTTTCTTCTTTCTTATATGCATTGACAGCTATAAATTTCCTTCTAAGCATTACTTTTTCTTTTTCTTTATTTTTTATTTTTATTTATTTATTTATTTATTTTTTTGAGACAGGGTCTCGCTCTGTCACCCAGGCTGGAGTGCAGTGGCGCCATCGTGGCTCACTGAAGCCACAACCTTTTAGACTCAAGGGATCCTCCCATCTCAGCCCCCCGAGTAGCTGGGACTGCAGGCATGAACTACTACACCCAGCTAATTTTTGTATGTCTTGTAGAGATGGGGTTTCACCATGTTGCCCAGGCTGGTCTCCAACTCCTGAGCTTAAGTGATCCTCCTGCCTCGGCCTCCCAAAGTGCTGGGGTTACAGGCATGAGCCACCGTGCTGGCCCTCTAAGCATTACTTTATCTGCACCATGAAAGTTTGGATATGTTGTATCTTCATTCCTACTCATCTTCAAGTCTGACTCCCTTCTGATTTCTTGGTTGGCCTCTTTGATTATCTAGGAATATGTTGAATTTCCACAGATTTGTGAAGTTCCCAATTTTTCTCCTGTTATTAATTTCTAATATTCTATTGTGGATGGAGAGTATACTTGTATTATTTCTATCCTTTTAAATGTATTGAAGTTGGTTCTATGGCCTGGTACATGTCCTGTTCTGGAGACTGTTCCGTGTGACATTGCAAAAATGTATATTGAGTTGTTGGGTGATGTGTTCTACGGATGTCTGTGAGGTCCATTTGGCTTATGGTGTTGTTCACGCCTTCTGTTTCCTTGACTCTCCTGTGTAGTTGTTTTACCCATTATTGAAAGTGCAGTATTAATTAGCTGGGCACAGTGGTTGCACGCCTGTAGTCCCAGCTACTCAGGAGGCTGAGGCATGAGAATCACTTGAACCTGGGAGGCAGAGGTTGCAGTGAGCCGAGATTGCAACACTGCAGCACTCCAGCCTGGTCGACAGAGCAAGACTCGGTCTTAAAAAAAAAAAAAAAAAAAAAAAAAGTGGGGTATTGAAGTCTCCAACTATTATGGAATGTCTCCTTCTCAATTTCTGTTTGTGTTCAGTTTCTGCTTCATTTACTTATTGCTGTATTATTGGTACATACGTTTTAATTGTTATATCTTCTTGATGGATTGACCTGTTGATCATTACATATTATCTCTAATAATATTTTTTGTTTTAACGTCTACTTTGTCTATTAGTCATTCCGGCTTTCCTGTGGTTGCTGTTTGGGTGATATATCTTTTCCCATCTTTTTACATTGTATCTATTTGTGTATTTGATTCTAAAGTGTGTCTCCTGTAGACAACATATAGTTCAACTATTTTTTAAAACCCAGTCTGCCTTTTGATTGGGTCGTTCACTCCATTCACATCTAATGTTATGATTGATATAGTTGGGTCTGTGTCTGCTTTTGATTAGGTTGTTTGTGCCATTAATAACTTGATATAGTTGGGTCTGTGTCTGCTTTTGATTAGGTTGTTCAAGCCATTCATAACGATTGATATAGTTGGGTCTGTGGCTGCTTTTGATTGGGTTGTTTGTGCCATTAATAACTTGATATAGTTGGGTCTGTGTCTGCTTTTGATTGGATTATTCACTCCATTCACATCTAATGTTACGATTGATATAGTTGGGTCTGTGTCTGCTTTGGATTGGGTTGTTCACTCCATTCACATCTAATGTTATCATTGATATAGTTGGGTCTGTGTCTGCCTTTGATTGGATTATTCACTCCATTCACATCTAATGGTACGATTGATATAGTTGGGTCTGTGTGCTTTTGATTGGGTCGTTCACTCCATTCACATCTAATGTTACAATTGATATAGCTGGGTCTGTGTCTGCCACATCTTTTCTGTTTCATGCACCTCACAGATCACGTTGTTTCTGTATCCTTCCTTAGCTGCTTTCTTTTGCATGGGGTGAATGTTTTCTAATAGAGCATTTTAATTCCACTAATTATATATATATATATATATATTTTTTTTTTTTTTTTTGAGATAGAGTCTCACTCTGTCGCCCAGGCTGGAGTTCAGTGGCACAATCTCTGCTCACTGCAGCCTCCACCTCCCGAGTTCAAGCGATTCTCCTGCCTCAGCTTCCCAAGTAGCTGGGATTATAGGCACACGCCACCACACCCAGCTAATTTTTATATTTTTAGTAGAGATGGGGTTTTGGCATGTTGGCCAGGCTGGTCTAGAACCCCTTACCTCAGGTGATTCACCTGCATTGGCCTCCCAGAGTGCTGGGATCACAGGCATGAGCCACCACACCCAGCCCACTAATGATATTTTAAAGTTTTTTTTTTTAGTTATTTATTTTAGTGGTTGTTCTGGAGTTTACCACGAATAATCAGAACCTGCTTCAGGTTTGTGCCTAATTCCAGTGAGATGGAGATGTTATGCCTATATAGCTGTATTCACTTATCTCCCTTTTGGTGCGATTGTTGTGATACACATTGTTACTGTTACTGCTTTTGCTTCACTATCTCATTTCCTTAGACCATTACACCTTTGCTCCCACACACCTCCTTTGTGCTTTTATTGGCAAATACATTGCACATATATTACATTTCTATCTGCTGCAAGCTTAATACATTATATACATCTTATTTTTATACAGTTGCTGTTTAAATCAGTTAAAAAATGCACTTATAGTGTCTTTTCTAATTACATAATTACCTTTACTAACACTTTTTGTGTCGATCCAGATTATCATCTGGGGTCACTTGCTTTCAGCCTGAAGAACTTTCTTTACTATTTCTTCTGAGGCAGGTCTGCTAGCAGTGAATTCACTCAATTTTTGTTTACCTGGGAAAGTGTTTATTTTTAACTTTCATTTTTCCACAGTAACTTTGCTGGATATAGGATTCTTGATTGGCAGGGTTTTTTTCCTTTGAGCACTTTGGATATGCTATCCCAGTGCCTCCTGGCTTGCAGTGTTCCTGCTGATAAGTCAGCTGTTTATCTGTGAAGTTCCCTTGTCAGTGATCTGCATTTTGCTCTTGCTGCTTTCATACTTTTTCCTTGTCTTTGACCTTCATTACTTGTATTATGATGTGTCCACCTGCAGGTCTCTGTTTATCCTGCTTTGGAGTTCATTGAGCTTCCTGGATATGTAGGCTATTGTTTTTTAAAAAATTGTGGTTTCTTTTCAGCATTATCTCTTTGCATAGTTTTTCTTTTTCCCTTCTCTCCTGTTCTTAGGTATTCCCATTATGCATATATTGGTGCATATAACGGTGTCCCACACTTCCCAAAGTGCTGTTTGCTTTATTCTTTTTCTCTCTATTCTTCAGCATAATTCCTGTCAAACTATCATCATGTTTACTAATTCTTTTTTCTGCCAGTTAAAATCTACTGTTAAGCTTTTCTAGTGATTTTTAAATTATTTTATTTCAATTATTGCACTTTTCAATTCCAGAATATCCATTTGGGTATTTTTTTAAATGTCCATCTCTTTACCAACAGCCTCTATTTGTGGTATGTTCATTTATGCATCCTTTAGTTTTGTGAACATATTGATAGTGGCTGCTTTGAAATCTCATTCTGTTAAACTTGACATTTGGTCACTCTCACAGCAGTTTTTGTTGCTTTCTTCCTAATATATGAGTCATACTTTCCTTCTTTTTCTTTTCCTTCCTTCCCCTCCTCCTCCTCCACATATCTTGTCATTCTTTGTTAGAAACTAGACATTTTAGACAAGATATTCCAGCCCTTTGGGTAGTCCCCATCCTGGGCCTGTTATTCACTGGTTTAGTCTTTTGGTGACTGGCTGGGTTACTGTCGTGATGCCTGTGTGCCCCTCTTCCTCCCCAGCAACAGTCTGTGTGTTGGAGCAGCACCAGTGTGCCAGTCACCCTGGGATGACAGGGTTTGGGGAGCAGCCTCTTCCTCTGTCTCACTGACCACACCCAGTAGTTAAACTCCTAGTAGCCAGCCGAGAGCCCTGTTACTCCTTTACAACCTGCTTATATCGCAGCTCCTTCTCATTGCTTTCTGAGAGTGCCTGACATTGTTCTGACCCCAGGAGGGCTCCTGCCAGCTGTCTTCTCCCCTCATTCCCCGGCACCCTAGCCAGCCTGCAGTCTAGGCTACATCCTCAATCTGCTAATTCCCTTCACCACCACCTCCAATAGTGTTGAGAGTGCCCTTGCCGTGCAAACTTCTTCATGTTCCGTTGCAAATGAAGTCAGTTCCTTTGAGAAGAGATTACTTCCTTCATCTCCCTCCAGGCAGGAATCTCTGAGCCACGGATTTGGGGGATGGGGACAGCTGCGAACCTCAGTGTGAATGACACCCTCCCTCTCTAGGAGCTGAGAGCTTGATGGGGGCGCAGCACCCTGAGACCCCATTGGCCTCTCCTGGCCTGGAATCACTGCAGCGAGGGCAGTCAGGCCCTGTTTTCTGTGTGCCACACCCAAGGCCAGCCTCCCACCCACGACACCCAAGGCCAGCCTCCCACCCACGAGAGTGGGGACTGGGCAGGAGGGAGCCCCAGCCCTCCACCGGACTCCCCAAGGACGTAGTCCCAGGAGCTGAGGGCGGAATGTGAGATGCTGATGTCAGCCCCTTTCTAGGGAAGAAGCCCCTGACTGGGAGCTGTGGGTGGGGTGGAGGTGGGGGTGGGGGGCTGTGTCCGTGGCTGCAGCCATTCCACGTGGAGTCTCCCCCTGGCCAAGCTGAGGAGGAGGATGCAGCCTTGACACAGATACCACAAATGTTCACGTTTCTTACAGAATTTTCACATATAAACAGATGGTTCTTCGTTTGCTGTTTGCTCTTAAGGCCATTTCCCGAGGCTTTAAAAGGTCAGGGGTTTTAACATTATTTTCACCAGTTTCCTGGGTCAGATAAGCGCATCCGCTCTCAAGCCCGAAGTGATCACCATTAAATCTTGCTGGTTTTTTGGGTTTTTCCAACAGGAACTGGGCCTGTTTGTCAATATCCCTTGCACCCGCTTCCGTGGGTTGGGGCGGGAAGGGTGGCCTGGGGGACGCCTCTCGTCCTGGGAAAGGAAGGGCAAGGCGCCCCCGGCCCTCCAAGAGGCCTGCGCCCCCAACCAACCCCGCGTCCCCTCTCCCCGCAGGGCGAGTGCTCCCCCAAGTGCCGCAGCCTGTTCGTGCTGGAGACCGTGTGCGTGGCCTGGTTCTCCTTCGAGTTCCTGCTGCGCTCCCTGCAGGCCGAGAGCAAGTGCGCCTTCCTGCGCGCGCCGCTCAACATCATCGACATCCTGGCGCTCCTGTCGTTCTACATGTCGCTGCTGCTGGGGCTGGCGGCGGGCCCGGGCGGGACAAAGCTCCTGGAGCGCGCAGGGCTGGTGCTGCGGCTGCTGCGCGCGCTGCGCGTGCTCTACGTGATGCGCCTGGCGCGCCACTCGCTGGGGCTGCGCTCGCTGGGCCTGACCGTGCGCCGCTGCGCGCGCGAGTTTGGGCTGCTGCTGCTGTTCCTCTGCGTGGCCATGGCGCTCTTCGCGCCACTGGTGCACCTGGCCGAGCGCGAGCTGGGCGCGCGCCGCGACTTCTCCAGCGTGCCCGCCAGCTACTGGTGGGCCGTCATCTCCATGACCACCGTGGGCTACGGCGACATGGTCCCGCGCAGCCTGCCCGGGCAGGTGGTGGCCCTTAGCAGCATCCTCAGCGGCATCCTGCTCATGGCCTTCCCGGTCACCTCCATCTTCCACACCTTCTCGCGCTCCTACTCCGAGCTCAAGGAGCAGCAGCAGCGCGCGGCCAGCCCCGAGCCAGCCCTGCGGGAGGACAGCACGCGCTCGGCCACGGCCACCGAGGACAGCTCGCAGGGCCCCGACGGTGCGGGCCTGGCAGACGACTCCACGGACGCGCTGTGGGTGCAGGCAGGGCGCTGACGCCTGCGCCGCCCGCACGGAGACCCCCTGCCCCCTCCAGCTGCAGCGTCGGGACCGAGGTGCGCCGAGGGGTGGGGGGCGTCTGGCCCGGGGGAGCAGCTCCTGCCAGCCGCGTCCTCGGCCCTCGTGTGTGAGCAGCCCCAGAACTTGGCGGGTCCCTGCCTGACTCCCCGCGGCAGCGCTGGGCGAAGTCACTGGCCTGTGTCCTCCTGCCCTGCCCCTTTCCTTGGATTTTTAATTTTCTATGCGTAGCTAAAAATAAATTTAGTTAAGTCCCAGAAATTCCACGCCTGCTGTGGATGACTTCGTCCCCCTTCTGACTTTTCCTGCCTCCGGCCAGGGAGAAGGAGGGAGCGCGACCCCTGCCAGGCCCCCATGGCATCCGGAATGGGCAGGTCCCTGCGGAAGGAGGCCCTCCACATCCACCTCTGCCCAGGGCACATCACCTTCCCAGGGATGGGACAGAGGTTTGAGCCGACGCTCCCAGCACCCCCAGTGCCACCCCAGTAACTGCCCTTTTGGGGGTCGGGGCAGAGGGTTGCAGCCCTGATCTCTAATCTCCATCCCCTGACACCACCTCCCTGGGGAATCCTCAAGGCTTGACCTCCGGGAGGGTGACAAGGGCCTCCTGACACTCCCTCTGCACAAGGTTTGCGTGTGGCATTGCAACCCTTCCATGGCCTTGTTCTTCTGGGCCTCTCTCTGCAGTTCCTTTCTCTGCAAGGAACTTTCCACATCGCGCTGCTCTATACTCGTTCATTTTAATGAGTTCATCCAGGAAACCTGAGACATGGTGGCCGCAGCCCGAAGCAGGAGGGGGATACCTCACCAGAGGGTCCCACTGTCCATTACACGGCAGCAGGAGTCTGTAGGGGACGCAGGTGTGGAGAAAGGGCAGGAGATGTGCATGGCCCCGGTGAGTGCCTGAGTGCAAGCCCCAGCCCCTTCTCCATGGTAGGCAACAGCCCACCGGGACCACCTGGGGCTCAGACCCACCTCCCCCGACAGGCAGGTCAGCTGGTGCCCCAGGTGCCCACGACACGGCTGGGTCCGGGGACGCCAGGCACACAGCGCGGGGGGGTCTGGGGACTGGCTGTGCACTGAGGGCATCCCTCTCACAGTGACAGCCTTGGGTGTTGCTCAGGAATGAGCAGAGCTTGGTACTGGTCTGAGAGGCCCGTCCAGAGGACAGCCCGAGGGGCCACACGCCGAGGCCAGTGCCCCCCACCCTCTGCTGCTTGTCCCAGCGTTGCCGGTGACCCCCAAAGACAGAAGAATTCCTCCGAAGACCCTCAGAAATAAACACAAGTTGTTCTTCCTTGGACGGTCAGGTCAGAGGTGAGGACCAGGTCAGAGATGGGGAATGACGGGGGATAGGAGGTCTCGGACCTGCCCCTTCCCACCCTGGGCTGCAGGGTCCGGTGGGGGAATCCTGGAGCCCTCCAAGACCAGGGCCCACCAGAGGCCACCCTGGGTCACCAGGATGGGGGTGCCAGGCAGTTGTGCTGAGACTGGGGTGGGGGTAATTGCCTCCTGAGCAAGTGGCCCACCCAGCCCCCGGGCATCCTTTTCACTCTACAGGTGCCCGGTGGGCCACCCTCACACAAGCCCTTGGGAGGGGCACAGGGCTGGGGCTCAGAACAGGCCTCAGTTTCCTCATGGGGTGAGGGGAACGTGAACTTTCCAGGCTCCCACAACCCGCTCTCTCCCACGGAGGGGCCCTCATGGGGAACCCTCCTCGGCCTCCTGCTTCCCTGGTGCTTCTCTGTTGCTTAAAACCATCAGAAGGCATCACAGGGTGGCAGTGACCTGAGAGTTCAGAAACGCAGCTATTTCCACCGCTGCCCCCACGTGCCGCGGCCCCCGCAGTGCGGGGCTGAGACTTTGCTCCCATTTCCTGTTAAAACCTGGTGGCTCAGAGTGGTTCGCAAGAACTGTCTCCACACCCTGAAGACACACAACCCCATCCCTGCGCTAGAGCTCTGGTTCATCTGGTATCGCCCACAAGCACTTGAGGAGGGCGATTTGCATCCGAGACATTCCAGACACGCTGGCCTTCATCTCCAGTCTTCCCCCAGGCTGCGGCCTGGACATGGCCTGTGCCCTCTCCTAGTACCCAGATGGGCCCTTCAACCCAAATCCTGCCCTGCACCCACACACCTGGTTTTTTACTGGACAAAGAAACTCACATCTTGCCTTCAATGTAAACTGCACAGAAAAAATCGCTGTGCACACACAGTTCCATCTGTATGTGCTGCTCCAAGATCACAAATCTGGAAATACTTCTCTTGGCCTTTAAAGGAGACCCTTCCCGTGCTCTAAGCCTTCGGTGGTGGGAGGGAGAAGAGCGGATGTGGCCAGGGCAGCCGGAGGCAGTGCCAGACCCGTCTGTGAGGAGCCAAAAGGACCCCTGGGCTGCCGGCCCACAGGCACAGGCCAGTGACGGGTCAAGGGGGCTGGGCTGTTTGGGGCCCTGGAGGAACCCGGGTCACACGGCGGCCTTCTAAGGTAGCCCAGGCTACAAGGGTGTGTCTGGGCAGAGGCCAGGACCACAGCCAGATCCTTCCCTCTGCCCAGGGCCAACTCATACCACACAGGATCCACAAATGGTTTATTGATTCCAAGTCGCCACATGGGGTACATTCAGCAGTCACCGCGCCTGCAATCGGTGACATTTTAATGTGAGGCAATTACCGCTACAGACATCTTGCTTCATCTTAAAAAAATAAAAATTTTCAAAGCATCTCACAGGCCAAAGAGCTAAGCAGGCCCTCACTCAGACATTCAAGAGTGTTTCCGAGGAAAAGTCAGGAGGAGGCGGCAGCGTGGAACATCTTCCCACAGCCACAGCCACAGCCACGGCCCCGGCATACAGCTCAGATGCCTGCGGGAAGCGGCCCCTCCGCCTGCGGAAGGGAAGACGATGCCTGTTGGAATTGCATGGAAGCATCCAGAACTCTGAGGCCTGGGGGCCGGCTGCAGTCAGTGCAAGGCTGCTGACACTGTGTGACCTCTTGCTAAACTGAAAATGGGGTGGGGGCAGAGCGTGGGGTGACAAGGGTCAGACTGGCGGCTCCCACTGCAGCCAGACCGTGGGAGCCGGCACACGGGGGTGGGCAGTGGACAGGACAGGATGTGGCAGGCCCCAGCACCCCCACTCAGGAATTTGCTTCAGGCCAAAAGCCCAGGGCGGCAGGGTGAGGGGCCATCGGCCAGGACCTGCACAGCAGGAGCAGCCCCCTCCACTCCCTGGACCCGAGACCGTGTGTCTCCTGGAAGATGGACATCAAAACTGCATCCGGAGGTGCAGTCGGCACCCAGAAGGAAGGGGATCTCCACCAGTGGAGCCCAAGAGTGGCGTGTGGGCTGCATGTGCACAGCCTCGGCCCGGCCCCCTCAGCCTTCGCCCATGAGGGCCTCCACGTCGTCTGACGGTCGCTGGCATCTGCCACGTCCCCAAGGACTCGAGAACCATTGGCTGACGAGCAGCGGGAGCTAGCCCTGGCAATGCTCAGCCGGGCTGGACGCAGCGAAGCCACGAGGCGTCCGGGCCTGGCAGCCGCTCCAAAGGCCCAGGAAACACCGACTGTCAGAAAACCAGGAGCACGGGGACCCCGTGTCCGCACAGCTGCCTTTCCATGTGTACCAGGCAGAGAAAGCCCCGGCCCTCCCCCGTGCCGGACCCCTGGGTAGCAGAGGCCACCCCAGTCCAAGCAGGGTGTCTGGCCAGGGTCTCACGGGGTCGGGGGCTCTGCTCACAGGCCTTGCAGGGTCTCCTGAGGTCACCCCAGCTTCAAGGTTCGTGGCTGCTGGCCCGTGTGTCCACCTGGAGCAGGTTCCTGCAGGCCGCCCTGTGTGTACCTTGGGCTCAGATGGTGTTTCGTAAGAGGAAACAGAAAAACACTTGCTTTTTATATCACCCTAAAAACAACCAAAACCCTCGGGGTCAGATCCACCCTGGCTGTCCCCGCTGAGCACGAACAGCATCCCAGCCCCACCCCCACCGCCCACCTGGAGACACCCCACAGAGGCTGATGGAGACCCAACACCCGTACCCCGTCTCCGCCACACCTGCAGGGACCACAGCACCCACCCTCCCTGTGGGGAGGTCAGAGCCCACCAGTGCCCGCGGCTGGCGGTCCCACATCCTCGTCCTCCCCACTCTCAGAGGGCCTTGGTGCCAGTGGGGTGCACAGCGTGAGGCGCTGGCTTCTGGGGGTGGCGGGCAAAGGCGTAGGCCTGCCCCAGGATGGCCAGGTCCACCAGCACCTGCAGCAGGCCGCACACGGAAAACTGCAGAGGCGCACCCTTCAGCAGGAAGTAGGCCGTCTTGAAGGCGTCACCACTGGTCCACATGAGCACCATCTTGATGCTGTGGAGACACAAGCAGGTGGTCGGCGGTGAGGAGGGCGGCGACCCGGGGCTCAATCAGCGGGGAGACCTGGGGCTCAGGGGCACCCGGGGGGCTGAGGGGACACCCAGGCAGTCTGCAGTGTGACCCCAAGAGTCAGGGACACCCCAGGGGGTCGGGGGTTACCCTGGGAAGTTGGGGCCTGCCTGGGTGGGGAGTGCTGCCTGACCCCAAGGGGTCAAAGGACACACCCTGACCCCACCTGTCCCACACAACCCCCACCCTTGACTTCTCTGTGGCCTCAGGAGCTGCCGCCTGGCTGGGGCTCTCCAAGCCAAAGAACAGCGAGACCAGCTCGAGGCTACAGTGAGCGGCAGGGGTGGGCAGCTGAGGAGGTCAGGGACTCTGGCAGTGAGATCAGCTCGAGGCTACAGGGGACAGCAGGGCGAGCAGCTGAGGTCAGGGCCGCTGGTGGGCGGCGGCAATTCTGGGAGGGGCCAGGCCTGGGAGGGTGCTGAGGACGCAGATCTGCTCCAGGTGGGGTCCACAGAATATCCTCTTCCATATGAAATACTGGGCATCTGTGCTTTCTTGTCATTCTGGCCACTGGTTTATCAGTTAAACCAGCTTTAGGTTTGGTTTTTTATATTTGCTGCAGTTTTGTTTTCATTTTTGTTGCCTGGTGTTAGCTCCATTATTCCCTTCCTTCTGCTGGCTGCGGTTACTTTGCATTCATTTTCTAGTTTCTTAAGCTTAGATTGATGATTTGAGAACTTTCCTTTTCTAAAATCAGTATTTAATACTACAAATTTAAGCATTGCTTTAGTTGCATCCCATAAATTTTGATATGGTGGTGTATTTTTCAGTTCAAAATATTTTCAGTAGTTTGCTTTGCGACATCCTCTTTAACAGATTGTTTAAAGGTATGTTGTTTAGCTTCTAAATCTTTGGAGACTTAGGATCTATTTCTGCTATTCATTTCTAGCTTAATTATATTATATTCATAGAAAATACTTTGGACAATTTCAGTTCTTTTAAAAAATTCTCATGACCCAGGATATGGTCTGTTTTGGTGAATGGCCAATGGGCATCTGAAAAGAATGCATACATTCACTTGGTTGTTGATGGTGTTCAGATTTTCTATATCCTTGCTAACTTTGTCTACTTTTTCTATCAGTTACTGAGGAAAGCTGGAATCCCTGAGTACCACTGGGGATTTGTCTTTGCTTTTCTATCAGCTCTGGCCTTATGGACTTCCAGGCTCTGGGGTTCCGTGCATACACACTCAGAACTGTTGTATCTTCTTGGTGAATTCACCAGTTTATCATGATGCAGTGTCCCTTTTTATTCAAGGCAAATGTCCTTTACTTTGCCTGATACTAATACAGCGACTCCAAGCTTTCTTTGATTCATATACGCATCTCTCACTGCGTGGCCTCCTGGCCAATACATCCCTGCACCCCAGCATCAGCCATGGATGTAATTAGACTTAAAGTGAGTTTGCTGTAAACAGTAGGTAGCTGAGTCTTGTGTTTCTTTTTAAGTTAATCTGAACATTGCTATTCTTTAATTGGTATGATTAGGCCATTTACACTGAAGTTATTATTGACATGTTTGAATTTAGGTCTACCATTTTAATTTTGTTTGTTCTCAGCTTGTCCCTACTGTTTTATTCCTGCCTTCTTTTAGATTATTTGAAATTTTTTAAATATCCCATTTTATCTATTTGATTTTTCACTGTATCTCTTTGTATAGTTTTTGTTTGTTTGTTTTTGAGAAGGAGTCTCGCTTTGTTGCCCAGGCTGGAGTGCAGTGGTGCGATCTCAGCTCACTGAAACCTCCGCCTCCCTGGTTCAAGCAATTCTTCTGCCTCAGTCTCCCAAGTAGCTGGGACTACAGGTACCCGCCACCACACTCAGCTAATGTTTTGTATTTTAGTAGAGACGGCTGGTCTCAAACTCCTGAGCTCAGCCAATCCACCTGCCTCGGCCTCCCAAAGTGCTAGGATTACAGGCATGAGCCACCGTGCCTGGCCTGTATAGTTCTTTTAGTGCCCTAGGGCATTGGTTCCTGAATGGGAGTGATCATGACCCCATCCTCACACCCCTGCCCAGGGAAACATCTGGCAATTTCTGGAGACATTTTTAGTTGTCACAACTGGAGGAACACTGCTGGTATCTAGTGTGTAGAGGCCACGGATGCTGTTAAACATCCTATAATACCAGGATAGTCCCCCACAGTAAGGGATTCTCCAGTTCAAAGTATCAATAGTGCTGCTGCTGAAAAATCCTATTCTAGGGACTATAATCTATTTAACTTGTCAAAGTCTCCTCAGGACCAATATTTTATTACTTTAAGTGGAATGCAGAAGTCTTACCACCAAGTTCACTATAGTCTCCCTCTTTTACATTGTACTTGTCACGTATAGCTACATTCACAAAAAACCCCACCAGACAATGTTATATTTTTTGCTAACTTTCACCCATATTTTAAACAACTTAAGAAGAAAAATATATATTATATTTACCCAGATATTGGTCATTTCTGTTGGTTTTTCCTTCATTCCTGGAGTCCCAAGTTGCTCTCTTCCTGCGGAAGAACTTTTTTTAGTATTTCCTGTCGGGTAGCACTACCGCCCATGACGTTGCTTCGTTTCCTTTCATTCGAGAAGGTCTTTATTTTGCCTTGATTCCTAAAGGATTTTTTTTTTTTTTTTTTGGCTTAATATAGAATTCTGGGTGAAACGTTCTTTTCTTGCAGCATCTGAAAAATGTGCCACTTCCCTCTGACCTCCCTCGTTTCTGGTGAGAAGCCCATAGTAATTTGGATCCTTTTCCTCTGACTGCTTTCGACATTTTTTATTTGACTTTGATTCTTACCAGTTTGATTGTGATGTGATATGTTTGGGATTCGCTGAACTTCTTACATCTATGTTTGTCTTTCACCAAATTTTGGGTGTTTTCAGCTCTTATTTCTTCAGCTATTTTTCCTCTGTGCCACACTCTTTCTCCTCTCCTCCGGGCTCAGATGACAGAATATTAGACTTCGGAATTTGCCCAGCTCTATTCATGTTTTTGTTACTGTTTTTCAATTGCTTCCCATTCAGAATGGACATTTTTTATTGATCTGTCTTCAACTTCACTATTTCCTGTCATCTCCATTCCACGGTTGTGCCATGAAATACATTATGATTTAGATTATTGTATTTTTCAATGTAAAATTATCTATTTGGTTTTTTTTAACTTCTGCTTCTCTACGGAGATGTTCGGTCTTCCCACTCATTCCAAGAGCGTTTGCTCTTATCCATCAGAGCACAGTTACAACACAACAGTGACTCCAAAACCTTGGATAATTCTGATCCGTCAGCCTGAGTTGGTTTCTATTGACTGTCATTTCCACTGGCAGCTGAGAAACTCTAACTCTTCATACATAACTTTGTTTTTATCTTGGACATTCTGAACATTATGCAGTGAGCTGTGAGTCTTCCATGGTCCTGTCAACAGTGTTGCTTTTCCTGCTACCAAGCACTTCACGTGGTTACATTCAGGGTGCGAGGTCTGACTTGTTTTTGGTGGACTGCAGTTCAATTTAATTCCAATTCAAAACCTTCCTTTTGCTCTTTGGATCTGTCCTTCATATGCAACACTCAGAGACAAGACTAGGACTTGAGCAGTTGACTGTCCACAATGACACTGAGTTCTCAAAGCTGTTGGGAGGTAGTTTAGGGCCAGATCTATGCATGTGTAGTTCAAGGGTGAGTCCAGAAACTTCACCACAGTGTCCCCAGTCTTCCTCACCACGGTGTACCCAACCTTCCTCACAACCTCACCACAGAGTCCCCAGCCTTCCCCACACCCTCGCCAGAGTCCCCAGCCTTCCCCACACCTCACCAGAGTCCCCAGCCTTCCCCACCATCTCACCGAAGTCCCCAACCTTCCCCACCACCTCGCCAGAGTCCCCAGCCTTCCCCACACCTCGCCAGAGTCCCCAACCTTCCCCACCATCTCACCAAAGTCCCCAGCCTTCCCCACCACCTCGCCAGTCCCCAGGCTTCCCCACCACCTCACCAGAGTCCCCAGCCTTCCCCACACCTCACCACAAGATTTTTCTAGTTCACTCTCTTCTAAATTTGAGCATTTTTTTCCCATCACACATGAATGAACTAAGCTCTAATTTAAGGCACGTTTAAGCTGTAATTTAACATTCTCATTCCAAAAGAGACCATACAAACCACACAAATCCTATATAAAGGACCAAGCACAGGTGTAAAATAGAGAAACGTGGCACCCTGCAGAATCTGCCGACTGTGTCTGTTTTGCCCAGGGCTTCCCATATGGCTTGGGCCTGTTCCAGTGTAGACGGAGGCCACGGCACGTGTTCCAGTGTAGACGGAGGAGGCCCGGGCACGTGTTCCAGTGTAGACGGAGGAGGCCAGGGCACGTGTTCCAGTGTAGACGGAGGAGGCCAGGGCACGTGTTCCAGTGTAGACGGAGGAGGCCCAGGCACGTTTGCTTTGGCTGCTTTGACAGACAACGTCCCTCCTCACAGAGCGGCCCCACAAGTTAACTATGAACAACTTTCAAACTATCTTCAGTGAAACAGTCAAAGCAAGCAACCCAAACCTAGAGAGACAGCTTTTAGCTTCCATTGTAAAATCAGGTAAAGCCATGTGGTCTGTAACTTGGAACGCCCCCAGCTGCCAGGTGTGGCTGGGGAAGGGCTGAGGCTCACTGCAGCACCCACACCACGGCCTCAGGTGGGGACAAGTGGGAAGGTAATGCCTGAGCCCGGCCCCCAAGAAGGAGGAGCAGAGCCTGGAACAGCCTGGGCTGCTTTGCTGTCCGGAGGGAAATTGGGGGTTGGGGCCACTCCTGAGGCCCCAACCACAGGCAGAGCCCAGGCCCATTCAGAGCCCACCCTAGGAGGGGGCTGGTTAGCCCTGAGGGGCCAGTGGGGGCCTGGACATCTCCTTTCCGTCCCCTTCCCTGCTGCCGCCTCCAACACACAGAACCCCAGGGAGCCAGGCACACCAGGAGGCAGGCGGCTGGCCACCCCCAGTGAAGATTCCACAGTGGCAGAGCTCAAGCCTACACACAGCCACAAAGACAGAGGCAGATGCTGGGCTCCAGAGTTCCACCCGGGACACAGCCCTCGTCAGACGGGGGCCGGCAGGACGTGCAGCTGAAGCCTGATTCCAGGACCACCTGTCCCTGTCCCCGGGTCACTGCCCGGCGCCCTCACTGTTAGCGCCCCCGGGGCCCTGACGCACAGGTGTGCTCTGCAGCACAGCAGCTGCAGGCATGGAGCCATCACTGGGCTGGGCTCTGCTGGTTGCGGGGACATTCCAGCTGTTGGGATGCTCTGTCAGAGAAGATGGCTCCACCACCGTGGCACGGGGACTGGAATCCCAGCCACCCCCACCCCCACCCCCACCTCCCTAGCTACATCATTTAGTGGGCAGGGGAGCAAGGGAGCAGGGAGGGGATGGCAGCAGGGAGGGGACAGGAGCGGGGGGACGGCAGCAGGGAGGGGACAGGAGCAGGGAAGGGACAGGAGCGGGGGGGGGGGGGCAGGGAGGGGACAGGAGCAGGGAGGGGACAGGTGCAGGGGAACGGGAGCAGGGAGTAGACAGGACGGGAGCAGGGAGGGGACAAGAGCAGGGAGGGGACGGAAAACAGGCTTGCAGCTCTGCAAATTATTAAACAGGGCCACATCCAACTGGCGATTCCACCCCCAGGTAGAAGGAAAAACTACGTCCACATAAAAACTTGTTCATGAGTGTCCATCGCATGTAACAGCCTAAACGTTAACCAACCAAATGTCCCTCAGCTGAAGAACGGAAGAGTAAACATCGCAAATCTATGGAAGGAACATTTTTCAACCACAAAAAGTTAACACTGACCCCTTCTACAGCATGGATGAACCCTGAGAACACGAAGTGCAGGGAAAGAAGCCAAGCACAAGGTCACATATCACCAGGCCACGTATCGCCAGCCCACGTGTTGCCAGGCCACGTATTGCCAGCCCACGTATTGCCAGGCCACGTGCCACCAGGCACCACTGATGTGGCGTGTCCAGAAAGGCAAGCCCATGGAGATGGGAAGTGGAGGAGTGGCGGCGGGGGTGAGGAGGCTGGGGCGGTGGGAATGACTGCCAGTGACCACGGGGTTGCTTCCTGGGGTGCGGAAAATGTTCTGGAATTAGACCGTGGTGCTGGCTTGGCGGCCCCGTGAGTATGCTGTGATGTGAGTCACATCTCAGGCGGGTCACAGTTTGTCATGTTCCAGACCCTCCACTGAACCCTCCTGTCACACGGGCCAGCCTGCATGCACCGAGCTCACTTCAGGTTAACCCAGGCGTCCTGTGCAGCACTCACTCCACTCAGAACTGCAGGGGCCTGCTCTGCATCAAAGGCATAAGGAAAGGCACAGTGGGTGAGGGGGGGTCTGAGTGTCATGAAGACGTGGCCCCAGGGGAGACATGCCACACGCCCAGAGGCTGAGGACCCACACAGCCTGCTCTAGAGTTTGGGTGAGAGCTCAGCTTCTGGATCCAGCCCGTGTCCTGGCTGGACAGGGGCAGCCCCAAGGGCTGAGGACCGACGTAGTTCAAATCCCCTCCCTACGGGGGCGGCCTGAGCCTCAGCTTAGCTTCGCCTGCTGCAGGCACCATGCCATGCCTGCCTGGTCACCCAGCCTCACTCAGCCACCGTGGTCACACACTGTCGGGGTCCGCACAGGCACCTGCCAGGCTCTTCCACAGCCACGGTGTCTGTATTCCGCATTTCAGGCTCCTCCCCATCTGTCAACACCGACGCACCCCCGCTGCCCTCATCATCTACACCCACCTCACCCTCCAATCCTTGTTAGGGAACAGTCTTCAAATCCAGTAAAAACTGGAGGAAGAGGAATGCAAACACTCAGAGAATCCGCCCTTCAGAGCCTGCTGTGTTAATCAGCAAAGCTGTTTCTGAAGCTTTATCACGTCTCATTACTGGTTCAGAACCTACGACCACGTAGTATTTTCTAAAGGGAAGTCACTGTTCAAAAATGCCTCCGGCAGTTGCTCCAAAATAGAAACCGTGTGTGCATGGCTGTGTGTGTGTATGTGCATGGAGGCAACTGTGCATGCCGGCCTGTGCACGTGTGTGCAAGTACATGAGACGCAGGACTTTCCAGAAGCAGGGCTGCTACGAGATCAACTTGGGAATTCTTGAGTCGCTTCCTATCAAACATCCTAGAGACCTTCGGTTTAATGTGGAGCTGAGGCTGCGGCTCCCAGGGCAGAGTCCAGGCAGGATCTACGCCTCACTCACCTAGGGCAATGGCACTAACAGGTCCCCAGAGAAAAGGACCTGAGGTTCAGACTGTCACATTTGAGGCTCATGTCACCATTCGCCACCAAAGTCTTGATTTTTTTGTTTTTTTACACAGTCTCACCCTGTCGCCCAGGCTGGAGTGCAGTGGCGCGATCTTGGCTCACTACAACCTCCACCCCCCAGGTTCAAGTGATTCTCCTGCCTCAGCCTCCTGAGTAGCTGGGATTACAGGCACCTGCCACTACACCTAACTAATTTTTGCATTTTTAGTAGAGATGGGGTTTCACCATCTTGGCCAGGCTGGTCTTGAACTCCTAACCTTGTGATCCACCTGCCCTGGCCTCCCAAAGTGCTGGGATTACAGGCGTGAGTCGCCGCGCCCAGCCCAAACTCTTGGTTTTTTAGGTATCTGTAAGTACATGTGTGTGCACATTTTAAATACGTCATCTTAAACACGACCCTGGAGATTATATAGGAAGCACACATGATCTATCAAACCTGCATTCAGAAACCACTACCCACAATGGCTTCAAGAATCACAAATCCTGACAGGGCTGGGGGTACGACGCCCCCATCAGGCAGGTTGGAGCACACAGGAACCTGAGACGTCTCTGACCTGCCTCCAGACGGGGTGCGGTCTGACAGCAGGAAGTGGGGGTCACTCCAGCCCACCCCAAGGCTGCCGTGGACCGGGAGGAACAGGCAGGTACCACAGGAGCACCCAGGAAGTGGCAAAGGGGAGACACCCCCCCTGCCCAAGCCGCGTCTACAGAGCAAGTGGAATCCAGGCCGGGGAGGGCTGAAGATCCACGGAGCGGTGGCCTGGACCTATGCGGAGAAGCCGGAAGACCACACGGCAAGGGGGGCAGAGGTGGGGACCCTGTGCCCCACAGGCTGCAGTGCCAAGGGAGGAAGGTGGGCAGGGCCCACAGGCCCAAGGAGACGGAGCTTCAGACGCGCAAGTGGAGCCGGCTCCAGACTCAGCCCTGCCCAGAGGGAGCCTCAGGAACAGCCCCCACGTTGCCGGCCCTAGCCCTGCAGGCCCTGCCTTCCCCAGGCTGCCAGATGGAACATGGGGGGCCGACACCCCGCAGCGTCTCAGGTTGTGGAAGGCAGCTGCTGGGCCTCCAGAATTCATGCTCAGGTGATGCGTGCGGCACAAAGGCTGGGCCTGGTCTTGTTCCCTTTCCCATTTAGTGAGAACCCTCCCAAAACCTTCCCTCAGGCCATAGAGAGGCAACATCCCCACAGACAGACCCCAGACTCGTCCAGCCAGGCACAGGGTGAGGCTGGCTGTGTGTTCTAGCGGCAAACGCCTTCTCTGTTCCAGTGGGAAAACCGCCCAATGGTCACTCTTAAAAGCACAGACCGGATGAACTGGGCCTGGGGAGGGCTGAAGCTCCCCACCGCAGGATGGCAGGCAGCACGGGCCGGGCCAGCCCCATCCCCTCCCCATCCCCCCGGGGCCCACCCTGTCCCCTCCCCATCCCCCCGGGGCCGGGCCGGGGCCTCAGTGCAGACACTCTCCGGAGTTGCCCCAGGGCTCATTAACGTAACTACAACGTGAAACAAGCAACCACACACTCCATCACTCCGAGCCGACCCGACGCTGCTGCTCCTGGTCCCCCTTCCTGACGAGGATACACAGGGTCTCAGCGGTCCCGCACTTGAAGCTGGCTGACCTCGCTGCCCACTTCCTCCGCAGAGACTGCTCCACCTCCCTCAGCCTCAGCCTCAGGACCCCATCCAAGCCCTCACAACGTGCCAGCTGTGTGGGTCGCCCGTCTTCTGCCTGGCCCTCCGGGCAGAGACAGAGGCCAAGCCTCCCGTGGCCCGACGGGGAGACGGGGTGCCTGTCCCCAGCCACACCTGAGGTTTATAAAAGCAGAAGGAAGCCTAGGTGAGCTCACAGGGGCTTGGCGCTCAGCCAGGGGGCAGGGCAAACTCAGAGGTAGAACACCTGCTCCTCCTGGGATCCCTGAGACACATTCCGAGTTGGGCAGCCAAGGAGAAGTGTGCAGGCAAAGGCCCATGACCCCGGCTCCCATCTCGCCCACACAGCACCCCCGATACTATTTTACACGTGTGTACGTGTATCCGCGTCCCACACACACGGGTTTTCATCCACGGTTCCAGGCTGGTAACTCTCACAGTGCTCCCATACCCGCGGTGCTCCCGTACCCTCCCATACCCGCGGTGCTCCCGTACCCTCCCATACCCGCGGTGCTGCCGTACCCTCCCAAACCCGCGGTGCTGCCGTACCCTCCCATACCCGCGGTGCTCCCGTACCCTCCCATACCCGCGGTGCTCCCGTACCCTCCCATACCCGCGGTGCTGCCGTACCCACAGTGCTTCTGTAGCTCTTGTCGTGACGTTGGGGTGCTTTAGGCCTCAGAAAACAGAATCTCTCTGACCTTTTGCCCTCTGTTCACCTGCCCAGGCAGGACTCTAACCCTCATTCCAGAGAGGGTCCTGCCCACATCCTCGAGGAAGGAGCGTGCACAGAGGCCAGAAGAATCTCAACAGACCCTGCTGGATTCACGTCACACCCTTAGGTCCAATCACATTTCAACACCATTGTCCATCACCCTATCCAATGAGGTCTCCCAAGCAGACAGGCTTTGGGAGACTCCGGGGAGAGCTGAATTTGCGGGAGCCGGCAGGAGGGCTCATCTGTGTGCCAGGAGGGTGGCAGCCCCACTCCACGAGACCGAGCTCCTGCCTGGGGACCCCTCCACAGCTCCCTCTGTGTATCCCCTCACTCGGCAGTTTATGTCTGTCCTTTAAAATGCTCTTTGTAAAATATCAGTAACCATGTTTCCCAGAGCTCTGTGAGCCGCTCCAGCAAGCTGACAGAGCCCAAGGAGGGGTCATGGAACCCTAACATGGCCCAGAAGTTCCGGAGGCCCAGACTTGTCATGGGTGTCTAAGTGTGGGTGGCATCTGGCGCTGTCTCTGGGTCAGGACAACTGGCGGTACCCGCCGCAGGACGGACTGACTGCTCAGTGCTGGGGAGAAGCCCGCACACCCCTGCACACGGGAGTGTGTGTGCTGCTTATTGTGGTGAAGTGAGAACAGGAAAAGCACGTCCAATGTGTTTCTTCCACACACAGACCCTCGTTCCACAGGCGTTTCTGGAGTCTTCCCCGGGTGTGAGAAGGGCAGACCTCGGGGCCTAAGACAGGCCTGCCTGCAGGGCCGCTTCGGCCAGCATCTGGAAACTTGGGTTTGAAGAGGATTCCCACGTCCCCCCAGCCGACGGGGCAGCCCCTGGGCTGAGACCTTGAACAACATGCCTGCGCTGAACAGCAAAACCTGCTCACCTGGAATCGGGAGCAACGGCTCCTGCCAAGCCCGGGGCCCCTGTGAGCAGCCCTCTCAGAGGCCTCGCCAGGCCAAGGCCACACACGGCCAGCTCCTCGTGGGAGGGGCCAGGAGGCCGGCATGTGGGGTCCTGATCCGCTAGACCCTCACCACGAGGCTGTGGTGACGCTCAGGAGGGCGCAGGCCTGGCACCCAGGCACCTCCCACAGATCTCCAGGTCGCAAGCTCGGCACCCGGGCACTGCCCACAGATCTCCAGCCGGATGAGGCCCACATCCAGCCAGGGAGCCCACACACGACGCCTGCCCTGAGACCCACTTTCCCTCTGGGAGCATCCCTGCCTTTCGGGCCCCACACCGAGGCCCTCAGGGCTGCCGCTGCCCAACCCAACAGTGAGGGAGCCTGTTCCAGGCATGGACACCCTCTCAGGCCTCCACACACCCTCGCCCGAGAAACCCCAGCAACCCCCGTGGTCTTGACTCACTGTAATCACATCAACCAGGGCAGCCCAATCCCCACCCACACCCCAACCTGTACCTACCTCACACCCATGCCAGCACCCCACACCTGGACCCATGCCCCACACCCATAACTGCAACCCACACCTAATACGTCCCACACCCACACCCCACACCCGTACCTACACCGTGTACCTACAACGCACACCCCTGCCTACAACCCACATCTGCACCCCACACCCCACACCCCACCCCGTGTCTACACTTCACATCTGTACCTACGTCCCACACCCATACCTACACCATATACCCATAACTGCAACTCACAACCATACCTACAACCCACATCTGCACCCCATATCCCACACCCCAACCCGTACCTACACCCCACACCCATAACTGCAACCCACACCTATAACCCTGACCTGTACCTACATCTCACCCCCTACCACCACCCAACGCCTGCAACAAGCCCTCCTACCTTTACCTATCACCAGCAACTAAACCTACACCCCACACAACCCCCGGCCCTCACACCTCTGCCCACACACCAAACCTGCAAATACTCAGAGGTCTGTGAAAGCCCTCAAGGGAGTGCTATGGCCCCTGGGGGCACGCGTTCTCGAACACAAAAACATGTCAGCCCCTCTCTTCCAGGCTGTTTCCCACAAATAACAAATCCAAGAATAACATTCCCTCCAAATCACAGCCTCAGCATCTGTGTCGGAGACCAGACTCAAGCAAAGTGTGGGGGCCCAGGGTGTCCTCAGTGAGAAGCGGGCACCGGGGGGGTCCTCAGTGAGGAGCGGGCACCGGGAGGGTCCTCAGTGAGAAGCGGACACCGGGGGGGTCCTCAGTGAGAAGCGGGCACCGGGGGGTCCTCAGTGAGGAGCGGGCACCGGGGGGGTCCTCATGAGCGGGCACCGGGGGGGTCCTCAGTGAGGAGCGGGCACCGGGGGGGTCCTCATGAGGAGTGGGCCTGGGGGCCGAAGGTGTGAGGGACTAGAGTTTTCTGCCCCCGTCACAGCGAGCAGATTTGTTTTTATTACAATGCAGTTTCCATCCAGGACCTTGACTGAGCCCGTGGGAATCACGCTGCTCACGTTGTGCCCTACCTCTGGTGGTCACGGGGGTGTCCAGGCACGCACTGGTGCAGGGTGCCCAGGCATGGTCTGTGGTTCCAAACGTCAGCCTGCCTGGCCTTCTACCACATACCTCAGAGGCCGGAGGCCGTGCTGAGGCCAGTGGGGAAAGACCGAGGACAGTGTCCAAGGCGGCCCCCAGACCACCTTCCCTGCCCCACCAGACCCGCCCTGAGCCCGGGCCAGGCTGCAGCCACTGCACTCCTCCCGGCTCGGTGGGCTGAGCCTGCTCTGCCCCGTCTGGCCAGGCACTCGGACGTCCCTCCCACTGGAAGGTTCCACCTCAATGGCCCTGAAGGAGCAGCTCCCAACCCCGTGCTGGGTCGTGTGCCAGCAAGGTCTCGGCTGTCCCCATGCAGCCCACACAAGCTCATCTGCTCCAATGCGAGGTCGAGGGGCCAAGGCCTATAAACCTGACTATTCTTTAACCGGCAGCTTCACAGGTCAACATGGGAAATACACAGCCAGACACACAGGCATTTGATTTTTACCAAATCTGCAGCCATGTGGTGCCTCTGGAGCAGTGGTGCTTCTGTGGCGGCATCCCCGGCCTACCTCATGCCCTCCGTGGACCGGTGGCGGTGGTTGCGGTAAAGCTGCGGCACGCCCAGCATGGCTTCGGTCAGCACGGCCAGGAAGCCCAGGGTCTCCACAAACAGGGCGGAGTCAATGGACAGGTAGGTGACGTAGCCCGCCACGCCCGTGAAGGCCAGGACACACTGCACGTAGTCCGAGAAGCTGCTCCACTGCCAGAAGTGGTGGGGGTCGAAGTCTAGGGCAAGAGGGAGAAGCAGCCTCAGCACAGCTTAGGGTCCAGGTGAGGAGTCAAGGTCAGTGGGGAGAGATGGAACCGAGTGAGAGGTTAAGATTCAAATTAATCTTAATTTCTGAGAAGCTGTACAGTGCAGGGAGTGCCCTGCACTGGAATCTGAAGCCTGGGTTGGGGCGCAGCCCCCCTCGGGTTAACCACGGTCTCCTGTTCCTCAGATGTTACCAGGAAGAGACAGGGACCACTCCTAGGACATTCTGAGGATTCAACGAGTTGATCTTGAGTTCTACAACACGCCTCGGCCACGGTGAGGCTCAGTAAATCCGTACCATATCCCTCCTGCACGATGTCATTTGCTAGATGATGTATTCTGTAGAAACCACACTCATAAGCACTCTCAGAAATTAGCAAATTAAAGGAGGCAGGTGGACATGTGCAGTCCAGGGGACACAGCTGCAGGGAAAAGGTGAACGGAGACAGACCTGCAAAGAAGCCCGCAAGGCCCGCACCTGACCTGTCCTTACAGCAGCAGGGCCAGGGCATGGGCTGCAGGGGTGCGGTGATGGGAGGCGGTGAGGTCCAGGGGGTTGGGGGTGCTGAGGGGTGAGGTTAGAGGGATTGGGGGCGTTGGGGTGTGGTGAGGTTAGGGGGACTTGGGGGCATCAGAGGGCAGAGAGACCAGGGGTGTCGGGGGCTGGCTGCCTGTGGGGCTGGCAGTGCAGTGAGGGCAGGGGTGGCCAGGCTGTGCACGTTCTCCCCATCCCCCTGGACCCTAGATCTGTGCCCCACTTCCTGCTCCACCCTCTCTCACTCTGAGTGAGATGCTGCCCAGCATCCGAGCTGGAAAGGGGCCGCACAGGAAGCAAGGCCAGAGGAAGGATGGGCATGGTATGCGGCACCTCCCAGAACATAGCAGGGCACGGGCTCACATGTATTTCATGAAGAAGCCCAGCTGCAGTGAGGGGGGCTGAGCAGGATGGGCTCTGGACAGGGGGGCCATGGATAGGGGGGGCATGGACAGGGGGTTGGAGGACAGGAGGGCCGTGGATGGGCGGGTGGTGGACAGGTGGGTGGTGGATGGGCTGTGGATGGGTGGGTGGTGGACAGGCAGGCAGGGGGCGCTGTGGATGGGTGGGTCATGGATGGGCAGGCAGTGGATGGGCAGGCTGCGGACGGGTGGGCTGTGGACACAGGACGCCAGGTGAGGGTTTAAGGGACTTGGGAAAACCAGGTCTAAGGTCCATCTCTGGGAGACCTATTTTAGTTTCCCCAGGAAAGAGTCAATTGGCAAATGACTAACAGAAAATCCTCACTAAACAGTTTCTGAGAAAAAAATGAACCTGGACGCTTACCTTATACCATATACGAAATTTAACTCAAAATGGATCAAAAACCTAAAAATAAGACCTGAAACTAAAACTCTCAGAAGAAACATGAGGAAAAACTTCAAGACATTGGATTTGTCAATGAATTTTTAGCTGTAAAACCAAAAGCACAGGCAACAAAAGAAGAATAAAAGATAAACTGGACTTCATCAAAATCTAAAACATGGCCAGGTGCAGTGGCTCACACCTGTCATCCCAGCACCTTGGGAGGTTGAGGTGGGAGAATCACTTGAGCCCAGGAGGTCTTGAACATAATGAGATTCTATCCTTACAAAAAAAAATAAAAAATTAGCAGGGCGTGGTGGTGCGCACCTGTGATCCCAGCTACTTGGGAGGCTGAAGCAGGAGGATCCCTTGAGCCCAGGAGTTCAAGGCTGTGGTGAGCCATGGCTGTGCCACGGCACTCCAGCCTGGGTGACAGAGTGGGACCTGGTCTCAAAAAAAAAAAAAAAAAAGGCACTGGCGAGCTTAACCGCACACCTCAAACACCCTCAATTCGTGCATTTACCACTCACGGGCCGGTGGAGGGGCTCCCGAGGGTAGCAGAGGGACGGCAGGGAGAGAGGCATGAGGTAAGGCAGCTGAGATGCAAGGGTGCAGGTGGGGGCAGATTTCCAAACAGAACGTGGCCTGGTGCACGGTGGAGTATTACTCAGCCACAAAAAGGAAGAAAGGGCAGATTCATGCAACAAACAGGACACCAAGTGACAGAAGCCAGACACAGGAACCACACGCTAATGAGTCTGTTCCCATGAAGTGTCCAGCACAGGCGAGTGCACAGACAGCAGACGAGCGGCTGTCGGGCTGGGGGAAGACGGAGCTTGGGAAAAAGAAGGAAACTGGTTCAAAGGGGTTTCTTTGGGGTGATGAAAGGCTCCCTAATGAGACAGTGGTGACAGCTGCACACTCTGTAAATATACTAAAAACCACCAAATTGTGTACTTTTAAATGGTGATAAAATTGTGAATTTTATGTTATGTAAATTTATCTCTAATTTTAATGCATAACAAAATAACAAATTTTAATGTACGTGACTTGCCTTATACCAAAAAATGCAGGTGTAAGTATCTACTTATTTTATTAATAAGTATCTACTTATTAGTAAACACTTATTCAGCATTTTCTGATGCCGAAGTTGAAAATAGTTCCTTCAACTCCAAGTTTGGGAATTAAGGTGCTTTCATTTGTATCCAGAACAATTTGAAATAAATTTAGCAGCCATCTACCATTAGCCGTCAGCTCACATGTGCTGGGGACTTGGAGCAGGTGGCGGGGGGGAGCTGGGTAAGGAAAACGCTGGCTGGGGCTGACCTGGGGTGGCTCAGACAGCAGGAAATGAGATCTCTAAGTTCAGTCAGGAGAAGTCGGAGGACACGGGGGACACCTGGTGGACATGGTGACTCCTGATCTGTCAGGTAGAAAAGAACGTTTTCTACACTTCTGAGAGATTCCTGTGTCAGGAGATTTTCATTAATAGTTTTTTAAATCAGCAAATAAAGAAGAGAGAGGCGCCTGGCAGTCCTCCCAGAAGAGCTGGCCCTATTCCGAGGGACCTGGGAGGGGAGGGCACCCTCCTTTCCAAAGCAGCCAGGCCCCCGCACTGCTAAGCCCGACAGAAATCCAAGAGGGCAGGTGGCTGTGGGAGAGGAGGGGCTCTGAGAACAAGAACAAAAGGGCAAGAACGCAATTAGGATGCACACCCATGGTCACGCAAGGTGCTGACAGAACAGCTGACAGCTGGCAGTGCGGACACATGCCGTGACTTCCTGAGATGTGTTTCTAGGTAGCGACACCAAAGAGAAGGCTTGAAAATGAGGCATTTAATGCTGAACGAATGTTTCCAGGCTTGGGGGGCTCACCAGAGGCCCACCCTGGCATGCACTGAGCTCTTGGGACCCTCAGCTGCCTGCAGAGAACAGCTGATCCTCAGAACCTTCCGTCGCACGGGCGCGGCTGCCCTCATCTCACAGACAGACCTCTTCTAGCACCCCCCATGGGGGGCCCTGTGGGAAGAGACCAGCTCCAGTCCAACTGCTCCTGGATTAAAAGGCAATTTTACCACTTGGGGAATGTGCACCAGGAGACTGTCTCCTAATGGGCAAGGAAGATCCGATTTCTTGTCAGATCGTGTTTTCATGTCTACAGGAGCGCATGAGAGAGCCTGGTGTAAGAGGATCTGATGGCCAGCGTGTCCAAGGCATCGGGGCAAGAGTAACTCCATCGTGAACGGGGGCTGGGTAAGATGAGGCTGAGGCCCGCTGGGCTGCGTTCCCAGACAGTCGGGCATTCTTCATCACAGGATGAGATAGGAGGTCGGCACAAGATACAGGTCATAAAGACCTTGCTGATAAAACAGGTTGCAGTAAAGAAGCCGGACAAAACCCACCAAACCCAAGATGGCCACAAGAGTGACCTCTGGTCGTCCTCACTGCTACACTCCCACCAGTGCCATGACAGTTTACAGATGCTATGGCAGCATGAGAAAGCTACCCTGTATGGTCTAAAAAGGGGAGGCATAAACAATCCACCCCTTGTGTAGCATATCATCAAGAAATAACCATAAAAATGGGCAACCAGCAGCCTTTGGGGCTGCTCTGCCTATGAAGTAGCCATTCTCTTATTCCTTTACTTCCCTAATAAACTTGCTTTCACTTTATGGATTCACCTCAAATTCTTTCTTGTGCGAGACCCAAGAGTCCTTTCCTGGGGTCTGGGTGGGGAGCCCTTTCCAGTAATAAACGTGAGAGGGACAGAGAATGCCAGACAGCTTCCTGTTGGGACTGGGACAGCTGGAGGGCATCACAGCACTGGTTTCAAACACTGAACGGAGAACTGCCATGCAGCATGAACCTGGGCACATCAGACCCCTGCAGCACCCTCAGGACCCGCAGATCGCACACTCGATGGGTGCTCACAGGACGTGAATGGCATCTCAGTAATGCCAAGTGCCACCCCAGAGCCACAGGGTGCCTTTCACTGGGCCACGGAGCCTCCTGAGCCACGCAGCTCAGGGACATTCTGGAGGGGAGGAAATTGCTTTTTTTTTTTCATGGTTCTTGTATGAATTCTAATTAAGAGACATTACATTCAGAATTATAGCACTCATAGCGATAGTTTTCAGAAGACTGTAACAGCTTCTTTGCTACTTAAGGGGTACAGACGGTGCAGCTGCTTACCTGAGTGACTTCTTAAACAAGGGACTACCACCACTCTAATTTTCCTAGTTGTAGCTCTGTTACAGGTTACTGACTGCAAGTGTTGGCAAAGAAACTGTTCTTTTAAGCACTTTGGCGCTCCCTGGAGTGACGGCCATTCCCAGCAGCTAAACTGTATCATACTCCCACTTCAACTTTGTGACTGTTTCAGTATTTTTAAAAATACAAATCGACTCTCCATGAAAAAACGAAAAAACTTCCCACTTCCTTCAAATCCCTGGTCCAGGCTCACCGGACCTCCTGCAAGCTGCCCTTCAGGGCAGGTCCCAGCCCCACCTGCTGCGTCTGCTTGTCCACCCCACTCCAGCTGAGCAGACAGAGCTCCTTGGAAACGGCCCGGCCACCTGGGAGGGGAACAAACAGGCACTGCCCAGGCCCGGAGCTGCAGGCAGGGCTCAGCAGGACCCCAGGCGGGCACACAGGGGCTCATCTGGAGGGACCTGAGGGGCACAGGCTACAGTCGGGAGAGCACAGACAGGAGGCCCCCGAGGCCACCAGGGCCCACTTTTACTTTATCCTAAGGATCAGGGACACGAAAGGATTTTAACAAAGACAGCCACACCACCTGCTGCAGAATGAGTATAAATGCCCTTCTTAGCCTTCGAGGCCGGCACTGGCCTCGCTGACCCTCTAATCCCGCCACCTGTGCAGCAGGTGGCAACAGGGACAGGCAGACGACACAGCTGGGGCCAGAGGACGACGCAGAGAGACCCACACCAGAGACCCTCGGAGAGTGACAGAGCCCCCGCCCAACCCCGGTGAGTGGGACGGGCTGAGTGGGGACTGAGCACGTCCAGGGCCAGAGCGGGAGGGGGCAGCCGTGCCAGCTTCCAAAGAGGACCCTGGGAAACAAACACCCTCCCACTCGGCAAGGACAAATCAAGCAACTGCCGAGACAGGCGTCGGCGTCCCAACCCAAGGCTGCACAGACAGACGAGCGCTCACCGCTACACTCTGCCCTAACAGCTGCTGAGACTCACGTTCCTGCAGCCACCTCAGCCAGAGCCAGGGAGGCCCTGGGAGAGAGGAGACTGACGGGCCCCGTCGGGCGACCTTGCCTGCTCTCAGCCTCCTCATTTTCAGGAGCCTTTTCCTCCCTTTATCCTAATTGACATCGGGCCCCTCATTTGCTCAGAGTCTGCTCAGTGGGGCACCCAACGGTGGACAAGTGAGAGAGGTGAGGGGCTGGGCTGTCACCGTGGCCAAGGGAGCCATGGCCCTCCGGCCTGAACGGCTTCTGCCCGAAATCAGGACACAAACACGGCGTCATACACAGCAGAAACAGCCCAGAAAGGCCCCAGCCCAGATGGCACTGGAATAAACAGTTTTCCCCAAGTCACTTTAAAATGAAAGTTTTGGGCTACATACTTCTAAAGAGGACCTCAGGACGGTTCCAGAGTTCCTCCGTGACACACCTGATGGAGAATGCTCGGCTGCTGCATTTACTCAATGCAGCCATTGAATAGAAACACAAGAGTGTTGCTCTCCCAGCCTGAAACATTCTTCACACTTCCAGCCATCAGGGTTTCAGCCAGGTCAGAAACAACAGAGGTGGTAGGCTCTTCCAGAACAGCAGGGCGAGGTTCTCCACAGACCCTCTCCAGCAACATCACTGCCAGTGGTGAACATTACAAACAGCACCCACTTGAAGTCCCTAACATGTCTTAGGGACACACGGCGAATGGAGAAACGCTTATCCAAGAAAACCACCTAAGTGGCAGCAGGAACAGCAACTCTGTGACACTTGGGCCACAACCTGCTTCCCCATCCCCATGTGACAAAAGCTCTACTCCCAGCAGGCAACCAAGAAGACAGGCTCCCTCTCCCCCAGTGCCACTGCAGCAGTGGCAGGTGCCCGAGCTCTTCATTGCCCGCTCAGCTCCTGTCTGCCCAGGCTCCCTTCCTCCACTCAACCCCCACCCGTGGCGCAGGGGCAGAGGACACTGAGCGTCCCTTGTCCCTGCCTCAGCTTGCTCACTGGGAGAGGTTCCACACAAGCAGGGGCAAACTAAGACGACCAGAGGCAACAACTCACTTCCCGTGCAGCACTCGGAGCAGAGCTGTCACCCTCAGAGATCCAGAGGTTCTGTCCTGGGGATGGCGCTATCAGGACAGAGAGCTCCGTAGCTCTCCCTAGAGGGACTCCCTACTTAGAGCAGGTACAAGTTCAAGTGTAAGGATGCTAACAAAAACAACAGAGACCTCAGCAGTCAGCAACTAAGAGGAGCTAGAAGCTCCATGATGAGCTCAAAGTTTATCAAACAGACCCAGAAAGGACAACCAAGAGGAGCCCTCCTGGGAACAGAACCACCACCAAACACTGGCCTCAATGGCCACCCTGCCCAGCTGTGGGGAATACATCCCCCAGGGCATCACCAAATCAGCCGGCAGCCACCAATGAGTGGAGGCCAACAGCTGGTTTGACCACCAGAAGCTTAACAGGAAGATCAGGGAGGGTCACAGCCAGCCAGAACCACCACATCTGAGGGAGAAGAGGTCCAGAGACTACATTAGTCCAGCCAAATCACAAAACAAACAAGCAAACAATAAGTCATCCTTCCCCCAAGTGGGGGAATCCGTATCCACAGCTGCTACTATAGTTTACCTAAAATGTCCAGCTTGCAACAACAAAACAAAATGAGTTGTACAAAGAAACAGAAAAGTGTGGTTCACACAGGAAAAAAATAATAAGCAGGACACAAACCGCTCTTGAAGAGGCACAGTGTTGGACTCAGTAGAGGAAGACTTTAAAATAGCTATGTTCAAATAACTAAAGGGATCCATGCACAAAGAATTAAAAGAGCCGGGCGCGGTGGCTCACGCCTGTAATCCCAGCACTTTGGGAGGCCGAGGCGGGCAGATCACGAGGTCAGGAGATCGAGACCATCCTGGCTAACACGGTGAAACCCCGTCTCTACTAAAAATACAAAAAATTAGCCGGGCGAGGTGGCGGGCGCCTGTAGTCCCAGCTACACGGGAGGCTGAGGCAGGAGAATGGCGTGAACCCCGGGGGGGGAGCCTGCAGTGAGCAGAGATGGCGCCACTGCACTCCAGCCTGGGTGAAAGAGCGAGACTCCGTCTCAAAAAAAAAAAAAAAAAGAATTAAAAGAAAATATGATGACAACAACTGATCACATAGAGATTATCAATAAAGAGACAGAAATTCTAAAAAAAGAACCAAGTGGAAATTCTGGCGTTGCAAAGCACAACTAAAATTTTAAAACTCACTATAACGGCTCAGCAGTAGATTGAGCTGGCAGAAGAATCAGTGAATTCAAAGAAAGATCAATAAAGACTATGCAACCTAAAGAACAAACAGAAAATAGAATTAAGAAAAAAGAACACAGTGTCATAGAAAGGTGGGATGACAGGAAAGGGCACCGGCACATGCAGAATGGGTGAGATCGAGGAGAGGAGAGAGGGGAGCAGAAAAAAAACATTCAAGGAGATAATGACTTTTGAAAACTTCCCAAATATGATGAAAATATTAATCCACATACCCAAGAAGCTCAACAAATTGCAAGCCTGATAAAGAGATCCACACCCTGACACATCACAGTCTGAATGATGAATGCCAAAAAACAAAGACAAAATCTTGAAAGTAGCAAGAGAAAAATAATTTATCACTTACAAGGAAACCCCAATAAGATTAACAGCTGACTTCTCATCAGAAACAATGGAGTCCAGAGGGCAGTGGAATAACATATTCAAAGCACTGAAAAGAAAAAAAAATCATCAACCAAGATTCTTATATCTAGTAAACTTTTTTTAAAAAATAAGGGGAAAATAAAGATTCCCAGATAAACAAGAACTGAGAAAATCTGTTGCTAGTAGGCACACCTTACAGAAAACAAGTGTTTCATGCTGAAAACAAGTAACATCAGATGCAATTCAAATCCACATAAAAAAAGAGTACAGGTAAAGACAATGATCTAAGTTATTATAAAAGATGATATCGGTCCATGTCTTCCCCTTTCCTCTCTTAGTTGACTTAAAAAGTAACGCATGAAACAATATGCATTGTATTGTTTGGGGGCCTTTAATGTAAAGAAATGTAATATATTTGACAATAATATTAATAGCACAAATGAGATGGATGGGATCAAAACTGTATTAGAGAAAGAAAATGACTGTAGATGGTAACTCAGTCTCAGAAAGAAATGAAAGGAACCACAAATGGTAAATAGGGTTAATATAATAACTCCATAATATGCTTGTTCTCCTTTCTTTTCTCAAGTTCTTGAATGACATAAAATGTATATAAAGGAACAATCAGAAAAATATATTGTTAGGTTGTAATATATGTAGACATAATATGTATAATAATCATACCATTTAAAAAGGGAGGAGGAGGCCGGGCGCGGTGACTCACGCTTGTAATCCTAGCACTTTGGGAGGCCGAGGCGGGCGGATCACGAGGTCAGGAGATCGAGACCACGGTGAAACCCCGTCTCTACTAAAAATACAAAAAATTAGCCGGGCGTGGTGGCGGGCGCCTGTAGTCCCAGCTACTCGGAGAGGCTGAGGCAGGAGAATGGCGTGAACCCGGGAGGCGGAGCTTGCAGTGAGCCGAGATTGCGCCACTGCACTCCAGCCTGGGTGACAGAGGGAGACTCCGTCTCAAAAAAAAAAAAAAAAAAAGGGAGGAGGAAATCGAACCATGTAGGAGTAGGGTTCCTGTCACTGGAATTAAGTTAGTATAAATTTGAAGTAGATTCTGATAAGTTAAGATGCATATTGTAAGCCCTCAAGTAACTACTAAGAAAATAATTCAGAAAACATTATTTAAAGAAATTAAAATGTTACAGTAGAAAATATTTACTTAATACAAAAGCTGTAAAGGAGCAACAGCTAAGGGGAAAAGGCATGGGATATACAGAAAACAAAAAGTAAAGTAGCAGATGTAAATCTGAACATATTATAACATTAAGTGTGAATAAAATAAACAATCAAATCAAAGGGCAGAACTGCCAGAATGGATTTTTTTTTAAAGATCCATTGTATGTATACAGAAGACTCATTTTAAATTCAAAGATATAAAAAAGTTAAAAGTAAAACAATGGGAAGAATATATCAAATGGCAACCACAGGAGATGTGCATGTGATGACACTAATATCAGAAGAAACAGATGTCAAAACAGAAAATATGCATATACGTCCCTAACAAACAACAGTGCCCCAAAATACATCAAGCAAAAACTGACAGAAGTGAAAAGAGAAAAAGATAATTCAAAAATAGTTACAGACTTCCACACCCACATTTAGTAATGGACGTAACAACTACACAGAAGAAAAATAAAGAAATCGTAGACTTGACCTAACAGACAACCCTCCACCTTCACCCAACCACAGCAAAATGCACATTGAATATTCTCCAGGACAGATCATATGCTAGGCCATAAGATGTGCCTCTATTTAAAAGTACTGGAATCTGGCTGGGCGTGGTTGCTCATGCCTATAATCCTAGCTCTTTGGGAGGCTGCAGTGGGTGGCTCCCCTGAGCTCAGGATTTCGAGACCAGCCTGGTCAACATGGTGAAAACCCTGTCTCTACAAAAAATACAAAAAAAATTGGCCAGGCACGGTGGCACATGCCTCAGCTACTTGGGAGGCTGAGGCTCGGGAATTATTTGAACCCAGGAGGCGGAGGTTGCAGTGAACCAAGATCACACCACAGCCAATAGAGCAAGACTCTGTCTCCAAAAATTAAAAAATAAATAAATAAAAGTACTGGAATAATACAGAGTATATTCTACAATTATAATGGAAATAAATTTGAAATCAATAACGGAAGACATTTTGGGATATTCACAAATATGTGGAAGTTAATACATTCCTAAATAATAAATGAGTCAAAGAAGAAATCTTGGAGTAAATTTTAAAATACTTTAAGGTGCATGAAAACAAAAACACAACACACCAAAGTATAGGATGCAGGTAAAGCACCTGCTGAGAGAGAAATTATGGCTGTCAATAACTACATTAAAAAGGAAGAAAGAAAAAAATCAATGATCTAACCTCCACCTTAAGAAAAAGAGTAAACTAAACCCAAAGCAAGCATAAGGAAAGAAAGAATATTGGAGTGAAATAAAACAGAGAATAGAAAAACAATAAAGAAAATGAACAAAACCAAAAATTGGTCCTTTGATGGGCAATGTGGGTGTGTTGTGTAAAAAAAAAGAAAGAAAGAAAAGAAAACGAAACACCTTTTAAAAAGTTGGTTATTTGACCAGAACAAAAAATTGACAAATTTTTAGCTAGACTGACCAAAAAAAGAAAGGAAAGGAGGGGATCAAATTACTAAAGTCAGAAACAAAAGAGGAACCATTACTAATGACTTTCCAGAAATACAAAGGATTACAAGGGAATACTAAGAAAAATTATATGTCAACAAATTAGATAACTTAGGTGAAATGGAAAAATTCCAATACAGATTACCAAAACTGACTTATGAAGAAACAAAAAATCTGAATAGACTTATAACAAGAGATTAAGAGATTGAATTCGTAATTTTAAAACTTCCCACAAAGAAAAGCCCAAGCCCAGATGGCTTCACTGGATAACTCTAAAAATATTTAGAGAGGAATTAGTATCAACCCTTTGCAAACTCTAAAAAGATAGAAAAGGAGGGGAACATTTCCCAACTTATTTTATAAGGCCAATATTATCCTAACACTAAATCTAGACAAAGTCATCACAAGAAAACTACAGACCATTATCTCTTACGAATACAAATACAAAAAATCCCCAATACAATACTAGCAAATAAAATCCAGCAACAGATAAAAAGTGTTAGACACCATGACCACATGGATTTATCCCAAGAATGCAAGGTTGGTTCAACACACAAAAAATCAATCAATGTAGTACATCATCACAGTAGAATAAAAAACAAAACCCACATGATTATCTCAACAGACACGAAAATCATTTGGCAAACTCTAACTTTTATTATTAAAACACCCAACAAACTCAAATAAAAGGGAACTGCCTTAACCTAATGAAGGGCAACTATGGAAAATCCATTAATTAACATCATACTTAGTGATGAAAGATGGAATGCTTTCTCACTAAAATGAATAAGATAGGTACATCCACTCTCACCACTTATAACCAGGATAAACAATAAGAAGAAATAAAAGCAACTAAATTGGTAAGGAAGAATTAAAACTATCTCTATTTGCAAACGACAGAATCATATATAGAGAATCAACTAAACAACTCTTAGAACAAACCAGTTCAGCAGAATTGCATGATACAAGATCAACATGCAATGATCAATTACATTTCTATAAAGTAGCAATGAAGAAGCAGAACTGAAATTAAGAAAACAATTCCATTTACAATAGCATCAAAAAGGATAAAATACTTTGGAATAAATTTAACAAAGTCCAAAATTTGTCATCTAAATTTTTCTCCTCCCTTCCTGTCTCCCTCCCTCTTCCTCTTCCCGTCCCCATCTCCCCACACAGAAGAGCATGGACAGGCTTCTAATAACTACTTCATGCTTGAAAATAGCAGAGCTAGGGGTTGATTAGTTTGCCGTAGACTTGGCCACACTTGGTAAAGATGATGCACGTACATGCACAGATGGAAGCAACGACAGGAGGAAGTACAGCTGCAGGAATGAAGCAAAAGGAACGTGCTGCGGGCGGTGCACGCGCAGGGTACATACCCAGGAAGGACCGCCTGGGGGCGACCTTGACTTCTTCATCCTTGCTATCTGCAGCTACACGTTAAAAAGGGAGACAGAAACAGAAAGGGGAAAAAGACAGAAACAGACTGGTTTTAACATGGGTAAACAGCTGTGTTCCCAGGACTTTTTGCATTTCTTTTAAAAAAAAAAAAACAGAACAGAAAGATCACAAGATTTTGGTTTTTGTGCATTAGAAAACCCACTTTCTGAACTATTTTCCCGCAAACCTAACCTCTCCCAATATCATAAAAAAGTGAATGGGGAGAATGGGAGAAAAACTGAGCCAAAAATTGAAAGTTACCACATTTCCGTTTAATCTCTCGGGAGAAAGGCAGCATGGAGCCCACCACAAGCGTGCTGTGCTGATGGAAAGCAGCCGGGCAGATCCTGCTTCCCTTTTCCTAGAAACTCATCTGTATGCAAGCTTCGGTTGCAATATAGCTGCCCCAGGTCAAAACTCTTCAGAAGGCTGCCTGATAAAGCTGTTTTCAGAGTACACTCTGCTGTAAAAGGACAGCTGGTTCCACAGGTGCATTTGACAAGCACCTCTGCACAGACACAGACACGGGGACAATGTGACAGGGACCCAGCACCCTCCAGGGCCCAGCACTGGCAATGACAGGTTATAAGCCAACCTCCCTATCTGCGCAGCCCCAGGACAAGACAGCAGCCAAGGTCCTGGAAAACAGTGTGGCCTCTAGGTGGCTCCTGGGAAGCCCCATGGGGTTTGGGATTGAAGACAGTTGATAAACAAGAAACTCAAATGAGTCCTGGGATCAGAAAGCAGAAGTAGGATCAAAGGTTGTGCTTGCCTGCCCCAGGCAACGTAGACTTAAAATGGAAATTTTGCAAGTGAACAGCTAAAAGCAAATACGAGATGACCTCTGACCTCTGCCCTCTGCTACTTGGACTTAGGGTGCTGTTCCACTCACAAGGCAGGAACTGCAATATTTCTACCAAATTTGAGGGGTTTATAAACCAATGCAGCATACAAAGTGCAGTCTCCTCTCCTCCCCCAGCCTCCCCCAGCACTGCCTCTTGGATTCTACGGGTCCCTCAGCTAGTCCTCTCTGTTGCTTTGATTTAGACAACATCCCTCTCCATGGGTGCCTCTTCTAAAGACCAAGATCCTCAAGGGGTGGGAGGGAGGGAGGGACCACCCAAGGCAGCTCGGTCCACACTGTTTCCCTTCTCACATCCAGGTGTGACTGTAAACAGGCAATGGTGGGAGGCAGCCAGCCGGCAGCCTGGGGAAGAAGGCATGGTTCAGGATGCAGAGTCATGTCCCACACCAGGCTGTGTCCTGGGCACAGCCTCAAGCTACCTGAGGCTCCTTGCCTGGAAAGCAGTGTGATCAGATTCATGTTTGTGTAGGACGGAATGCAGAGTTGTGACGCTGAGAGAGCTGCCAGAAACATTTTCAACAGTCACACACTTCCACAAATCTGTGCTGAACACGTCCTCCAGACCAGGCACTCAGGATCCAAAAAGGGCCCAGCAACATTTTCCTTTTCCTCGACACTCGGCACATGTCAGTGTCTTCTCCCCTTGATCACGCGTGGGCTTGTGACCACTCCAGTCCACAGAAGCAATGCTGTGATTTCCAAGACTTAGGTCATAAAAAAGATACAGCTTCCACCTGCTTTCCCAGGAAGCTCCCCCTTGGAACCTGGCCGCCATGTTGTGAGGAAGCCCAGGTCTCATGAGGAGGCCTTGGTGGGTGTCCTAGCAGAGCCTGGGTGGAGGTCCCAGCAGATGGCCAGCACCAGCCATGCCAAAGAGTGAGTGAGGGAGAGAGAGAGAGAAAAAAAGCAAGAGAATGAGCTTCAAGGGCTGCAGCCCTAGCCTTTGAGCCTCCCCAGATGCTACTGAGGATAGCAGAGACCAGCTGTTCTTGCCAAGCTCTGCCCAAAATGCACTCACAAGCAAAATAATTGTTGTCCTTCCAAGTCCTAAGATTTGGGGTAACTTGTGGAGTAGCCAAAGAGACTGGAACAAGAGAGACAGGACAAGTTATGGTCCCACATGGCCAGCAGGAAGGAGGCTGGCTGGGCCACAAAGGCCATCACCTGCTTCCTGGGACTTTGGTCCATGTCACGACTGGAGACCGCTGCTGTTGGCACATGAAGAAAGGTTTGCACTGTACCCTGTCGGTATGGCATGTATGGGGAATGCAGGGGTGATAGTGACAGGGAGGTGCCAGCCAGCCTGGGACCAGGGAAGAGCACATGATCACAGTGGCCCAGGCGAGCCCACAATGGGAGGTACACAGGCAGACACAGGGATTCCTAATGTGATGTCCAAGAATCTCAATAAACCCCTGAAAATGCATGCAAGATGGCACATGACCCCTACATACAACACATTTTCCAGTTTTCTTGACCTATAACGAACTCACCTGTTTAAAGTGTACAATTCAATGGTTTTTAGGATATCCACAGTTGTGCAAACACCATCACTATCTAATTTTAGGACATCTTCAGCACACCAAAAAGAAACCCTCGACTAACCAGCAGCCACTCCCTCTCCCTGGCCTCCAGCCTGGAACTCTGAGTGTTGAGATTTGGGACAAATTTCAAGTAAATTCAACCACCTGACTTTAAGCCACAGACAATTGAAATAACCCCTAAGAGGAACTTAAAAGGAAAAAAGTACATGATAAAACAAAGTTAAACTTTATAAAAGCAATATTTAAAATGAAACAAATGACCCCGTGTATCCAGTTGCTGGTGCACCCCTGACAAGGTGCGTTTGTTTCCTGGTGATGTAACATGCAGCAGCGACCTGACCTCCATCCCCAGCGGGAAGTGCCCTGAGGATGTGCAATCCTGGGCATATAAACCCCCACCCCCAATAAAACAAACGTTTTCGGTAACCGGGAGGCCGGCGCTGGCATGGTGACCCTCAGACTGCCGTGCACAGAGAGGGCTAAGGGAGGCATGAGGATGCCACGTTCCATTATTTGTCAGGTCCTTGAGGAGGGGAGTTGGTACAGGGCAGAAGGGAGGCAGAGCTCAGGCTGAGCGACGCGGCCAGGCCTAGAGGTTTGAAGTCAAATGGAAAGTATTGGTGTCCACTCATGAAGTATTTCACCTCACCAAAAAAAACTCCCTAGCTCCATCCACTGAAAAAGCCAAAAAAATCAACCTATAGGCCAACCCTCACACGTGCCTAGGCTGTGGTCTCCAAACACTGTGTCCCAGATACCAGAGCTCCTTGGAGAAACGACGGATTCTAGGTCTGGGGCAGGAGATGTAGCCGCCACACGAGCACCCTGTTATACCAGGATCCTGTGTAGAAGCGAGACCCCTCATGCTGGGTCGAAAGGGCCCAGCAGCACCTGACACGGCTCCCCGGCCAGAGGGAAGAACTGGAGCGTTAACAAGCGTAATAATCCAGTAACACACCAAACGTCCAACTCACATGTTCAGAATGACTCAGAAACATGCACTCATCATTGCCAGATGCTAGGGAACCAACCTTGAAAACTGGTGAAGAGAGAGACCCGCATTTCCTTTATAAATTATACCTGTGGATAGCTGAACAATGGGTACCAGCCCATTTCTCTGCAGAGGGGCTCCAGCTAACAGACAACAAACATCCTGCAGCCCCGATGAGCTGACGGCCTCAGCAGGAGCCCCACAGTGGCCACTGACCACACGCGCCTCCAGTGGAATGACGCAACCATCCTGCGAAACACAAGAACCAAACCTGGATCCGATCGGGCCTAGGGGTCCACTACCTTTTTAAAATGCTCTTTCACAGAAAGACCCAAGGACAGAACACCTTGTCCTTGTCCACATCCCAAGGACATAAAGACACGAGGAAACACCAGGAGTGCCATCTCCACTGTAGGGCTTCCCAAAACTCAGCCTGCAGGAGTACTCAGCAATCTTGTTAAAATGTAGGTGGCGCTGATGCCGCTAATACAGACCACAGGCAAAGTTGAAAGGAGCTAAGGGAGAACCCACGGATTTTTAAACAACAAAAATGTATACCCTGCCAGGCACAGGGGCTCACACCTGTAATCCCAACACTTTGGGAGGCTGAGGTGGGAGGATCGCTTGGCTTGAACCCAGGAATTCAAGGCAATAATGAGCTTTGATAACACCACTGCACTCCAGCCTGGGCAACACAGTGAGACCCTGTCTCAAAAAAAAAAAGAAAAAAGAAAAACCTGCAGGAAGGAGACCTGAATGCAACTGTGGGTCCAATCACCCTCGGGGCTTTATACCACCCTACCTACTTGGTAAACGCTTGAAATTCTCCATAATGCAAAGTGAAAGGTAAAAACAAATAACCCAGCACACGAGAGACAGGTGTGCACTCACTCCCAACCGCAGTCAGCCATGGCCTGGCCAAAGAGGCTCAGCTCTGCCCAGGGGTGGCACCGTGCTGATGCCAGCCCTGCCTTCCTCAGGCTGGGCACTCGGGGCCCCATGGGGCATCTCCCTGCAGTGAGGGGCCCCGACCCTGACTCACAGCGAAAAGGGCTTGGGAGAACGTCTCAGTGGAATGAGGGTTTCTTTTTAAAGTCTGATCATAATTTTGAAAATTATGCCAATTTTTTGAAAGGGGACTGTAGAAGAAAAAGGGAAGAGACTTGGAAAGCGTGTCGCGACGTTCAAAGTAGTCACCTCTGGAGGGGGGGGGTGGAGGCTTTTTGTTTTGTTTTGTTTTGTTTTGTTTTTTAAGATGGAGTCTTGCCCTGTGGCCCAGGCTGAAATGCAATGGCCCAATCTTGGCTCACTGCAACCTCCACCTCCAGGGTTCAAGCGATTCTCCCACCTCAGCCTTCTGAGTAGCTGGGATTACAGGCACGCACCACCACGCCCAGCTAATTTTTTGTATCTTTAGTAGAGAAGGGGTTTCACCATGTTGGCCAGGATGGTCTCCAACTCCCGACCTCGTGATCCGCCCACCTCGGCCTCCCAAAGTGCTGGGATTACAGGCATGAGCCGCTGCGCCCGGCCAGAAGCTGTTTTACTTTATATTCTGTCTTCCCCAAATGTCTAACATGAGCATGCACTGTTCTTTACAATCAGACAACAAATTATATATCTAATTTTTTAAGTAACCTACTCTTTCTTAATACCATTTATGTTTCTTTTATATTAACTTTCAAACTGAATTTGTGACCTTCAAAACTTAAAATCCCTATAAAAGATAGCTGGAAAACATTTCCGCTTTTATTTCATTAGGTCGTCTGACTATCCATGAGCACAGTGAAATGCAGCTATTCAAACGTTTCCTCATAAGTTATTTTCATGTCCCCATTGGTCTGCCAAGAATTGTGCCTCTCAAGGCCCATGGTCCCCCTTGGCATGTCCTCACCCTCAGGGTGAGGCTCAAGAATGTGCTTGGCAAAAGCAATAATTGACAAATGGGATCTAATTAAACTAAAGAGCTTCTGCATAGCTAAAGAAACCATCAACAGAGCAAACAGACAACCTACAGATGGGAGAACATTTTTGCAAACTATGCATTTGACAAAGGTCTAACATCCAGCAACTATAAGGAACTTAAATTTATAAGAAAAAAATGAATAACCCCATTAAAAAGTGGGCAAAGGACATGAACACTTTTCAAAAGAAGACAGACATGCAGCCAACAAGCATATGAAAGAAAGCTCAACGTCACTGAGCATTAGAGAAACGCAAATCAAAACCACAATGAGATGCCATCTCATACCAGTCAGAATGGCCATTAATAAAAAGTCAAAAAAAATAACAGACGCTGGTGGGGTTGTGAAGAAAAAGGAACACTTATATACTGTTGGTGGGAGTGTAAATTAGTTCAAGCATTGCAGAAGACGGTGTGGTGATTCCTCAAAGACCAGAAATACCATTCAACCCAACAATCCTGTTACTGGGTATAAACCCCAGGAATATAAATCGTTCTATTATAGACACATGCACACATATGTTCACTGCAGCACTATTCACACTAGCAAAGACTTGGAATTAACCTAAACGCCCATCCATGAAAATCATCTAGATTTTCTTCTGGAAGAAGAAAATGTGGTACGTACACACCACGGAATACTATGCAGCCATAAAAGAGAACAAGATCACATCCTTTAGAGGAACATGGATGGAGCTGGAGGCCATCATCCTTAGCAAACTAACACAGGAACAGAAAACCAAATGCCACGTGTTCTCACGTATAAGTGGGAGCTAAATGATGAGAACACATGGACACACAGAGGGGAACAACAGCCACTAGGGCCTGTCGAGGGGTGGAGAGCAGGAGGGAGAGGACCAGGAAAAATAACCAGTGGGTACTAGGCTTAATGCCTGGGTGATGAAATAATCTGTACACTGGCCGGGCGCAGTGGGTCACACCTGTAATGCCAGCACTTTGGAAGGCCAAGGTGGGTGGATCACTTGAGGTCAGGCGTTCAGGAGTTAGAGAAATAATCTGTACACTAAACCCCGTGACAAGCAATTTACCTATATAACAAACCTGCACATGTACCCCTGAACTTAAAAGCTTAAAAAACAAAACAAAACAAAACAAAAAACAGAACATGTTCAGAGCCAACAACCTTCCCTTCAAGGTGACGCCGTTGACAGGAAGACGAGGCTGGCCACCTTGCTTGGCACGGGGCTGTGCTGCAGGAGGTACAGATCGGGTGGCCAGAAGCCAGAGCTTTCAGTCTGAACTTCAGTGATGTTCCTGCCTTGCCCTCCCCTCTCCTGGCAGATGAGAGGACATGAGCCCACACCTTTCATCAAGGTGCCCTGTAGGAACAGGCCTGGGCCTGTCCACCAAGGGGACATGGACATGTGTGAACTCAAACCGGACTCCAATATTAAGAGTGCTGCAGATGTACATCTTGTGAATTCTTTTTTTTTTTTTTTTTTTTTGAGATGGAGTCTCGCTCTGTCGCCCAGGCTGGAGTGCAGTGGCGCAATCTCGGCTCACTGCAAGCTCCGCCTCCTGGGTTCACGCCATTCTCCTGCCTCAGCCTCTCCGAGTAGCTGGGACTACAGGCGCCCGCCACCACGCCCGGCTAATTTTTTATATTTTTAGTAGAGACGGGGTTTCATCATGGTCTCGATCTCCTGACCTCATGATCCGCCTGCCTCGGCCTCCCAAAGTGCTGGGATTACAAGCGTGAGCCACCGCGCCCGGCCTATCTTGTGAATTCTTTCACACACACGCCGCACCCCAGGACACAGAGCTCAGGAGTGGGTTTCCCACTTGAGGTCATTTGGGGCCCAGGAGTCATGCAGCTTGGTTCTCAGTCCTCCTCGGGGGAGGGCAGGCACAGGCCACCCAGGCTGACCCCAGGAGCCCGGCCCTCATCCCCTCGCGGCGGCCCTGCACTGCTTCCCAAATACTCCAGGCCTTGAGGAAAGGGTGCCCCAGCTTCCTGTCGCCTCCGTAACAAGGTACCACAAACGTGGCAGCCACAACGCAGGCTGATTATCTTAATTCTGGAGGCCAGAGGCCCAATGGTCTCCTGGACTAAAACCAAGGTTGTGTCTCCTCCTACTCACTGAAGTACAGGCAGAACTCAGCTCCCTGTGGTCGGAGGCTCTGCTGCCTGTAAAGCGATGGCAGAGAGCCAGGCCCTCAGCTCCAGCACCTGACCGTCTCCTCTGCGGCCCCTGTTCACGTCTGAGGACCCCTGGGATTAGCTTAGGCCACCGGATAATCCAGGACCAGCCCTCTCAAGAGTCTCTCCGCCATGTACAGTGGCACGTCACAGGTTCCCAGGATCAGGGCACGGACGTCTCTGGGGGCCATTATTCTGCCCACCCACAGAGGGTGTTTAAAATTCAGATCCCAGGCCTAGCTCTGGAAACTGGGACTCACATTTTTAACTCATCCTGGGTGACCAGAAGGGAAGTACTCCTTTGGAAGAAGTGACACAGAACGCCAGGCATCCACCATCCCACTCCCTTCTTATCCAACGCTCCTCTGATGAGACGAGCCTGAACCTGCACCTGCTGGTAAAATGAATGCGGGTGGGGAGCTTACGATGCCGCTTCTAGGGGTACCCCAGTGTTCCAACACACACTCACATTAAAGTCCACACTGGCTGCTCTGCCTGGACGCTCACAACCTGCCGTCTCTGGTACCTCGCATCCGGCCACCGTCAACAAGGTCACAAGGTCTGGCCTCATGTCCAGAGCCCAAGGACGGCAGAAACACCCAGCAACGCATTGGGCATCCTAGGCACAAACCGTTCTCTCGGCCAGCCGGCCCTCCCACAGTGAGAACATTCTTGTTCCAAGTTAAATACTGAGGTTCAAAGGGGCAGGGAACACGCCATGAGGAGCTTGGGTCCAGAGAAGGAGCAAAGCCTCGCGGGGAGCAGAAATGTAAAACCGCAGCTCCTCACGCGGGGAATCTGGCCGGTTCTTAAAAGCCTGCTTTCTAGGTAAGATCTGTGGTATCGTCAGCACCATCTCTGCTGTAATTTCAAACCCAACTCACAATAGAAGGGAACAGAGCGGAGACTCAGAGGAGAGGAGAATGGCGTGAATGGGGAGAAAGAACAGAACACCGCAGAAAAGACGCTGGTGCTCATCTTTGTGGCCACAATGACACTAACTGGCCCAGGTCACACTGGCTGGAGGCTGGTCTGGTTTCTACAGAGGCTGAAAGCAGCACACATTCACCTCAGTCTAGAAACAGAAGCAGACAAAAAGGGAGAGGTGGGAATCCTCTCCAACAGGAAGAAGCAGTGCTCAGAACACGGCACGCAACTCCCCAGCAAGAGCTCAAATCCACAGAAGCCCCAAACTAAACAAACTCTGGGAAGATCCTCTTCTCCAAGCGACAGCTGAGATCACTCTCTCTCTCTCAAAGCCAAAGTGAGCACTGTCTTAGATTTAGTAATTAGAAGAAAAACAAAAGGAAGGATTTAACCCTCCTGCACACAAGAAGCCCGCCAGCCTGCATGTTCAAACAGAGTTCAGACTGGAACAAACCATGCAATAGGCAAAAACTGGAAGAATTATTTTCTGTTTTCCAAGCTGCCAAAGGGTAAGGAGCCGTGTGTGCTAAGCATGTAATTGGTCCTGCCCAGCTGTCAACACTGCAGTGTGCTCCGGATAAAGGGGTTGCCTGACCCTGCGGGGTGACTCTGGGTCTGTTTAACAAGGTCTCTGAGGAAGACCCTGGCTAAGGTAGCCCGTGAGTCACAGCAAAACTGAAAGGGTGTGTTTGTGTACAGGCCACGCACACAGAGACGAAACGCCTGACCTGGCACCGTCTGACCTGATTGGCCAGGCACAGACGAGCACTTCCTGTTCTGACACAGACCGTCTGGGATGGCACTCACAGCCAAGAGGAACTGTGAAGATGTGTTACAGCCTCACCCAACTTCCAGTGAAGAAACCATTATCTTGAATTGTTTCAAGTCATAAACTGTTTTTTTTTTTTTTGAGACGGAGTCTCGCTGTTGCCCAGGCTGGAGTGCAGTGGCGCAATCTCAGCTCACTGCTGGCTCCGCCCCCCGTTCACGCCATTCTCCTGCCTCAGCCTCCCGCGTAGCTGGGACTGCAGGCGCCCGCCACCTCGCCCGGCTAATTTTTTGTATTTTTAGTAGAAACGGGGTTTCACCGTGTTAGCCAAGATGGTCTCGATCTCCTGACTTCGTGATCCACCCGCCTCGGCCTCCCAAAGTGCTAGGATTACAGGCGTGAGCCACCGCCCCCGGCCCATAAACTGTTTAACTAAAGTCATTTAACATACTGAAAACACTATCAGCTGGAGATAACAGCACCACTTGGTGAAATGAAAGCTGCTTGGATCAGGACAGATTAGAGTGGCTTTTGTTTCACCAGAGTCACCTTCGCCCTGATTCCCTGGGACTTTATTCCAAAGTGCCGGCCACCAACCTGCAAAGGAGCGGCGCCTGGCGTTGAGCTCGTTGGCCACACGGACCTGGGTGCAGAGCTTCAGCATCAGCAGCATGGTCAGGATCATGATGGCGCTCTGCCACAGCAGTGGGGACTCAAAGCGCCTTCCAAACCTGCAGGAGAGACCCTGTGTCAGGAGGGAGGCCCACCCACACCACCTCACCCAGTCCTGAACCTGCAGCAGGAGAGACCCTGTGTCAGGAGGGAGGCCCACCCACACCACCTCTCCCAGTCCTGAACCTGCAGCAGGAGAGACCCTGTGTCAGGAGGGAGGCCCACCCACGCCACCTCTCCCAGTCCCAAACCTGCAGCAGGAGGGACTGCCCACCCACTCTGCCTCTCCCAGGCCCCAGGTGGCATCCCGGGGAAGGAGCCTGGGGGTTGGCGAACACCACAGTGACCAGGCACCTGTTGCCCATCTCCCAGACTCCAGGTGGGGTGGGGCCCCAGGGAGGGGCCATAAGACCCCCATACAGCCTGACTTGGGACCCCTCAGCACATTTGGTGCTCCCCAGAACCAGTGGCCCAGGCACTGGTACCCGGGTCTGGTGGTCCTGAGTCCCCTCCCACAGCTCAGCCCAGGTACCCCAGGCCCTCCCTGCAGCCTCTGGGTTGCCACCAGGCAAGAAGCCCAGTTTCTAGCTCACAGCAGCCCTGCTTCCTGCCTGGGGAAGGCGGGGACAGTGTGCAGAGCAGCAGGCGGGCCAGATGCGAAATGTCCACATGCACACACACTTCCACAGAAGATAAGACAGCCAAGGCTCTGCACCGCCCCGCCCCACCCCCAGGCCTCCCTGGCCCTGTGCTCCCCTAGCTGCAGGCTCCCAGGCCTTCTTGCTGACTTCGGACCAGGGTTGAGCATCTCATCAGCTCAGCTATGAGCCTCTGCAGGGCAGAACCACAGGCCAATGACTGGCAGGCCCTGCGGTCTCCGCCTCCCCAGAGTCACCACAGAGCTGGGACATGTGCCTGCAGAGCCACCATCTCCAAGGCTGGGCTGTGTGTGGCACGCACTCATAGAAAGCCCCAACCCTGACCCTCCCCTGACTGTTCCAGGGCGGGAATCTCAATCAGCCTGCAGTTTGGCCTGAAGGGAATTTTCAAAACTTGAATTGGTCGCCAACATGTCAAAGTCAGGAGATCCTACATAACAGCCTAATTTCCCAACTTCTGAAAACCTGGAAGACCCAGCAACAACCACCACAGCCCCCACCTCTCTCCAGCTCCCACGCAGCACCCCCTTACCAACACGAAGCAGAAGCAGGGGGAACCCCACAGCCCCCTCAGCACCCCCTTATCAACTCAGAGCAGGAACAGGGGGAACCCCGTAGCTCCCTCAGCACCCCCTTATCAACACAGATCAGAAGCAGGGGGAACCCCACAGCCCCCTCAGCCCATGAGCCACAGCCCAGCAGGTGAGAAGGTGCCACTTGCAGGTGAGGCTCCCACAGCAACCAGGAAAAAGCCACAGACGTTCTCCCGGGAGGACAGGGAGCCAGGACGCAGTCCTCAGACGGTGGCCATGCTGATTCCCTCTGTGCTGGCTCCAGAGACCAAGGCCCTTCCCTGTCTCCTGGGAGCTCCTCAGCAGAGGGAGTGGCTGCCTGAGATCACAGAGACTCAGGGAGCAGAGGGAAGGGCAGAGAAAACAGCAGCCCGGGCCCAGGGCGGACAGGGGGCCAGGCAGGCAGGCAGGCACACAAGCTGCATCTCACCCAGGTCAGCAGCCCAGGCCCAGGGCGGACAGGGGGCCAGGCAGGCAGGCAGGCACACAAGCTGTACCTCCAGGAATATCACCCAGGTCAGCAGGGGCCACCACGGTCCCCTTGCCTCACTGGATGCTTCCCTAGGAAGCCTCTGAGAAACGCACAAGGCAAGACGAAGAGGCAAAGAGAGGAAGGGAGGGTGATGGGCCCGGGGATAGAGGACGGCCGGCAGCGAAGAGGCAGCTTGAACGGGGTTTTCTAGGCCTGAGGCACAGGCTGGGGGTGCAGGGACACTGTAGGGGCAGGAGTGCAGGTGGCATGGGCACTCTGCCCACAGGCTGGCTCCAGCCCCCACACCGGCCCCCTCCAGGCCTCAGCCTCTGCACTATAAAGTACAGATCGCAACCCCCAAGGCTGGAGGATACAGCCAAGCTCACGGTCACTTCCAGGGCCGTTCTCCACTGGCTACCAAGCGGACTGGGTGCCGGTCAACCCACCCACAGAGACCTGAGGCTGAGGAGGTGACGCTGGGCAGACATCTAAAATAGGCCAGTCCCCTGGGACACACGGAGGCCGCTTCACACCACGTTCACCTCCAGCAATAAGGCTGCACGTGAGCCATTTTGGCCAGTCTGTGCGAAAGGCCACCTGCGTTTTTTAAATGTTTAACAGAAGCAATGAATGACCAGACGGACAAAGGAGGCGGCGGGAGAATCAAGGTTTGAGCTTCCCCATAATCCACACATCAAAAATCAAATCTAGAGAAACTCGATATGCAAAGAATGAGGCCTTTTAAAATGAAGTGAGAGGGTGCCCAGAGGTGAATAGTAAACTAATTTTAGGGTGAAGACAAAGAAAAACACAAAATTTCAAAAAGCACAGTATTCCACAAACGACGCACAAGGAACAAAATGAAAACGAAACAGAATCCAGCAGCATTAGTAATTTTAAAAGCTAATTAAAATAGATGCCACATGGCCGGGCGCGGTGGCTCACGCTTGTAATCCCAGCACTTTGGGAGGCTGAGGCGGGCGGATCACGAGGTCAGGAGATCGAGACCACGGTGAAACTCCGTCTCTACTAAAAATACAAAAAAAAAAAAATTAGCCGGGCGTGGTGGCGGGCGCCTGTAGTCCCAGCTACTCAGAGAGGCTGAGGCAGGAGAATGGCGTGAACCCGGGAGGCGGAGCTTGCAGCGAGCTGAGATCGTGCCACTGCACTCCAGCCTGGGTGACAGAGCGAGAGACTCCGTCTCAAAAAAAAAAAAAAAAAAAAAAGATGCCACATTTACTTCTCAACTTAACTTTTTCTTCCTTTAGTGATAACAGTCTGTGCTGGCCATGAACTCAGGAGAGCATTTTTCCTCTCCTGCCCGAGGGTGTGACTCCCATGCCTCTCCTCACGGCAGGTGCCAGGCAGCCCACCTGTGTGGTGCAGGAGCCTGCTCCTTGGGAAGCACCAAGATACCTCGTCTGAGGTGGGCTCTGCAGGTGATCATGCCCAGATGCCCATCCACAGGAAGAGACAGTATAGAGGGTGCCCCATAACTGACCAGGCCCACAGAAAAACTTCTCCATGTTCCAAAATCTCACAGAAAAACTCAAGCAGGGCTGGGCACAGTGGCTCACACCTGTAATCCCAGCACTTTGGGAGGCCGAGGCAGGTGGATCACGAGGTCAGGAGTTCAAGACCAGCCTGGCCAATATGGTGAAACCCCGTCTCTACTAAAAACACAAAAATTAGCTGGGCATGGCAACGGGCGCCTGTAATCCCAGCTATTTGGAAGGCTGAGGCAGGCAACTGCTTGAACCCAGGAGGCGAAGGGTGCAGTGAGCCGAGATTGTGCCACTACACTCCAGCCTGGGCAACAGAGCGAGACTCTTGTCTAAAAAAAAAAATCCAGCAGAAGAGAAGCTTTGTATCTACTGTTAGGCACCACTAAAGCTATCACCCTTAGTAACAAAATGTTATGACCTCTCTGATACAATGTTTACATTCCTCCATCTAAGAGTGCTCCAGCCTGGGTGCTACTGTGGATGGAGCTGAGGCTCCCAGGGCCCTGCAGCCCAGTGTGGCCTGATCCCCGCCTGGCCTCTCCGCTTTTCCTCCACATACTCACAGCCAGCAAACACCAGCTATGAGGCATCATTTAGCCCTTCTTCTGGCTTCTGGCACCAACCTGCCAAATCCTGAACATTGGCATTCCACAGAGTGTGATCTGCTGAATGCTGGTTTTGCAAAATGGTAGTAAGGACTGTAAGAAACAAAAACATGAGTGACCTATGTTTCAGAATCCCTGGGTTTGTACCGTTAAAGCAGCCCCTGCAGGACTGCAGAGCCCCATATGCCATGCACCCCAAATCCCCAACGGGGGTCTGCCCAGAGAGACTGGAGCTCTGAGGACCATGCCCCAGCAGCTTTGGAAGCGTGAAGATTTTATCTAACTCCACCACTGTGCTGGCGGACCCCAGCCCCTTCTCACCAGACCCCGGCCCCCTCTCACCAGAGCCCAGCCCAGCCCCACCTCTGCTCTCCCCCTGGCCCCTTCTCACCAGAGCCCAGCCCAGCCCCACCTCTGCTCTCCCCCTGGCCCCTTCTCACCGGAGCCTGCCCCAGCCCCACCTCTGCTCTCCCCCTGGCCCCTTCTCACCGGAGCCCAGCCCAGCCCCACCTCTGCTCTCCCCCTGGCCCCTTCTCACCGGAGCCTGCCCCAGCCCCACCTCTGCTCTCCCGCTCCCACCACCCCCAACCCAAACACGGAGTGTGCGTGCGCATGCGTGGAGCTGGGGTCGTGTGTGATGCATCCCGTGTGTCACTTCTGCTAAAACACAAATCCTCTGCCCTACAAACCACGAAATCAAAGAGGCTGTGAACCTACAAAGCCTGGAGAGGGGAAGCCAGGAGTGGGGGTCACAAGAGCCTCCCAAGAGAGAAACAGAAGGGGTCATCATCCCCCGCTGCACAGCAGGACCTGGGGACCAGGTGGGCACAAGAGGATGTGTGGTAGGTAGGGAGGTGGGCTTCGCTGTGTGGAGTGCAGGGGTGGAGCATCCTCAGGCTGGAGGGACGCCCAGCAGGGACCGGCGCCCTCTGCTCTCCCCGCTTTCATCCCACCATCTTCTGGAACACGCTGGGGCCCTGCGTGTGCACTCAGTGGTCACAGAAGCCATGCATGACCAGGACAGCCCAGGATGTTGATTCTATGAAGAGACCCATGGACAAAGTTCAGAATTCCCTGGAAGGCTGCCCTGTGCTCCACAAAGAAAGAGCTCAAGTGTCTGTAAGCAAGAACTCCCAGTCCCAGCTTCAAACCTCTACATCAAGTGCCAGTTAGGTCATGAGGCAATGACAAGATGGCACCAGGAAACTGCGTTAATCTCGGACTTCTTCAAACCTGATACTTAGATGGACATTAGATAGATTCTTTTTCTTTTTTTTGAGACAGGGTCTCTCTCTGTTGGCCAGACTGGAGTACAGCTCACTGCAGCCTCGAATTCCTGGGCTTAAGTGATCTTCCTTTCACAGCCTCCCAAGTAGCTAGGACTGCCCCCACACCTAAGCTAATGTTTCAATTTTTTGTAGAGACAGGGTCTTGCTATGTTGTGGTGGTTGGTCTTGAACTCCTGGCCTCAAGTGATCCTCCCACCCCGGCCTCCAAAAGTGCTGGAATTATAGGAGCGGGCCACTGTGCCCAACCTAATTTATTTTCTTTTAGCAACTTTGAACTATGAGCATACTGGGGAGGGAAACCTCTAAGTGGAACTTTTTTCCCATATGGTTATCCACCCTCAGGCAATTTTCCTCCATTATTTTGGAGAAAATTTATTCTATAACCCTAAAGATGAGTGCAATGCTCCTTCACAACACACACGTGAGCTGGGGCTGTAGCAGGTGGCCTGCCGACCAGCGTCTCCCCAAACCCCACAACATGCACTCAAAGTAAACAGCATTAGACAATTAGAAACTTACTTCCAGTCAACCTTATGCTCACTGAGGCCACTGCAGCACCACCAGCCACTGTCTCACAGCAGGCGATGGGAAAGAAGGAAGGAGTCTCCAAAATGAGCACCCCTGAACCTCCCTCAGATGCAGCCTGGCCCAGAGACAAACCTCGAGACAGGACCCAGACCCAAAATCCTCCTCCAAGGTCACTGCAGGGGAGAAACCTCCCTGCCTCAGAGACAACTCTGGGGAAGAGGCAGCCAACCCACTCGTTCACCTAAAAATCCCTGGCAGGGGCAAAACTAACACCCAGGGACACGTGGACCAACGGCTGCCCATGGCCAGGGCTGGGATGAAGGCCACGGAGCAGGGAGCACCCCGACTCGTGAACACAGGGGACACCCCAGCATCAGAAGTCATCAAACGGACACAAAAGGGGTGTATTTCATGGAATGCAAATCACATTTCAATAAGGTTGACTTAAAAACTAACAGGCAGGCCAGGCGCGGTGGCTCATGCCTGTAATCCCAGCACTTTGGGAGGTCAAGGCAGGTGGATCATGAGGTCAAGAGATCGAGACCATCCTGGTCAACATGGTGAAATCTGGTCTCTACTAAAAATACAAAAATTACCTGGGTATGGTGGCAGGCGCCTGTAGTCCCAGCTACTCAGGAGGCTGAGGCAGGAGAATCACTTGAACCCAGGAGGCAGAGGCTGCAGTGAGCCGAGATTGTACCACTGCACTCCAGCCTGGCGACAGAGCAAGACTCTGTCTCAAAAAAAACAAAAAACAAAAAACTAACAGGCAAAGAAGCAGGTACGTGATTACTCAGTGATCAGAGTCAGAAGCAGAGTTCTTGACACCAGCTGCCTGGACTCCTTCTCTCCAACCCTCCACCAGGCCCTCTTCATAGGAAGAGCAGCAGACAGACACCTTCCAATCTGCCCGGACAGAGGGGCTGGGATCACCCAGAAGAAAGAAAAATTCCAGAAGTTTTTGGCCTTAGAATGCAGCTCTGAGACCTCTTCATTTCCTCTGAAAACTCACTCTCCCAATTATGTCTGGCTTCAACAACTGTTAAAATTAATTTCAATTTCCTTAGCCTAATGCAAATACAAAGAGGAAGTTGGTCTGAGAGGAACAAGACAGTCTCCAGAGAGAGTGACTTCCTATTTAAATAAGGCAGGCCAGGTGCCGTGGCTCAGCCTATAATCCCAGCCCTTTCAGAGGCCCAGTGGGGAGGAATGCTTGAGGCCAGGAGTTTGAGACCAGCCTGGGCAACAAAGTGAGACACCCCCTCCCCCCAGTCTCTACAAAAAATACAAAAAAAACAATTAGCCAGGTGTGGTGGTGTGCCTGTGGTCCCAGCTACTCGGGAGGCTGGGATGGGAGGATCACCTGAGCCCAGGAACACGGAGACTGCAGTGAGCTGTCATGACATCATGCACTTCAGCCTGGACCACAGAGCAAGACCCTTTCTCAAAACAATAAAGAAAAACTATACAACACGAAAAAGGCGGGCAGAAACGGCTCCTCTCCACAGGCAGGCCTAGTCCAGTGCCCAGCAGAGAGGTCCCTGCTAAGTACCCATGTGGGACATTATGTGAGGAGGCGGATCTGGAGATTTTCTCTGAGATTCTGTGCTTCAACCCCACCGTTTTTCTGGAAAAATAATCTCACCCTAAGAAGTGACTCGCCTGCAGCCACGTACCCCATCCACAGCAGAGCAGGACGCTGGCCCAGCCAGGAGGTGTGGACCCTGCTACTCCCCCGGCCTCAACCAGAAACCCCAAAGGAGAAACCCTCTTCTCCGGGCGCAGCCCAGGAAAGCAAGCCCCCAACTTACCAGAAGAGTATCCGCAAAATGTTGGCCACCAGTAGCACCAGGCACACGTAGGTGGAGAAGCCGTCGGCGTTCTGCGTCCTGCGAATGTCCCGATACTGCGGGACGTAGGGCACCACCCCTCCGAAGACCATGGCCGCGGCCGCGCCCCAGGACACCAGCTGGTGCAGTGGCCCCAGGAGCCAGTCCAGGCCCTCGGCCTCCATCGCAGCGCCCGCCTGGCCGAGGCTGTCACGGGCTCCGCGCCCCGCGGGCCACCGGCCGCCTGCTCATCGCCGCTCCGCGCGCTCCTGCGGCCTCGGGGCCTGCGGGGAGCGGGGAGCTGCTCGAGTCCCGCCCAGGGGGGCTGGGCCGGCCCGCACGGACCCGACACGACCCGCGCCAGCCGCAGGAACCCGAGGCAGAGCGGGGGCGACCGGGGCCCGGGGCACGCGAGGCGCGGTCCCTGCCTGGGACGTGGGGGTGTCTGGGGGTCCCGAGACGCGCCCGGCGGGGGCTGGGGAGGGGTCCCAGGGCCGGAGTCGAGGACGGGCGCAGCCCCTGGGGTCACCGCCCCGGTGCGCTTAGCCGGCGGGGTCCACGGGCGCCCCGGGATGGGGTCGGGGGAAGGGGGCGCAGGCCCAGGATGGGGGCGCACGGCTCGCGGGAGGAGGTGCCGGGCCGGGGACCCCACAGGACCAAGCCGGGGGACTGGGGGCCGCGACCAACTGCCCCGGCCCCGCGTCCTCAGCCGCCCTAGACCGCCCCGCAAGGACCCCGCGCCAACCTCGCGCTCCTTACCTGCTCCCCCAGCCCCGCGCCTAGCGCCCCGCGTCCCCGCGCCGTTTATCCGCGCGCGTCTCGGCGTCAGTCCGCTCAGGCGCGGGGAAACCCCGCCCCGTGACGTCACAATGCCAGGCCCCGCCCACGCCGCAGCTGTGAGTCGGTGCAGGCGTGTCCTAGAGCGCGGGGGGCGGGGCGGGGCGCGGGGGGCGGGGCGGGGCGGGGCGCGGGGGCGGGGCGGGGCGGGGCGGGGCGCGGGGCCGGGGCGGGGCGCGGGGGGCGGGGCGGGGCGGGGCGGGGCGCGGGGGCGGGGCGGGGCGCGGGGGCGGGCCGGGGGGCGGGGGCGGGGCGGGGCGGGGCGCGGGGGGCGGGGCGCGGGGGGCGGGGCGGGGCGCGGGGGGCGGGGCGGGGCCGGGAGCCGGGGCTGTTGGGGCGGCGGGGGCGCGTGGCTCCTCCCGCCCGGTCGGGAAATACCAGCCGGACGGGGCCGGTCCCTCAGGCCTGGCGCCCACGTTAACCCGTCTCCAGCTGTTCCGGCGCGCGGCCATCCAAGCGAATGGCGTCGTCCTGGAGGGCTGCGGGCGCAGGGTCTGGACGCCCCCCTCACGCGTGTCCTGAATGCGGGGCGCCCGGGGACGAGTCTTGTCCAGCTCCGTCCTGACCAAGGAGACCCGGGGACCCGGCTTGGAGTTTGCAGCGCCCGGAGGCGGCCGGGGTCTCGGGAAACGGAGCGCCCCCCGCGGGTCTCCGCTCCGATGCAAGCGCCCCACGAGCAGATGCGCCGGGGCCGTCACCGGGGGACCAGCTGGACGCGCAGCCGTCACCGTGGCCATTGTCATCATCGTGGTTGCGGCCATGGTCGCTGTCGCTGCAGAAACGCGGGGCGGCCTCTCCCCATCCCCTTGCAGTTCTCCGGGCTGAACCGTTGGGCGCCTATTTTGCAGAAAAGGCAGCTCCTGAGCCTCAAGATAGACTCGGAGGCCAGGCGTGCGCGGAGCCCGGGTCCTGCTGCCGGCCTCGCAGGCCGAGCCAACTCCGAGCCCCGCACCCGCCCGCAGGGAGCTGCCCTCGCCCAGGACCCTCTTGGCCCGCGCGGGTGAGGACTGAGGGCGAGGGGTGCGTGGATGAGGGGCGCGCGGGTGAGGGGTCCACGCTGAGGGTTGCTTCCCCGCCAGCCACGGCCTCTTCTCCACGAGCCCGGCCCCCTGCCCCCTGCCCGGCTGGTTTCATGGGGATCATAAGGACAGTCGGCCGGGCGCGGTGGCTCACGCTTGTAATCCCAGCACTTTGGGAGGCCGAGGCAGGCGGATCACGAGGTCAGGAGATCGATACCATCCTGGCTAACATGGTGAAACCCCGTCTCTACTAAAAATACAAAAAATTAGCCGGGCGTGGTGGCGGGCGCCTGTAGTCCCAGCTACTCGGAGAGGCTGAGGCAGGAGAATGGCGTGAACCCGGGAGGCGGAGCTTGCAGTGAGCCGAGATCGCGCCACTGCACTCCAGCCTGGGTGACAGAGCGAGACTCCGTCTCAAAAAAAAAAAAAAAAAAGGACAGTCACCACCTAACATCGAGGAAACAGGGCGCTCCCGCCTTGCGTCCCCAGGCTGGCGTTGAGACTTCTTTAGAGCCAGCGCTTCGGAGCCCCAGCACCAGGAACGTAGAGGTGAATAAAAGGCACAGCAGGAAGCCTGGGAGAGAAAAAGCAGCTGCCCCTGTTCAGCCGCGCCCTACCCTGAGCTCTGCAGCCTTTGGGATCATCCGTTCTCTCTGCCCTGGAGGTTGGAGTGAGCTCCGGGCTTCCTTGACTCTCACTGGAGCACTGGGATCCCAGACGCTAGCCTCGGTTGTCTTAAACCCAGAGGCTGTGGAGGCATGGGGCAAATTGTGCCCGCAGCCTGGGACCTAGAGCTGCATCTGTGCACGGGGCCTCCAGGAGCCCGGCTCAGTGGACAAAATCTGGCATGCTTGGACCTCACCCCACAGGCCTCACACCTCAGAGGCACCCTGAAAGGTGAGTTGATGACATCAGAGTGAGTTTGTACCTTTTCGAACACCACCTGCCACGGGTCCGAGCCCCCACCCCCAGTCTACATCAGCCAATCACAGCTCATTGCAGGTACTGCGCTTGTCACATAGCTTCCTGCAAATAAGAGAAGCCCACCAAGCCATGCACAGCTGGAAAATGGCCCTTATAAAGCCATCAAGTCCTAATCCAGGCAACCTGTAAATATTACCTCATATGGGAAAACAATTTTTTTTCGAATGTCATTAAGAATCTTGAGACAGAGAGATTGTCCTGGATTATCCAGGTGGGCCCTAAACACTGTGGCTCATGCCTGTAATCCCAGCACTTTGGGAGCCTGAGGCGGGTAAATCTCTTGAGCCCGGGAGTTCGAGACCAGCCTGAGCAACATGGTGAGACCTCGTCTCTACAAAAGATAGAAAAATTATCTGGGCATGGTAGTGTGCACCTGTAGTCCCAGCTACTCCTGAGGTGGAAGGATTGCTTGAGGCCAGGAGGTTGTGGCAGCAGTGAGCCAGGATCGCACCACTGCACTCTAGCCTAGGTGACACAGTGAGACCCTATCTCAAAAATAAATAAATACAACAGAGACAGGCTGTCTGTGTTGGCCAGGCTGGTCTTGAACTCCTGGCCTCAAGCGATCCTCTTGCCTTGGCCTCTCAAAGTGCTGGGATGATAGGCATGAGCCAGCGTGCCCGGCCACATGCATCTTTGTAAGAGGGAGGCAGAAGGAAATTTGGTGCCACACAGAAGAGAGGGCCATGGGAAGATGGAGCAGAGATGAAGATGGGGCCTTGAAAGTGGACGTGATGCAGTCACAAGCCAAGTAGTGCAGGAGCCACCAGAGGCTCCAGAAACAAGGAGCAGATTCTCCCCAGGAGCCATGCAAGGGAGCCTGGCCCTGCCAATGCCTTGATTTCAGCACATTAAAAGTGATTTTGGACTTCTGGCCTCCAGAGCTGTGAAGGAATAAACTTCTGCTGTTGTAAAAGCCACTTAGCTGTGGTCATTTGTTGCAGGAGCCAATGAGTGACTGACAAGATCAGAGCTGTGACACGGAGGAAGCAGAGCTGTGCCTTGTGCTTTCCAGGCTCTGCTCATGAGAAACAGGTCACTGGGTTGGCCCCGTGCAGAGGAGGGTGTCAGGTAGGAGCATGAACACCTCAGGGAACCACTTAAGAAGTTGCCTAACACATGGTGCTTATAAAAGGAAAAGCAAACAAAGCAGCCTTGTTCTGAGAGCTAGGACATCAGAGCAAGACTGGAGCCACCGTTTCTCACTCGGCCTATTTCTTTTTATTTTATTTATTTATTTATTTTATAGAGACGGGGGACTCACTATGTTGGCCAGTTTGGTCTTTGAACTCCTGGCTTCAAACGATCCTCTCACCTAGGCCTCCCAAAGTGCTGGGATTACAGGAGTGAGCCACCTTGCCAGTCACGCACCCCATTTTTTAAGGAAACCTGTACAGAAGGTGGATCGGAAGTCTCATTTTAGGAGCCTGGCTCAGAAGTTCCGCAACTTCAACTGGTGTCATGTGACGTGCTTGGCAGTCACCACCCCCATCCTTACAGCAAAGAATAGCAGGGCACATGGCAAACCAGCAGCCTTTCATGGGCCCATCAGAGAACTAAGGCTGCCAGACAAACTGGCACCCTGCTCTGAAGAGACAGGCACATCCAGGTAGACACAGCACCTGAGAGCTGCTCACCCAAAGCAGAAACTCCTGGATAAACTGGCTTTAGCAGAAAAATTAGACAACATGCAAGACCAGATAGGTAATGTCAGCAGAGAGTTGGAAACAATAATAAAAAAAAAAATGCTAGAAGTCAAAAACACACAATAGAAATAAAGAATGCTCATTAGCTGACTAGACAGAATGAAGGAAAGAATCAGTGAATATAAGTCAACAGAAACTTCCCAAACTGAAATGCAAGGAGAAAAGGGGATGAAAAAAAAAATCAACTGATCTAGTTTGAGCGTGTGTCCCCACCAAATCTCATGTTGAGTTATAATCACCAGTTTTGGAGGTGGGGCTTGGCAAGGGGTGTTTGGATCATGGGGGCGGGTCCCTCATGAATGGCTTCCCTTCATCCCCTTGTGATGAGTAAGCTCTCACTCGGAGTTCATGTGAGATCTGTTTTTGTTTTTGTTTTTGTTTTTGTTTTGAGACGGAGTCTCATTCTGTTGCCCAGACTGGAGTGCAGTGGCACAGCACAGTCTCAGCTTACTGCAACTTCCGCCTCCTAGGTTTAAGTGATTCTTGTGCCTCAGTCTCCCAAGTAGCTGGGATTACAGGCTTGCGCCACTGTGCCTGACTAATTTATTGTATTTTTAGTAAAGATGGGGTTTCACCATGTTGACCAGGCTAGTCTCAAACTCCTGACCTCGTGATCCACCCACCTCGGCCTCCCAAAGTGCTGCGATTATAGGCATGAGCCACCGCGCCCTCCCGAGATCTGTTTATCTTTAAAGTGTCTGGCACCTACCCACCCCCTCACTCTCTCTCTCTCTTGCTCCTGCTTTTACCGTGTGAAATGCTTGCTCCCACTTTGCCTTCCGCCATGAGTAAAAGTTCCCTGAGGCCCCCAAGAAGCTGAGCAGATGCTGGTGCCATGCTGGTATGGCCTGCAAGAACTGTGAGCCAACTAAACCTCTTCTCTTTATAAATTACTCTGTCTCAGGTATTTCTTTTTTTTTTTTTTTTTTTTTTTTTTTTGAGACGGAGTCTCGCTCTGTCACCCAGGCTGGAGTGCAGTGGCGCGATCTCGGCTCACTGCAAGCTCCGCTTCCCGGGTTCACGCCATTCTCCTGCCTCAGCCTCTCCGAGTAGCTGGGACTACAGGCGCCCGCCACCACGCCCGGCTAATTTTTTTGTATTTTTAGTAGAGACGGGGTTTCACCGTGGTCTCGATCTCCTGACCTTGTGATCCGCCCGCCTCGGCCTCCCAAAGTGCTGGGATTACAAGCGTGAGCCACCGCGCCCAGCAGGTATTTCTTTATAGCAATGCGAGAACAGCCTAATACGTCAACAGAAGACACCATCTAAGAACAACATCAAAGGATATGATTGGCACAATGGGAGAATCAGAAGGAGGAAAGAGAAGAAGGGGCAGGAGAAATGGTGGAATGGCAAGAATGTCCCCAAATTAATGACAGACACCAAACCATAGATCCAGGAAACATACGGAACATCCATCAGGACAAATAACAAAAAACATAAAGCAAAACAAAACAAAAACCACAGCTAGGCTTGTCACATTCAAACTGAATAAACCTGCCTGACCGAACCCCCGTCCACCAGCCACAGCTACACCTCTGACAAGACAAGAGACAGATTTCAGTTACTCTCCTGGAAAGAGACCATTGACCACGGCTGGTCCCAGCTGGTTTACAAAGTCTGTGCACCAAGTGCCTTTGGGTCTTAGAAAGACCTTTTGATGTATAGGGCCTAACTGTAATACATTTAAATGTTACCTCTCCACCCCAAAGTGAACATGGGTCATATGATACATACGGCAAGACGCCTTTCATGAATATTCATAGCTCCTCCTATAACCTGTTAAGTATGTTTAGCCAACTGAGTCAGCATAAAGCTCCTGCCCCATCCTCTCCTCCTCTGAAGGGCCTGTGTCTGGTCTTGTGGGATGTCTATCTTCCTTTTCTAAATGCAGTGTTGTGTGATTTTTTAAGTTAACAGGAGGAATATGAATAAAAATGACAGTGGACTTCTTGTTAGAAATCATGCAGATAAGAAAAGGGTGGAGTGAATTTTTTTTTTTTTTTGAGACAGAGTCTCGCTCTGTCACCCAGGCTGGAGTGCAGTGGTGCAATATCAGCTCACTGCAAGATCCGCCTCCCAGGTTCACGCCATTCTCCTGCCTCAGCCTCCCAGGTAGCTGGAACTACAGGTGCCCGCCACCACACCCTGCTAATTTTTTGTATTTTTAGTAGAGATGGGGTTTCACCGTGTTAGCCAGGACAGTCTCGATCTCCTGACCTCATGATCCGCCCACCTTGGCCTCCCAAAGTGCTGGGATTACAGGCGTAAGCCACCGCGCCCAGCCTATAATGTTTTGTATTTTTAGTAGAGAAGGGGTTTCGCCATGTTCGCCAGGCTGGTCTCAAACTCCTGTCCTCAGGTGATCCACCCATCTCAGTCTCGCAGAGTGCTAGGATTATAGGTGTGAACCACCTCGTTACTCTTTTTTTTTTTTTTTTGAGGCAGAGTCTTGCGCTGTCGCCCAGGCTGGAGTGCAGTGGCGCGATCTCGGCTCACTGCAAGCTCCACCTCCCGGGTTCACACCATTCTCCTGCCTCAGCCTCTCCGAGTAGCTGGGACTACAGGCGCCCGCCACCACGCCCGGCTAATTTTTTGTATTTTTAGTAGAGACGGGGTTTCACCGTGGTCTCGATCTCCCGACCTCGTGATCCGCCCGCCTCGGCCTCCCAAAGTGCTGGGATTACAAGCGTGAGCCACTGCGCCCGGCCGTAATTTTTTGTATTTTTAGTAGAGACGGGGTTTCACTGTGTTAGCCAGGATGGTCTCAATCTCCTGACCTCATGATCCCCCGCCTCGGCCTCCCAAAGTGCTGGGATTACAGGTGTGAGCCACCGCACCCAGCCAATCTTGTTATTCTTAATTGATCTAAAGACAACTGCTTAAAGCCATAAAGTAACAATGTGCTGGGTGATTACAGCTTGTGGACAAAATGTCACAAGGGACAGCGGGAGGAGCCGGGGCTTTTCTGATGTAAAATACCTCCACTGTGCTGCCCTCCCTACCACGGGTCTAAAGCTATATTCCACAGCTTAAGCCACTTGGTCACACACTGAAACCCCTGAGTGGCCTTAAAACCACAAATGCTCAAGTGCCCAGGCCCACCCGCAGAGCACTGATAAAGGGGACTGTGCCAGTCAGGGAAGCCTTCTAAGCCTTCCCCAGAAGTTCTGATGTATAGCCATATTTGAAAGCCAGTTTTAAAATTCACACCCACAAAAGCTACACAGTACAGGAGGTCCTCATTACCCACAATCATGACTTTTTGGAAAGACCACTTATCAAACAGGACCAGGATTGCATAGTAAATAATTAATGGGATTAGAAAATAGTTGGTTGGGCCGGGCGCGGTGGCTCACGCTTGTAATCCCAGCACTTTGGGAGGCCGAGGCGGGCGGATCACGAGGTCAGGAGATCGAGACCACGGTGAAACCCCGTCTCTACTAAAAATACAAAAAAATTAGCCGGGCGTGGTGGCGAGCGCCTGTAGTCCCAGCTACTCGGAGAGGCTGAGGCAGGAGAATGGCGTGAACCTGGGAGGCGGAGCTTGCAGTGAGCCGAGAGCACGCCACTGCACTCCAGCCTGGGCGACAGAGCAAGACTCCGTCTCAAAAAAAAAAAAAAAAAAAAAAGAAAAGAAAATAGTTGGTTGATACTGCATTAACAATGAAAATTAAACTTGTGAAAATATTGAAATTATTTTAGAATAAATAAAACAGAGCGGGCCAGGTGCAGTGGCTCACGCCTATAATCCCAAGACTTTGGGAGGCTCAGGTGGATGGATCTCTTGAGCTCAGGAGTTCAAGACCAGCCTGGTCAACATAGCGAGACCCCCATCTCTACTAAAAATACAAAAATTAGTGGGGTACAGTGGTGTGCATCTGTAGTCCCAGCTACTCAGGGGTCTGAGGTGGGAGGATCACCTGAGCCCAGGAGGTCAAGGCTGCAGTGAGTCGTAATTGTGCCATTGCACTCCAGCCTGGGTAACAGAGCAAGACCCTGTCTCAAAAAAAGAAAGGAGCAACAGTCTCTACTCAGATCTGTATACCCAAATCTATACCCAAAAGAACTCCTTTTATATAATTTTTTTTTTTTTTTTTTTTTTTTTTTTTTTAGTCGCCCAGGCTGGAGTGCAGTGGCGCAATCTCGGCTCACTGCAAGCTCCGCCTCCCGGGTTCACGCCATTCTCCTGCCTCAGCCTCTCCGAGTAGCTGGGACTACAGGCGCCCGCCACCACGCCCGGCTAATTTTTTTGTATTTTTAGTAGAGACGGGGTTTCACCGTGGTCTCGATCTCCTGACCTTGTGATCCGCCCGCCTCAGCCTCCCAAAGTGCTGGGATTACAAGCGTGAGCCACCGCGCCCGGCCTTATATAATTTTTAAATAAAACTTTTCAAACACAAAAGAGAGTAACACAATGAAACGCATGTATCCATCAACCAGCGTCAATAATTATAAAAGAGCTCTTTTAGTGAGTATAAAATAAAAACTGAACTTAACAGTTTAATTGTCAGCATTTCTCCCTTTCTTGGTAATAACAGTGCACCCTAAAATCAGCAGCATCTTGGATTTAAGGCCTTAGAAACAAGGCCGTTCACACTGGATCCGAGGGGCAACTGGGCACCTCCATGGGCACCCATGCTTCATAAAGACAGCTGCATCCTACACTTGGTTGAACTGGGATGTTTTCAACTATCCAAAATAAAACTTTGGTTTTCTAATTTAAAGCTTTGTTTCATATCTACATTCTGCTCTTGTGGTCTGCATCTTTGCTCTCGTAATTAGCTATTTCAGTCTTTTTTTTTTTTTTTTTTTTTTTTTTTGAGACAGAGTCTCGCTCTGTCACCCAGGCTGGAGTGCGGTGGCGCGATCTCGGCTCACTGCAAGCTCCGCCTCCCGGGTTCCCGCTATTCTCCTGCCTCAGCCTCTCCGAGTAGCTGGGACTACAGGCGCCCGCCACCGCGCCCAGCTAATTTTTTTTGTATTTTTAGTAGAGACGGGGTTTCACCGTGGTCTCGATCTCCTGACCTCGTGATCCGCCCGCCTCGGCCTCCCAAAGTGCTGGGATTACAAGCGTGAGCCACCGCGCCCGGCCAGCTATTTCAGTCTTACCCAGACTGTTTTATTCTCAACTGTCTGTCCTCACACCAGGGAAACACTGGCTCATTTCTGTAACTTCAGAATACACATTAGTATTCTTTAATATTTACATTCCCATGGTCAATTATTCATCCTGGGCTAGTGCTCAGCAGTTTCTCTTTTGTCAGTTAATGCGCCACCCAGGCAGCATATGCTGAGGAAGGCACAATTTCTATATTTATCCTAAGCCAAACATGAGCAGGAAAACTGAGAGCTATTCTAAAAATAATTTTATCAGGTCAAAAAGAAACAACTGCTAGGCTGATCTGGCCGATGACTCCTCCAGTAGCTGTGAAACCAAGAATGCACATCATTTTCTTGCTGTGTTCCTAAGGTAGAGGAGACCACTTTGAAGACCCGCAGTCCATGTTGGCATCGTAGAATTTGAGCACAGCAGGCATGGCCCTCTGACTTCAGTTCCTCCAGCTGCGGATGGGAGCTGTCTCACTGGCCTGGCCACCATATTGTTAGGGTTGGTCTCCAGCTTCTAAATAAGGGATAGACAAGACTGATTAGTAATTTTCAAAAGTGAGAATTGAGATTATTCCATCAACAGAATTAGAGGATTTAGAGAAATTGAGAAAGTTAGAAAATTAACTTGGTAACATATACTTGTATTCTTGATATTTATTAATCATTATCAAAGTGTAGAAAATTAACTTGGTAATATATACTTGTATTCTTGATATTTATTAATCATTATCAAAGTGTGAAAGGAAGACTCTTCAAATATGTTTTTTTTAAGATAGAAATCATTCTTAAACATAGAGGGGGCCGGGCACGGTGGCTCATGCCTGTAATACCAGCACTTTGAGAGGCCGAGGCAGGTGGATCACTTGAGGTCAGGAGTTTGAGACCAGCCTGGGCAGCATGGCGAAACCCTGTCTCTACTAAAAATAGAAAAATTAGCCAGGCATGGTGGCGGGTGCCCGTAGTCCCAGCTACTCAGGAGGCAGAGGCAGGAGGATAGCTTGAACCTGGGAGGCAGAGGTTGCAGTGAGCCAAGATTACACCACTGTACTCCAGCCTGGGCTACAGAGCAAGACTCCATCTCAAAAAAAAAAAAAAAAAAAATCATTCTTAAACATAGGACAACTGTCTAAATATTGATGGACGATGTCTTACAAATAGATTGTACTTTTGTTTTTATTAAACTTGTATTCTATGCAATGAAAATAAAGATTGCAATTCAACAAACACAATCTGTCATACTGCAGGATTTTTTCCCTTGAGCCTAGTTCCTGAAATTTAATATTCGTAACAAACTGAGTTTCTTTCTTTCTTTCCTGTCTCTTTCTTTCTTCTTTCTTTTTCTTCTTTCTTTCTTTTTCCTTTCCTTCCTTCTCTTTCTCTCTTCTTTCTTTCTCCCCCTTCCTTCCTTTCTTTCTTTCTCTCTCTCTTTCTTCTTTCTTTTCCTTCTTTTTCCCTTCCTTCCTTTTCTCTCTTTCTCTTTCTCTTCTTTCTTTCTCTCTTTCTTTCTTCTCTCTCTTTTCTTTTCATTTCTTTCTCTCGCTGTGTCTTCCAGGCTAGAGTGCAGTGGCACAATCTCAGCTCACTGCAACCTCTGCTTTCCGGGCTCAAGAGATTCTCATGCCTCAGCTCCCAAGGCTGCAACCACGCCCAGTTAATTTTTTTTTTTTTTTTTTTTTTTTTTAGTAGAGACAGGGTTTCACCATGTAGCCCAGGCTGGCCTTGAACTCCTGAGCTCAAGCAGTCCACTTGCCTCAGCCTCCCAAAGTACTGGGATTACAGGCATGAGCCACCATGGTTGGCACAAACTGAGTTTCTTGATTCTCACTTCCATATCAATGGATTTGTCTCCCACACAGAAAGGACTAATAATTTGATCCCTAACCAGGTATTGTAGGTGAAAAAACAGCCAGGTGCTGGGTGTGGAATGGCAGGTCTCGTTTCTCCAACAGAGGTTGGGATCTCAGGGTTATCAGAGTTTCCGAGTAGGTTTCCGTTGGACCAAAGAGATCATGGTTCAGAAAGATCAAACGTATGCTAAAAAATACAATGGGAAAGGGGAAGAAAATCAAGGGTTTTCCAGGACCTGGAATTCCTAGCCTAGGGTTTTGATTATTTATTTATGAGACAAGGCCTGGAGTGCCAGCTGGAGTGCAGTGGCAAGATCATGGCTCACTACAGCCTCTGTACTCCTAGGCTCAAAGCGATCTTCCTGCCTCAGCACCCAAAGTGCTGGGATTACAGGCATGAGCCACCGTGCCCAGCCTTAGCCTAGGAATTGAAGTGAGGAAGATGTACTTCAAAAAAAATTATTGTGGGCCGGGCGCGGTGGCTCACGCTTGTAATCCCAGCACTTTGGGAGGCCGAGGCGGTGGATCACGAGGTCAGGAGATCGAGACCACGGTGAAACCCCGTCTCTACTAAAAAATAGAAAAAATTAGCCGGGCGTGGTGGCGGGCGCCTGTAGTCCCAGCTACTCGGAGAAGCTGAGGCAGGAGAATGGCGTGAACCCGGGAGGCGGAGCTTGCAGCGAGCTGAGATCGTGCCACTGCACTCCAGCCTGGGTGACAGAGCGAGAGACTCCGTCTCAAAAAAAAAAAAAAAAAAATTATTGTGGTTAAATATACACAATGTGAAATTTATCATTTTAACTATTTTTCAGTCTATGGTTTTGTGGCATTGAGGACATTCACATTGTTGTGCAACGTCACCATCATCATCTCCAGGTATTTTTCATTTTCCCAAACTGAAATTCGGTGAGTGCCCCATTAACACCAACTCCCCACCCTACCCCCATACCTAGGCTGGCAGCCAACACTCTACTTCCTGTGTTTTTTGTTTTTGTTTTAGAGACAGGGTCTTGCTCTGTCACCCAAGCTAGACTGCAGTGGTGTGATTATAATTCACTGCATCTTTGGACTCCTGGGCTCAAGCAATCCTCCAGCCTCTGCCTCCTAAGTAGTTAGAACTATGGGCTGTGATTTTGCTGCTGCTGTTGTTGTTGTTGTTGATAGAGATGGGGTCTCACTATGTTGCACAGGCTAGTCTCTGATTTTGAGTTTAGGTACCTCATGTAAGTGGAATCAGACAATATTTGTCCTTTCATAACCGACATATTTTACTCAACATAATGTCTTCAAGGTTAAACCATGTCGTAACATGTACCAGAATTTCCTTCTGTTTGAAGGCTTCATAATATGTCATTGTGGGCCAGTCGCAGTGGCTCACGCCTGTAATCCCAGCACTTTGGGCGGCCGAGGCAGGCAAATCACGAGGTCAGGAGATCGAGACCATCCTGGCTAACACGGTGAAACCCCGTCTCTACAAAAAATACAAAAAATTAGCCGGGCGTGGTGGCGGGCGCCTGTAGTCCCAGCTACTTGGGAGGCTGAGGCAGGAGAATGGCGTGAACCCGGGAGGCGGAGCTTGCAGTGAGCTGAGATCGCGCCACTGCACTCCAGCCTGGGCGAAAGAGCGAGACTCCGTCTCAAAAAATAAATAAATAAATAAAAATAATATGTCATTGTGTGCATATGAGGCAGGAAAATAGCACAGGGAATTGGAAGTCGAACACAGGAGTAAGTAGACACAGATGAAAGGTGAAGGAGCAAGTGAGTGAGAAGCAAGATAAGAAGCAGAAGTTGAGCAGCCAAAACAAAAGTAAGATTAAAAAAGCAAGAAGCCTCCATAGCTGGCTACATCTGGACCAAACGGGAGCCCCTCAGAGATGGGCATATGCATTAGAGAGAAAAAAAAATCCTCAATATGACCCCGTATGATAGTCAGCTCATTAAAGCTCATGCATATGGACTTCATATCATGCATGTATTTAAAATTATGGGATGGAAGCAACATGCAAGCACAGAAGAGCCAAGGTAAGCAACCTCCATATCAGTCAAAAAGCAGGCACTGGCTAGAGATTAGGCAGCTTTGGGAAGAGAAGAAAAAAAAAAAAACATATAAAAGAGAGCCCCAAATACACCAAACTGGTTCTGATCTCATTTCGCAGAGGTCAACTCACACTCCCCTCATTGAGAGTGTCATACTGTGCTGAATAAACCTTTGCTGTTTGCTTTGCTATTTGTGTGTGTCACGTCCAATTCTTTGTTCAGGACACCAAGAGCCTGGAACTGCACGGCACCATCCGGTAACACGCACACCACATATTGCGTTTATCCCTCCACCGACAATCAGTGAACACTTTTGTTGCTTCTACTTTTGGGGGATTGTGAGCAATGCTGCTTTGAACACGGGTGTGCAAATATCTGTTCAAGACCCTGCTTTCAATTTGGGGTATGTATCCAGAAGTGAGATTGCTGGATCATGTGGTAATTCTATGTTTAAGTTTTTGGGGAACTGCCAAACTGGTTTTCCATAGTGGCTATATCATTTTACATTCCTACCAGCAGTGTATGAGGGTTCTAATTTTTCCACATCCCTGTCAACACTTGTTGTTGTCTGTCTTTGATTCTAGCCACCCTAGTGGGTGTGAAGTAGTGTCTTCATTCATTTTGTGCTGCTGTAACAGAAGATCCAAGACTGGGTAATTTACAAAGAACAGAGATGTATTTTTTTACACTTCTAGAGGCTGGAAAGTCTGAGATGCAGTGGTTGGCTTCTGGCGAGGGCCACTGTGCTGCGTCATCCCATGGCGGAAGGCAGAAGGGCAAGAGAGCGTGTACGTGTGAGAGAGGAGAGAGAGACAGAAAGGAGAGAAAGCCCTTTTTACCTAATCACTTCTTTGGGGTCACAACTCTGAATACTGTTACCCTGGGGATGAAGTTTCCAGCACACCTACTTTGGGGGACACGTTTAAACCATAGCAAGTGGTACCTTGCTATGGCCTGTGGTTTTGATCTGCGTCTGCCTAACGACGAATGACAAGCATCTTTTCATGTACTGACTAGACATTCCCGTATCTTCTCTGAAGAAATGTCTTTTCAAGTCCTTTCCCCATTATTTTAAATTTAAATCTAAATTTCAGATTCCTGGGGTACATGTTCAGGCTTGTTGCAAGGGTATGTTGCATGATGCTGAGGTTTGGAGTAAGCATAAGACCCAAAAGAAAGCCTTTTAGGCCAGGCCTGGTAGCTCACACCTGTGATCCCAGCACTTTGGGAGGCCAAGGCAGGCGGACCACCTGAGGTCGGGAGTTTGAGACCACCCTGACCAACATGGAGAAACCCCATCTCTACTGAAAGTACAAAATTAGCTGGGCATGGTGGTGCATGTCTATAATCCCAGCTACTCGGGAGGCTGAGGCAGGAGAATCACTTGAACCTGGGAGGCGGAGGTTGCAGTGAGCCAAGATCGTGCCATTGCACTCCATCCTGGGCAACAAGAGCAAAACTCAGTCTCAAAAAAGAAAATTAGCCGGGTGTGGTGGCGGGTACCTGTAATCTCAGCTACTTGGGAGGCTGAGTCAGAAGAATCGCTTGAACCCAGGAGGCGGAGGTTGCAGTGAGCCGAGATTGCGTCATTGCACTCCAGCCGGGGTGACAGAGTGAGACTTTGCCTCAAAAAAAAAAAAAAAAAAAAAGAAGAAGAAGAAGAAGGAAAGAAAGCTTTTCAGCCCTCCCTCCTTTTGTAGTCCCATCTATTGTTCCCATCTTTATGTCCATGTGTACCCAAGATGTAGCTCCTACTTATAAGTGAGAACATGTGGTATTTGGCTTTCTGTTCCTGTGTTAATTTGCTTAGATAATGGCCTTCAGCTGCACCCATGTGGCTGCAAAGGACATGATTTCATTCTTTTTTTATGGCTCATGGTATTCCGTGGTGTATATGTACCACATTTGCTTTATCCAATCATCTGTTGATGGACACTGGAGTGTTTTCATGTCTCTACTATCATGACTAGAGCTTCAATAAACACACAAGTGCAGGTGTCTGTTTGGTAAAACAAGTTATTTTCCTTTGGGTATATACCCAGTAATGGGATTCCTGGGTTGAATGGTAGTTCTATTTTTAGTTCTTTGAGAAATCTCCAAACTGCTTTCCACAGTGGCTGAACTAATTTACATTCCCACCACCAGCGTATAAGTGTTCCTTTTTCTCTGTAGCCTCACCAACATCTGTTGGTGCCTCACTGTGGATTGGATTTGCATTTCTCTAATAATTAGTAATGTTGAGCATTTTTTCATGTTTGTTGGCTGCCTGTGTATCTTCTTTTGAGAAGTGTCTGTTTAATGTCCTTTGCCCTTTAATGGAGGTTTTTTATTTTCTCGTTGATTTGTTTGGGTTCCTTATGGATTCTAGATATTAGTCCTTTGTTGGACACACAATTCACAAATATTTTCTTCCATTATGTAGATTGTCTGTTTACTCTGTTGATAGTTTATTTTGCTGTACAAAAGCTTTTTAGTTTAATTAGGTCCCAGATGTCAATTTTTGGTTTTGTTGCAATTGCTTTTGAGGACTTAGTCATAGATTCTTTGCCCAGGCCAATGTCCAGAAAAGCATTTCCTAAGTTTGTTCTGGAGTTTTTATAGTTTGAGGTCTTACAGTTAAATCTTTAATCCATCTTGAGTTAATTTTCATATATGGTGAGAGGTAGGGGTCCAGTTTCATTCTTTGCAAATGGCATGCCAGCTATTCTAGCACCATTTATTGAAGAGGGAGTCCTTTCCCAATTGCTTATTTTTGTTGACTTTGTCGAAGATCAGTTAGTTGTAGATGTGCAACTTTATTTCTGGGTTCTCTATTCTGTTCCATTGATCTGTGTGTGCCTGTTTTTGTACCAGTACCATGCTGATTTGGTTACTGTAGCCTTGTAGTGTAGTTTGAAGTCGGGTAATGTGGTGCCTCTAGCTTTGTCCTTTTTGCTTAGGTTTACTTTTTCCATTCTGGCTCTTTTTGGTTCCACATGAATTTTAAAGTAACTTTTTCCTAATTCTGTGAAAACAACATTGGTTGTTTGAGAGGAATAGCATCAAATCTGTAGATTGCTTTGTCTTTCCCCATTTTTGAATCAGGTTACTTGTTTGTATTGTTGCCAGATTGTAGGAGTTCTTTATATATCCTGGACACCAATTCCGCATCAGATACATAATCTACAGTATCTTCTCCGTTGTGTGGATTGTCTTCTCACTCTGTTGTGTTGTTGTTGTTGTTGTTGTTGTTGTTTGGCTTTTGTTTGTTTGTTTGTTTGTTTTGAGGCAGGGTCTCACTCTGTTGCCCAGGCTGGAGTGCAGTGGCATGATCTTGGCTCACTGCAGCCTCCACCTCCCAGTAAAATCAAGTGATTCTCCTGCCTCAGCCTCTCGAATAGCTGGGATTACAGGTGCCCACCACCACGCCTGGCTAATTTTTGTATTTTTAGTACAGATGGGGTTTCACCATGTTGGCCAGGCTGGTCTCGAACTCCTGACCTCAGGCGATCCACCCACCTCAGCCTCCCAAAGTGCTGGGATTACACTTTTCACTCTATTGATAGTGTCCTTTGATGCACAAAAGTTTTTAATTTTCAGGAAGTCCAATTTATCTAATTTTTTTGTTGCCTGTACTTTTGGTGCCATATTCAAAAACTCATTGTCAAATCCAATGTCATGAAGTTTTTCTCCTATGTTTTTTTCTGCTGCCTCAATAACGGTATCCCACCTCAGGCCCAGATGCCTGGCCTCCCACAGACCTTTAAGAACGAAGGCTCCCAGGCACCTTCACACACCACAGACAGAACGAGTGAGGGGTGGCAGAGTGGGGCCTGGGCAGCAGTGGCCTCTGTCCTGTCTGTATCTTCTGATGGTCCTTGGGGCCAGCCAGGAAAGGTAAGATGGTGGCCCCTCCATGCTGGCCCCGGATCCCCTGGCAGCTCCTGACACTGTCCTATGACCTCAGACAACAGAATTGAGAGTCAGCGCATTTGAATTCCAAACCCCATCCTGCATGCGTCAGATGGATAGTGACATTTGCCGTATGTGGGCTGTTGTCTAGGTTTAATGAGAACATGGGAAATAGTATCAGTTCCTCTTCCAGCAATGGCATTTAGACATTTCCCTCTGTGAACCCTTTCCTGCCCTGGGCACACAGAACACACCTTCCTCTGTCTCCCACCTACTCTCTCCTGACCATCCTGGAGCCCCCGGGAGCTTTGTGGCACCCCCACACCCCACACAAGGCTGAGCCTTCCTTTCTCTGCCCCTGAGACCCACTGGCATTGCACTGACTTCCACACCAGCCCAGCACTGTGAAGGCTCGTTGGCGTGCACTCACGTTGTGTGCTGAGCTTCTGGAAATGCAGACTCCTCAGCTCTAGCAAATGCTGTGAGTAGATTCTAGAGGGGCCAGGAGTGTATTTTCACAAGCTCTCCCTGTGGTTAGGAGCTGTGGCTGGAGAGCCTGAGATGCGCTGTTTTAACCACCTGGATCTTGATCCCCTCACTGCAGTGAACTTTGTCCTGGCCCAACCACCTCTTTCCTCGGCCACAAGGAGGACTTTGCCACCTCCTGCAATGGCTCCACCTCCAGCATCTGCCTTAGAAATGCCTCTCGTGCCTGGACCTGCCATTCCTGCCGGTTCTCCCCTTGCTCACTGCCGTGATCCCCACCTCATGGCCACAGAAGGCCCCCGAGGCTTTGGTTCTCCCAGCTCAGCAAGGGATCCTGGCCCCCCTCTGTGGGACCCCTACTCCTTTCTTAGGGGGGCATGCCAGGCTTCTTGAAGCTTTGCTTCCTGAAGGGTGGTCCTGTGTTGTGGGGAAAAGAAAGAGAGATCAGATTGTTATTGTGTCTGTGTAGAAAGAAGTAGACATAGGAGACTCCATTTTGTTCTGTACTAAGAAAAATTCTTCTGCCTTGAGATGCTGTTAATCTGTAACCCTACCCCCAACCCTGTGCTCCCTGAAACACGTGCTGTGTCAACTCAGGGTTAAATAGATTAAGGGCTGTGCAGGGTGTGCTTTGTTAAACAGATGCTTGAAGGCAGCATGCTCATTAAGAGTCATCACCACTCCCTAATCTCAAGTACCCAGAGACACAAAACACTGCAGAAGGCCGAAGGGACCTCTGCCTAGGAAAGCCAGGTATTGTCCAAGGTTTCTCCCCATGTGATAGTCTGAAATATGGCCTTGTGGGAAGGGAAAGACCTGACCGTCCCCCAGCCCAACACCCGTAAAGGGTCTGTGCTGAGGAGGATTAGTAAAAGAGGAAGGAACGCCTCTTTGCAGTTGAGATAAGACGAAGGCTTCTGTCTCCTGCTCATCCCTGGGCAATGGAATGTCTTGGTGTAAAGCCGATTGTATATTCCATCTACTGAGATAGGGGAAAACTGCCTTAGGGATGGAGGTGGGACATGCTGGCAGCAATACTGCTCCTTAAGGCATTGAGATGTTTATGTATATGCACATCAAAAGCACAGCATTTTTTCTTTATCTTGTTTATGATGCAGAGACCTTTGTTCACGTGTTTACCTTCTGACTTTCTCTCCCCTATTATCCTATTATCCTGCCATGCCCGATAATTATCAATAAATACTACAGGAACTCAGAGGCCAGTGTGGCCTCATGCCTGTAAGTCCAGTGCTTTGGGGGGCCGAGAGTCCAAGGCTACAGCGAGCTGTGATTGCACCACTGCACTCCAGCCTATGTGACAGGGCAAGACCCAATCTCAAAAGAAAGAAAGAAAGGCAGTCCTGTCATCTCCCCAGACCACCCGGCCTATCTCGGTGAGGCCTGGGGCTGCTGTGTGCAGCAATGCTGGGGGGTCCTCGGGCTGTCCCAGAAGCCTGACCTGAAAGAGCAGCTAGGGCTGGAGGGACGGCTGGAGAGGAGAGAGGTGTTCCCGGGTCAGAGGCAGGCTCGTCTTGTCTTCTGCATGGCCAGTTCCAGGCTCGTGTGGGCCGGTGGGGCTCCCTGCTCGTTTAGCTGTCTGTGGTTAGGAATGCATAGGCCGTGAGGACAGGGTGCCCAGCTTGAACTTGCACCCAGAGTCAGCCAGTCAACATCTGAAGATAACGGGCTCCACGGGGTGCCCACAAGCGCTCCAAAGTCCCAACGCCAGTCTGCCTTCATGGATGTCTGAAGTGCTTTATCACTGGTGAGCCCAGTGCTGTCAAGAGCTCTGTGGCCCCTGCTCTGCCTGAATAAGGGAGGAGCGGCAGCCAGGGAGCAGCCCCGCTCTGGAGACACTGAAAGCCCTTGGGTCTGCGCCTGCCCCCACCACGAGGGAGCTGTCCCCTGAAGCCATGAGCTTGATGCTGGGCTGTCCCTGGAGTAAAGCTTCCGGGAGCTCAGTGCCTGCAGAGTAAGGGAAGAGTGGATGTTCTAGAACTTTCTGGAAGGGAGGAAGGAGGGCAGTCTGACTGGCTCCCTGCTCATTTAGCTGTCTGTGGTTAGAAAAGCTGCCTGTGGGCTGACGAGGAACCGTGTCATGGCCCTGCCGTGGGGCGCCACTGCCCATCTCCTCCTGCCTCCAGAGATAAGCACCCTCTGAAGAGCCCGGAGGGGCTGACGCCAGCCCGCTGTGTCTGCCTCCTCTCCACAGGCGTAATTCCCTGCTTTTCCCTTAAGTTAGCTTGAGCGACTTCTGGTTCTTGACACTGAGGTGTGTTTCTGATGGAAACACCACCGGCCTGTACTCCTTGCCCCCCATGCCAGGCAGGCTTTCCTGGGTGCAGGCCGTCCACCCTGTACTGTGGCATCTAATGGCCCCGCCTCCTCCTCCTCAGCAGCCACCCACACTGGCTTTCCCGAGAAGCCAGACGCCGCCCAGCAGGATTCCTTAGGCCTGAATGGTCCCGGGAGTGGGCCGGGAGCCACAGCACAGCAGCCACTTTCCACCCACACTGCGTCTTTCTCAGCCGTCCACACTGGCACCTACAACTTAGTTTGTAGCTCAGCCTCTCTCAGAGACACAAAAAAAGGGGAGGATGCTAAAAGGACACAAAAAGTGGCAAAATGGCCATGCTTTTAAAAAATTATTTTAACAGCTTCATTGAAATGTAATTCACATACCACAAAATCCACCCATTTAAAGGGCATAATTCAACAGTTTTGAGTATATTCACGGGGTTGTGAAACCTTCTTACGATCTAATTTTAGAACATTTTTGTCCCCCCACAAAGAAACCCCGGACCTCCTAAGTCTCTCCGAACTCTCCCTGTCCCTGCAGCCCCCACCAACAGCAGTCAACTTTCTGTCTCCGTGGTCTTGCCTGTTCCAACTCTCCATGCGCGTGGACTAACCACTCAGGGTCTTCACGCCTGGCCTCTGCCACCCAGCGTCGTTCCCGAGGCCCACCCGCTCCTTAGCGTGCGTCAGCGCCTCACTCCTTTGTGTGGCTGAGGAACATTCTATCATCTGCATTTTGTTACCCACTTATTGGGGGTGGACATTTGGCTGGTTTCCACCTTTTGAGCATTACGGATGCTGCAGTAGAACTGGTGAACTCGCGCCGTCGTTTCTTTCGGTATATGCCTAGGGGCGGCGTGGCTGGGCCCTGTGGAAACTGCTTCACTTTTGAGGACCCACCCGACTTTTTCACAGCACTGCAGCCTTTCACAGCCCACCAGCTGCTGCACCTGCAGGGACGCAATGTCACCGAGGGGCCGTCACTGAGGGCCACAATCCCCACACGCCTCTCGGACTTATGTTTGTCTCTCTGATTCTAGCCATGCCGGTGGGGTGCAGTGGGAGCTCATTGTGGTTTTGGTTTGTGTTTTCCTGATGACCAGTTGTAATGGGAAAAACCGAGAATCACATTTAAAACCTTACCCTAAAGTGGGAGTTGCTGAGAGACCAAAGAATGACTGGGCGGATTCCAGGTTGGTGAGTAGGTGAGTTTATTAGGACTCACATGTGGGGCACTCGTGGGCAGCAGTACAACTCTAGAGATGAGTGTGCTTCTGTCCCTAAGCTGCTTTTGAGCTAATTTTCTGCCTCTTTGTGCCGTCCGTGTGATAGGCCTGCTCCGTGGTGGTTCTCACATCCCCTCCGGCCTGTTTGGGTTCTCAGGGACACCTGCTCCTCGCTGGGCACCGTGGCCTGGACTCACCGCCTGGCCTTTGGGGTTCAGGCCACAGACATCCGCCCTGAAGTAACCTGGCGGGAACCGTCACGCCACAGCGGTGATGCTGGGTGGCTGTGTTGTATTTATCCGCACATTTAGACACCAGAGCTTCCAGGTGTGGTCACTGGGCTGTGCCCTAGAGATGCTGGGGTGACCCAGACACAGCCCTGTTCCCACAGCGCTACACAGGGGCACAGACACGGCAACAAGACCAGTAACCCTAAAACACCGTCCTGGGAGGTCACCCACAAGGCGACGAGCCACAACCCGGGTGTGAAAGAGGCCAGGGAAGGCCCGGCATGGTGGCCCAGGCCTGCGGTCCCAGCACTTTGGGAGGCTGAGGCAGGAGGATCACTTGTACCCGGGAATTCGAGACCAGCCTGGGCAACATAGTAGGATCCCGTCTCTACAGAAAATAAAAAAGATCAGCCGGACCTAGTGGCGCGCGCCCGTGGTCCCAGCTACTGGCCAGGCGGAGGCAGGAGGATCGCTTGGGTCCGAGAAGTCGAGGCTGCGGGGAGCCATAGTCGCCACTGCACCCCAGCCTGGGCCACAGAGCAAGCCCCCGTCGCTGAAAAACGCAGCAGGGGTGACCGAGGCCCACGCATTGCCCGTGCGGAGCAGTTTGGGGGTGTAGGTGGCGCCCACTGGCCCCCTCTTGAGTAAGGCGGCTCCGCCCAGGCCGTTCGGGGCCTCAGCTGGGCTCGGGAAGCCGCGGAGCCCGGGGGCGTGGACCAGTCCTCCGAGGCGGCCGTCAGTGACATTGTGTCCCTGCAGGTGCAGCGCCCGCCTCTCTGCTCCGGCTCCGCCCCCGCCGTGGAACGCAGCGCGCTCCGCCCGAGGCCTCCCAGCGGCCCGCACAGGAATCGCGGAGCTTAACTGCCGCCACCTCGCGCCGGGTCCGCGCGGCCCACGGGACTCCCCCTGACGCCCCCGGACCGCGGTCCACATGGACGCGCGGGGCCCTGAAGCCCCCGGCGGGCGCGCGCTGCGGGACGCGGTGAGCCCCTCCCCTACTCCTGCTTCTCTCTGGCTGGGGGCGCCCCTGCGGTTCTGGGGGGTTTTGAGGTCCTGGGGGTGGGGAGCCTGCGGTGCTGGGGGTGCCCTGAAGACCTGGGGGACCCTGCGGTCCTGTGGGGGCCTGAGGTGCAGGGGGGAATCCTGCTGTCCTGGGGGACCCTGCGGTCCTGGGGGGAGCCCCGCAGTACTGGGGGGCATTGAGGTCGGGATCGGTGGGGAAACGGCTGGGCCAAAGGGTGCCCGAAGGCCCCTTCAGAGGGGACCCACGAGGGTCGCAGCGCCCAGGGCTCCGGCCTCTTCCCGGAAATCCTCCCTCCCGCCGGGCCTTCCTGTTTGCCCAGAGAGTTCCAGGCCCACAAGAGGACTGGCTATGAGGAAGAGACCTGGAATTTGAAGGAATGTGTTGGGCGTTGTGCAAGCCCTAACGTAAATTTCCTGACAAAGGTAGAAAGCCCTGGCATGGTTCAGAGATGGGGCCTCTTCCTATGTCCACGGGATTCTAGATTCACACCATGGTACGTGGGGCTCCCTGGGATCTTGAACCCCCAGCTGGGAGAATTTTGTGCTTCTCAGCCTCACTGTTCTCGTATCACCCTGGACACAGTCGCAGGGTGAGGAGTAGATTACACCATGAATGGTGTGGGACGTCAGTCTGTAAACTACAAAGCAGTATATAAACAGGAAACGCTTTCAGTAGCAATGGTGCTATTTCTGTATGACCTGCCAAGTAATTTCATAAGAATTCTTGAGGAGGGCAGGGTCACGAGATTTTCTCCTGCGTCCTCCTCCGCATGCTTTATGGTCTTGGCTCTGGGCCAAGGTCTGTGATCCTCCTGCATTCACGGTGTGTGGTTTGAGGAGGGGAATGGGTCCCTGCCCCGTCTGCACGTGGCCCTCTCATGATTCCCGTGCTATTTGTTGAAAAGACTTTCCTTCCCCTCTGAATCCAAAGGCCTTAGCACCTTTGTCAGAAGTCAACAGATTTATGGATGGGTTTATCCCATGATATTTAAAATGTCATATGTGGGTCGGGTGTGGTGGCTCATGCCTGTGATGCCAGCACTTTGGGAGGTCAAGGTGGGCAGATCACCTGAGGCCATGAGTTCAAGACCAGCCTGGCCAACACGGTGAAAATCCATCTCTACTAAAAGTATAAAAATTAGCTGGGCGTGGTGGCACACGCTTGTAATCCCAGCTACTTGGGAGGCTGAGGTGGGAGAATCACTTGAATCCAGGAGGCGGAGGTTGTAGTGAGCTGAGATCGCGCCATTGCACTCCGGCCTGGGCAACAAAGCAAGACTTCGTCTCAAAAAAAAAAAAAAACTCATATGCCAACAGTAAATATTTATTCAATTGTCTTACGGTTTATTTTTTCAGGCAGAAAATCTATTAGGGGAACTTCAGGAACATTTTCAAGCTCTGACTGCAACATTAAACCTCAGAAATATCCTTTTCTACCTTTAACAAATGCTGTGATTCTTTCAGGCTGGTAGATTATCATGGAGTATCTTTTTGTTGTCTGCTAGTAGTAGGTAATAGTTTACTTAGGATTTCCCAGCATTTACTTCTGTGCTTTTATGTGGCTTCCTGATGCGTTAATTACCCCTCACTTGTAGCAAAAGCTCTACCTCCGGCCAGGCGCAGTGGCTCACGCCTGTAATCCCAGCACTTTGGGAGGCCGAGGCAGGCGGATCATGAGGTCAGGAGATTGAGACCATCCTGGCTAACACAGTGAAACCCCGTCTCTACTAAAAATACAAACAATTAGTCGGGCGCGGTGGCGGGCACCTGTAGTCCCAACTACTCAGGAGGCCGAGGCAGGAGAATGGCATGAACCCGGGAGGCGGAGCTTGCAGTGAGCAGAGATCGCGCCACTGCACTCCGGCCTGGGCGACAGAGCGAGACTCCGTCCCAAAAAAAAAAAAGCTCTACCTCCTGCTTGACTGGCAACACAGGATGTCTTGTGCAGCAAGTATAAAAGACAAAAACACAAACATGCAACCCTTCCCAGTGGGGCTTCCATCAGTCCCTAGCCGGACAGTGCACCCTAGACCATAGGCCCTCAGAGGGAATCAGACCCCACAGAGCATAACACTGAAGCACAGGATCCGAGATACGGTTCTCCCCAACTTTGTTTTGTTTAGTTTAACTTCACCAACTCACTGTTTTGTCTTAGAAACATGAAATCAAACAGAATGAGAATAGAATGTTTTTTTGAGTTGGAACAAATCTAGATAAGGGTCACAATTGCCCCAAGACTTGCCCAATTTGAGCTCATGCTACACAATTAAATGTATTCCTTAAATATTGTGTGCTTGCAACTTTTGATTTTGTAAATGGGTTCCCACAGAACAAAAATGAGTCTTAAACATAAAATTAAACCATACGAATGTTAGTTTTTTAAAGAGTTAATTTCAGCTAGGTGATAGTCTATAGTCCCAGCTACTCAAGAGGCTGAGGCAGAAGGATCGCTTGAGCCCAGGAGTTCAGGGCTGCAGTAGCTGTGATCACACCACTGCACTCCAGCCTGGGGGAAGAGCAAGACCCTACGAACAAACAAAAAAGAGTGACAGCAGGTGCCATGGGAGGCGGGGTCTCCGAGGACATCCTGGCTGTGCCTCGGCGGCTCTGGACTCCAGCTCTACGCAGAGTTCCTTAACACTGTACTGGAAGAAATGGGAAATCGCATTGAGGACTTACAGAAGAATGTCAATGACTTAATGGTGCAAGCTGGCATTGAAAATTCTATTAAAGAACAAATGGTAAGGTTGTTATTAGGAAGCTATGCCAACCGTTTGCGTACCTTTTGACTGCTTTCATCTTGAAACGTACAATCCCATATTTGTTCACTATGGGGATTGCTGCCTCTGTGCTGCGTGAGAATTGCCCAGGAATAATAAATGTCCAAATGCTCTTTTCTTTTTTTGAGGTGGAGTCTTGCTCTGTCGCCCAGGCTGGAGTGCAATGGCATGATCTCGGCTCACTGCAAACTCCACCTCCCAGGTTCAAGCCATTCTCCTGCCTCAGCCTCCCAGGTAGCTGGGACTACAGACATGCACCACCACACCCGGCTAATTTTTGTATTTTTAGTACAGACGGGGTTTCACTATGTTGGCCAGGCTGGTCTCGAACTCCCAACCTCAGGTGATCCACCCACCTTGGCCTCCCAGTGCTAGGATTACAGGCGTGAACCACCACGCCTGGCCACATACAGCTAATTTTTGTATTTTTAGTAGAGATGGAGTTTCACCGTGTTGGCCAGGCTGGTCTCGAACTCCTGACCTCAGGTGATCCACCCACCTCAGCCTCCCAAAGTGCCTCTTCTGCAGGGCATCTCAGGCCACCCAGTGCAACCCGAACCTCATCAGGGCACTGTAGGCATTCTCACAGCTTCTGATGCTGAATGTAAACATGCCACAAAAGAATGCTAGGATCGCAAGCAGGCTCTGTGGCGCAATGAATAGCGCATTGGACTTCTAGCCCAAATCGAGAGATTCAAAGAATGCTAGGATCAGAGGCATGTTTAAAGCCATTAGTAAAAATGATTCAGAGGCCGGGCGCGGTGGCTCAGCCTGTAATCCCAGCACTTTGGGAGGCTGAGGCGGGCGGATCACGAGGTCAGGAGATCGAGACCATCCTGTGAATAGTGAAACCCCGTCTCTGCTAAAAATAAAAATAAAAAAAAAATCAGCCGGGCGTGGTGGCGGGCACCTGTAGTCCCAGCTACTCGGGAGGCTGAGGCAGGAGAATGGCGTGAACCCGGGAGGCGGAGCTTGCAGTGAGCCGAGACTGCGCCACTGCACTCCAGCCTGGGCGACAGAGCGAGACTCCATCTCAAAAAAAAAAAAAACGAAAAAACGATGCAGAGTAGCGCCCACGTTGAGCAGGTCCTCCCACCTGTGCCCACACAGATGCTTCCCCAGGGATCCTCTGACCTCCAGGTCAGAAGGCTGGTGAGCCATGAATTACCTGCATTTTAACTTTTGGGTGTGGTCTGTTCAGGTGGGCAGACATGGCAGTGCTCTGATTCTGCTGGTGGACTGAAGTCCTCATCCCTTCTCTGCGTGAGCTCAGAGCAGAGACAGTCTTCCCCCAGACACCTAACCAAGTTTCCTGCAGACACAATGGCATAACCTTCAGACGTTTATTCTGAAAGTCTTAAAGCCGTGTGTCAGTGGCCCCATACTCTATGTAGCCTTCTGCCCCTTTTTTGTTCAGTACTGAGATTCATGTCGACACGTGTGGCTCTAGGTCAGTCGCTAACTGCTGCCTAATAGTCCTCTGATGATTTACTTTGTATTTGACTAATATTGTTTCCAAACAATACTGCACTATTCTTGTCTACTTCATTGTGTATACGTTGCCAGTTTCTCTAGGGCACTTGGTTATTCTGTACCTAGGGGCTTGTCGCCTGCATTAGCTGCCACAAGTAATTTCTGGACTTTGCCTAGAAGCCATCCTGGGAAGATGGGAAATAGAATTCACTAGATACCCAGAGAGCCACTAGTTAATCCAACTTGATTAAAGCACCACAGTGCCACAGACGAGGCAAGGCTTGGCAGCCATGCAGGCCTAGCTTTCAAATTCTTATCCTCTGTTGCTGGCTATAACCTGGGGAAATCTAAGCTTTAGTTTTCTTCTCTGCCAAATATCTACCTGGTAGGTGGTTGTAAGGATTTGAGAAAATTGCTTGCAAAGCACTTAGGTCAGGGCAAGGTAGACAGTAGGTACATAATGAGATAAACTTGAAATACAGAGTCCAAATCATTATGATTTCAACTGTACTGCAGCCACAAAGCACCAGTGAGAACGTTATCAAAATCAGGGGTGAACATACTTAATACACCTGACAGAAGTTAGGGCCTGAACGTTTATGTCTCCCTAAATAGCTGAAGACCTAACTGCAGCATGTCCATATTTGGAGATGGGGCCTCTACAGAAGTCATTAAGGGTACGTGGGTCCTGAGGGTGGGGCCCTCATCCAACGGGATTCGTCTTTCTGAGAAGAGACGCCAGGGGCTCGCCTGCCGTCCCCCGTGCCTGCACCAGAGAGGCCGTCAGCAAGCCAAGGAGAGCCTTCCCCAGAAATCACAGGGACCGGCACCTTGATCTGGGACTTCCAGAAAACAGAACTGTGAAAAGACAAGTTTCTGCTGTTTAAACCACCCAATCTCAAGTATTTTGTTATGGCAGTCCTGGGCAGACTAACACAATATGCAACACATTTACAATAAATATACAACAAACTTACAAATGTGGAATGTAATTGTTTTATCTTTTTCTGGTAACGCCAGTAAAGCTGTTATTGTTAAGAGACATAATTCACACATCATCCACCAATTATGCAACTGAGAATTGTCCATTATCACAATCTTAGGGTACTTTTTCTTTTTATGCCTGCTCGGCTTATGTAAGCACATTTTCATTACGTCAAAAATGAAGATGCCCATTAGCTGTCACCTCCTATCTCCCCCTCCCTCCCAGTCTTAAGCAACCACTAATCTGTCTCTGTGGATGTGCCTAGTCTAGAAATTCCGTATAAATGGAATCGCACAATAGGTAGTAACTGGCTTTTCACTCAACCTACTGATTTCAATGTTCACCCGCGTTATAGCATGTGTCAGTACTTCACTCTGTTTATGACTGAACAATATTCCATTCTATGGATGGACATTTTCTTTAACCATTCATCTGTTGATGGACACGTGGGTTTCCACATTTTGGCTTCTGTGTACGAGTTTCTATGTGGACATATGCGTTCAGTTCTCCTGGGTATGAAACTGCTGGGTCAAACGGTAACACCATGTTTATCTTTTCTTTTGAGACAGGATCTTGCTCAGCTGCTCAGGCTGGAGTGCAGTGGCACAACCATGGCTCACTGCAGCCTTGACCTCCGGGGCTTAAGTGATCCTCCTGCCTCAGCCCCCGAGTAGCTGGGCCCACAGGCACGCACCACCATGCCCAGCTAAGTGTTTTGTATTTTTTGTAGAGACAGGGTCTCACCAGATTGCCCAGGCTGGTTGTGAACTCCTGGGCTCAAGCAATCTGCCTGTCTCAGCCTTCCAAAGTGCTGGGATTACAGGCTTGAGACACCTGCACCCGGCCCACGTTTAACTTTTTGACGACCTGCCTGCCTGTGTTACCACTTTCCCACCAGCAGTGTGTGAGGGCTTCAATTTCTCCACATCCTTGCAAACGCCTGTTGTGATCTACTTTTTGTATCTAGCTGAACTCGTGGGTGTGAAGTGGCGTCTCACTGTGGTTTTGATTTGCACCTCCTTAACCAGCAGTGATGCTGAGTGTCTTTTCGTGTGCCTCCTGGCCGTCTGTTTCACCTGCTCTGGAGAAGTATCAGGAGTGTAATATTGAGTGTCTTACACGCCAGGTACTCGGGGTCACATACACCTTCTCCCTAGCCCCTCACTCTGATACAGTGTTACACTCTCCTACTTTATACATGGAAGAATCAGCACTCGGGAGATTAAACTGCAGATTTGCATTTGAATTTTAAATCCATTTAAAAAGCACACACTCATTTGTAGTGTATGTAAAAAATGTGCTTCATTCTGTAAGTACCCTCCTGTTTCCACAACAGCAATCAATCTCCGACAGCAGTGAGCCCTGTGCACCACACTCCTGTGCCCGGCAGGCACCATGTGCTCAGGCGTTCACATCTGTGTGCAGGGCAGACACTATTATCCGTCTTTACTAAGGAGAAAACGGAAGCTCAGAGAAGGTACCCTGCCCAAGGTCACTTGGTGGGGCAGAGCCTGGGTCTCAGGTCAGAGGGCCCAGGGTGTGCTCAGGTGCCCCCGTCCCCGCCCTTCCTCACTCTCACTTCAGAGCGTGAGTGTGCTGAGACGGGACACAAAGATCCCAACCAACCATCCACATTGCTAGGATGAGAGAGGGCAAGAGAAACCTGAGACTGTAATAAGGACATGTTCTTTTCTTTTTTTGAGACGGAGTCTTGCTCTGTTGCCCAGGCTGGAGTGCAGTAGTGCGATCTTGGCTCACTGAAACCTCCACCTCCCAGGTTCAAGCAATTCTCCTGCCTCAGCCTCCCGAGTAGCTGGGATTACAGGCACGTGCCACCATGCCCAGCTGATTTTTGTATTTTTAGTAGAGACAGCATTTCACCATGTTGGCCAGGCTGGTCCTGAACTCCTGACTTCGTGATCTGCCCGTTGTGGCCCCCAAAAGTGCTGGGATTACATGCGTTAGCCACCGTACCTGGCCAATAAGGAAATTTTCTAACTATATGAACTGAAGGGCCATGGCTTCTACAGAAAATATGTTTACATCAAATACAATCTTGGGAAGAATAAAAAATAGCTCCTATTCCTCACAGGGAAGGTTATAAACAATATTTTATTGTACTTTTTTTTTTTTTTTTTTTTTTGAGACAGAGTCTCGCTCTGTCGCCCAGGCTGGAGTGCAGTGGCACAATCTCGGCTCACTGCAAGCTCCGCCTCCCGGGTTCACACCATTCTCCTGCCTCAGCCTCTCCGAGTAGCTGGGACTACAGGCGCCCGCCACCACGCCCGGCTAATTTTTTGTATTTTTAGTAGAGACGGGGTTTCACCGTGGTCTCGATCTCCTGACCTCGTGATCCGCTCGCCTCGGCCTCCCAAAGTGCTGGGATTACAAGCGTAAGCCACTGTGCCCGGCCTATTGTACTGTTTTTATAACCAGAGTAAGAGTAAGCCTTTGGATTCTGTCATGGATTGAATTGTGTAACTGCAAAATTTATATATTGAAGTCCTAACCCCCAGCACCTCAGACTGTGACGTTTGTAGACATAAGATCCTTGCAAATGTAATTAGTTAAGATTAGGCCATGCTGGAGCAGGGTGGGCCCCAATCCAACACAGATGATGTCATTACGAAAAGGGGAAATTTTGGACACCAGCACCCACACAGGGAGGACACAGGTGAAGGCAGAGATGGGATGAAGTATCCACACACCAAGGAACTGAAAAGACCACCAGCAGCCCCCAGAAGCCAGGGAGAGGCCTGAGCAGATTCCCCTCACGGCCTCAGTAGTAACCCACCTTGCGACGCCCTGATCTCGGACCCCCTGCCTGCAAAGCTGTGAGAGCACACATCTCTGTTAAGGCCCAGCTCGTGGCATGCTGTCACCGCAGCCCCAGCAGACTAATCAAGTATGCAAAATGCACAACCTCACGGGATAAACACCTTCGTTTTACTCCAAGGGTAAGAATTAACTTTGACTAGGAAAATCAGTAAAATCTACTCATTAAGTTTCCCGAGAACAAACAAGTAGGCCTGCTCCTCTCACCACGTGCTTGTTTATTTCGGTGAGTTAAGACCACGTAATCAATTCCATCTCAGAGGTCCTCCAGCCCCGGAGCTTCCTGTATTTTCCAAAGGCTTTAAATAGCTTAAAACATTTCCACACAAAAAGGCCTCCATGACATTTATCGGTGCAGACTGAGAGCACCTCAGTAGCGGTACTTGGTGGAGTAGTCCTTGGGGGACACCACCAGGCCGCGGCCTTTGCGGGCCCCGCGGTACACCGTCTCGATGATGTCGACCATCTCCTGCTTGTCCTCCATGGCCCAGTTAATCTTGTTGTTGTTGCCAGTCCCCAAGTCAATCATGATGTGCTTGTTCCTGCAAAGAGAATCATGCGCATCTCATCAAAGTCCCTTTAAAAAAGGATTCCTTGAAAACAATGCCCTATTTTCCCCAGTGTTACAAGCTCTTGTTAACATCACTGGAGAATGCGTAAAATCGAGAGTGTGTGCCGTGATGCAGGAGAATACAGGAAGCACCTAAATGTTTTTAAAAATGAAATGCATTGTCCACCAAGCTCTTTCCTGCATTTTTCTGTGTTTATTTAGGACAATTATTCTAAGGGGAAATTAAAAGGTCAAAGGAGGGCAGGCGCAGTGGCTCATGCCTGTAATCCCAACTCTTTGGGAGTCCGAGATCAACATGGATAATGAGACCCCCATCTAATTTGCACTCATTTACCTGATAAAAGCAACGTGTAAGTTTTTCACGGTGCTCTTATGAGCACTGACACAAATTGTATTAAAAGCCCTTCAACTATGAAATGAAGATGACATTTTGCATGTTTATGGTTAGGGAAGTAGATAATTCTTCACTTATCTTTCAAGAGACTAGTTCTTTTCCTCATGAATACTATGTGCACTTTACAAGATAATGATATTAACCCTTTGTTGTACTGGCATAAATTTATCCTGGTTTGTTGAAGTTTCTTTTTGAGATGGGGTCTCACTGTCGTATAGCCTAGGGCATAACGGCAAAATCAACCTCCTGGCCCAAATGATCCTCCCACCTCAGCCCTCTAAGTAACTGGGACCACAGGCACGAGCCACCACACCCAGCTAAATTTTTAGTTTTTTGTAGAGATGGGGTGTCCCTATGTTGGACAGGCTGGTCTCAAACTCATAGCCTCAAGTGATCCTCCCACCTCGGCCTCCCAAAGTGCTGGGATTACACGCGTGAGCCACTGCGCCCGGCCTGATTATTCTTCCTAGAGATGAGGTCTATGTTGCTAAGGCTGGACTTGAACCCCTGGTTCCAGTCCCACCCTGGCCTGCAGAGTGGCCGGGCTGCAGAGTGGCTGGGCTGCAGGGTGGCCGGGCTGCAGGGTGGCCGGGCTGCAGGGTGGCTGGGCTGCAGGCATGCCCCACCTGAAGACTGTTTTTAACGTTCACTTCCACAAGATCATGCATTTGGCTTCCACCTACTATTCCGTAGAAAGCATTCCCCGTGAAGTCTCTGGTTCAGGAGGGCAAATCTGATCAGGGTCTGGAGCCCACCTCTGGCCGCCCTCTCATTCTCCATGCTGCAGGCAGGCCCTCCATGCAGCATGCACCAAGCTCCTTCTACACTGACTGGGGGCTGCCGTAGCACCCTCCCCGCAGCCCTATCTGACTTGGGTGTGCTTCTTCGGTATTTACATCTCATAAGTACCTGCCTCCTTCCACTTCTTCAGTACCCCCTGCTAATTTACTATCAGACAACGTCCTATGAGAGTGGGAATCCTGTCTTATCTGACATTAGGCCACAAACCTGGTGGGGGCTCAAGATGTATGTTTGGTGCATAAGTTAACTAAAGAACCGTTTGTCTTAAAATTCTAAATCACAGAAACAGCAGAAGGAAGTTTCATCTCCTTTTCTGAGTACAGCATCAGTCCTAAAAATATCAAACTACACTAAGTAGGCTACTGCCGCCACCCAAGGCTGTTGTCTGCAGCCTCCTTGCCCCTCACGGCATCTCCAGCCCCAGGCTGGCCTCCGCTGCACGCTGGGCGACAGAGAGCTAAGACGGCCCTCCCTGTTCTCACCTGGAGAACTTTGAGGGCAAAATAGGAAAGGCCTCTACTGCCTCGAACAGGCTGTTAACAGAAATACGGACTTCAGGAATGCCTGGTGTGGGCTCGGAAGGAAGTGAGGACTGTGTTACTGGGAAACGGAGAAAAGGGGACCCCCGTTACAGAGTGGCCGAGGAACAGGGACACGGGGTCCGCAGTTATGGGAAATCAGAGCTCAAAAGCAACACACTTGGGATATTCAGCTGCGGAAACTTCCAAGCAAAGTCTCAGAGGTGCTGCCTTCAAGAGAGGAAAAGAAGCGAGTTAGCGTAAGAACTGTTAACAAAAGGAATAAATTCTTTAGCCTCTCTGGATGGCCAAAGGTGCTGAAATTCAGAAATGGCTGCTGAACGCACAGTAGAGAAAAGGATGAGGGTCGGACACACAATCTTTGCTGAAACCTAGGAAAGATCAAAAGTTCACAAGAAACGCAGGGCGCACCTCACAGATCTTCTCAACCTCACAGGAGGCGCCTAGGAAGCCTAAGGGCATGTCCAGGGGAGCGTATCCCGACGCCCAGAACCTCGGCAGCGCCTCACGCTTTGGCAGCCTGAGGCGGGAGGATGGCTGGAAGCCAGGAGTTCAAGGTTGCTGTGATGGTGCCACTGCACTCCACCCTGGGTCAGAGTGAGACTCCATCTCAATAAATAAATAAAACAAGGTGATTATCCTGGATTATTTTGGCAAGTCTAATCTAATCACCGTCCTCTAAAACCAGAGCATTTTCCCAGGCAGAACTTTTCAGGAAGTCAGGGAACCTGTGTGAAAAGACCTCAACGTGCCGGCGTGCCGGTGCTGGCTCTGAGGGTGACTTTGAGGGTCTCTAGCAGCAGAGTGGCCTCAGGTAACAGCAGCCAGGAAGCAGGTCTCAGACCCACCACCACGAAGAGCTGGACTCGGCCCACAACCCAAAAAAGCCCCTCAAACACTCCAGACACGCACCTGGCCCACGGTTCAGACCTTGTGAGACCCTGAGCAGGAAGCCAGCGGGCTCTGCCTGGATGTCTGACTTACAGAGCTGTGAGCTCAGAGAAGCGGAGTGATTTAAGCTGCTCAATGTGAGCTGATTTGTTACAAAGAATATAAAACTAATACATACCCTATACAACCCACCTGACCTTCCTTAGCAAGTCGGAGGCTCCACTTTTGGAGAAGGGTCTAAAGCTCATGTAGCTAATTCACCAACCTCCACAGTAACTAAACAAGTGAAAACACCATCAGATGGTGATTTCTTTCCCCATTAAATTTCCAAAATGAAATTTTTGAGCTGATAAAATAATCTTGTATTTATAAGCAAAGTAATTCAGTTCAGGTGTTCCTCTTGGATATAAAAAAGGACACCGAAATTGATGATATCATATTTAATAAATTAGGTTTTTGGTTTTTTTTTTTTGAGACAGAGTTTTGCTCTTGTTGCCTAGGCTAGAGTGCAATGGCGTGATCTCGGCTCACTGCAACCTCCACCTCCCGGGTTCAAGCGATTCTCCTGCCTCAGCCTCCCAGTAGCTGGGATTACAGGCATGCGCCACCAGGCTCGGCTTATTTTGTATTTTTAGTAGAGACTCGGTTTCACCATCTTAGCCTGGCTGCTCTCGAACTCCTGACCTTGTGATCCACCCACCCCGGCCTCCCAAAGTGCTGGGATTACAAGTGCTTTGAGCCACCGTGCCCGGCCTAAATTTGTGATTTTACAACACATTTTTGATGAACAGATTATAGTTCCAGGTATCTAAAATGTCAGTAAGAATGTCTTTCATTGAATTACACTTCACCTAGGTTTCCTCGCAAAGTTATTTCAAAAGGGTAATTTGTTATTGAGTAAATGCTAAAACTAGAATTGTTACTTTGAAAATTATTTAAAAGATTCACACTGATTGCCTGGTGATACAAACGATTTGGGGACATGACTGTACAACCAACTTCCTTCAAAATAAAATAATCTAAAGAGATGTTGGTTACATTAAGCTTCCAAACTGACAATATTCAATTTCAATAACAACTTTAAGATAACATACCTGAAGAAAAACATGACAGTACATGGATCGTATAACTCATACATTTTGTTGAAGTCAGGTACTTCTGTAATATCCACAAGATAAATAACTGCAAAATTTTTAACCTAAAAGGAGATTAAAAAAAAAAACTGAAATAACAGAACACTTTGGCTTTCACTTTATAAAAGCACATTTATAAAAACAAAACCAAGAATTTGTGTGAATCAGGGCAATTTTTTTTTTTTTTTTTTTTTGAGACAGGGTCTCACTCTGTCATCCAGACTAGAGTGCAATGGTGCAATCAGCTCACTGCAGCCTCGACCTCCCAGGCTCAAGCTATCCTCCCACCTCAGCCTCTCAAAGTGCTGGGATTACAGGAGTGAGCCATCACTCCTGGCCAACAGGGCAATATTCAAACTAATTCTTCGACGTTTTTTCCCAGTGCAGTGAACACGTGGGAAGATCATGTGACACCACTGGGACCTTGGCCACCGGCCCCTTCGGCCTCACTTCACCCATTTCCCAGAACACTTCAGCAATTGGCCACCGGCTCCTTCCGCCTCACTTTACCATCTCCCAGAATAGCTTAGGAATTAAATTTCACTCAGGTAGCAAGTTATGAAAGTCCTGCAGAAAACGTCCACAGACATATTATTTATGCTCATCTAGTAATCATCTATATGAACCACATCCATCTCACAGCTGCTCTAAAATATGCCTGTAGAATCCTGCCATCATTTCCCCACAATTAGGTCTGAACACTTGCAAATACTAATAGTACCCCCAATAATACTGCATATAACACATTTTCTGTTATTTTTTCTTTAATTGCAAGTTTATCAGAGACTTAGAAAAGTCAGAAAAATAAAAAGAAAATAAGATCACCTCCAAGCCCAACACCCAGGGGTGACTGCTGTTATCTTTTTTCCGGAGACAGGGTCTGGTTCTGCTGCCCAGGCTGGAGTGCAGTGGCAGACCTTGGCTCACTGCAACCTCTGCTTCCTGGGCTCAAGCGATCCTCCCATCTCAGCCTCCCAAGCAGCTGGGACTACAGGCACGTACCATCACACCTGGCTAATTTTTGTATTTTTTTGTAGAGACAGGGTTTTGCCATGTTGCCTGGGCTAGTCTTGAACTCCTGGACTCAAGTGATACGCCTGCCTCGGCCTCCCAAAGTGCTGTGATTACAGGCGTGAGCCAACACACCTGGCAATATTTTGACTATATTCTTTCCCCTCTTTCTTACAGACATATATTTTTTAATTTGTTCATACTATTTCTGTTCAGACATAGCAAAATATGGTCATATTCTGATCGTACTACAATATTTTGTATCCTGCTTTAATTATGAGCATTCTTTTTCTTTTTTTTGAGACGGAGTCTCAAACTGTCGCCCGGTCTGGAGTGCAGTGGCACGATCTTGGCTCACTGCAACCTCCACCTCCCAGGTTTAAGCTATTCTCCAGCCTCAGCCTCTCATGTAGCTGGGATTACAGGTGTGTGCCACCGCATCTGGCTAATTTTTGTATTTTTAGTGGAGACGAAGTTTCACCATATTGGCCAGGCTGATCTCGAACTCCTGACCTCAGGTGATCCACCCACCTTGGCCTCCCAAAGTGCTGGGATTACAGGCGTGAGCCACCACACCGGCCAATTATGAGCATTCTTTTACATACATTACCTACTTTCCAAAAATGGAAAACTTCTATGGCTGCATGATTCATCAAATGGCTATGCCATTGCTTTACCATTTGATATAGTTTGGACATTTGTCCCTGCCCAAATCTCAGGTTGAAACGTAACTCCCAGTGTTGCAGGTGGGGTCTGGCGGGAGGCGACCGGACCATGGGATCAATTTCTCAATGGTTGAGCGTCATCCTCTTGGTGCTGTCCTCGGGGTAGTGAGCTGAGGTTGTTCAAGTGTGCGACACTCCGCCCCAGCTTTCACCATGCGACGTGCCTGTTCCCCTTTGCCTTCTGCCACGATTGGAAGGTCCTGAGGCCTCCCCAGAAGCAAATGCCAGTACCACACTTCCTGTACAGCCTGCAGAACTGTGAGCCAATTACTTCCTGTACAGCCTGCAGAACTGTGAGCCAATTACTTCCTGTACAGCCTGCAGAACTGTGAGCCAATTAAACCTCTTTTCTCATAAGTTACCCGGTCTCATGTATTTCTTTATAGCAATGCGAGAAGAGCCTCCTAAACCATCTTCTGTTACTCTCTGATGGTTCATTAATATTATTCATCTGTGAACATTTTCCCCCTTAAATTTGCATACATACTTCATTATCTCCTAAGGACAAATTCCTAAAATTCTGGAACAAAGGATATGACATTTTAAAGGCTCTTTATAAATACTAACTCAATGCCCTTTAGAAGCTTGTAGCCACTTATATGTGTTATGAGTTAAACTGTGTCCCCAAAACAGCTGAAGTCCTAAACCCCCAAACTGACAGCGCAGCTTATTTGGAAACGGTACTGCAGGCGTAATTAGTTAAGGTAAGATGAGGTCCTACTGGAGTAGGTGGGCCCCTAATCTGGTGTGACTGGTGTCCTTACAGGAAAATGGCCACATGAAGACACAGGGACAGGAGGCCCTGGGGGCACCGAGGACTGCAGAGGCGTCTACAAGCCTAGGAGCTCCAAGAGGCTGCTGGCAGCACCAGAAGCTGGGAGAAGCATGAGGACTCTCCTTGGCAGGTTTCAGAGAGCCCAGCCTGGAAAACACCTCGATTTTGGACTTCTGGTATCCAGAATTGTGAGAGAAGTTTCTGTTGTTTTAAGCCCCTCAGCTTGCAGCGTCCTCTCACAGCAGTCACGGGAAATCAATGGGATATGCATAACATTTCTTCATATAAAACTAAATCTTTACAACCTGACTGTAACTTACAGGTGAAAGAATGATATCTGGGATTTGCATGAAACAGCCTAAAAAAATGAGGGTTAGATAACACAAGACCAGCAAAATACCAGCAATTGTTGAAGTGGAACAATAGGAACAGAGGGGTTCACTATATTCTCTACTTTGGGAAATATTTTTTAAAAATTAAGATGGAAATGTAAACCATGGAGCAGGGCGGGGAGATGGGGAGTGGGAAAGCCCACACTTCACAAAGACTCCACTGCCCTTCAGCTTTGGTGAAGAAAACCGTATCAGAACTCCAGCACACGGCCCACTGCAGGAGCGTGCGCCTCGCCATCCACGTGAAACCCCAGTGAGCACACGGCCCACTGCAGGAGCGCACGCCTCGCCGTCCACGTGAAACCCCAGTGAGCACGCGGCCCACTGCAGGAGTGTACGCTTCGCCGTCCACGTGAAACCCCAGTGAGCACACGGCCCACTGCAGGAGCGTGCGCCTCGCCGCCATCCATGTGCTTTCAAAACCCCAAAGTGATGCCTGCATTAGACATGGGCCCCTGTGAGTCCGGTCACTCTGACAACGCCCATTTCTGAAACTCTAGTTTCCTGCAGCGTCCACAGTGAGAATGTGTTGGTCAGGTTGCCAGAATCCAGCTTTATTTTCATGGTAAACTAATAAACTGTCTTTTGATTTGATTTAAACACAAAATACTTTCCTACAGAAGCTAAAATAAATACACCAACAAAATAAATGGTCACAGGCATTAGGAAAGTCAAAATAATATTTCATTATTATCCCTTCAATGCCTTGCTCAGGGACAGATACAATAAATACCAGTAACATTATATTAACTTACGGAATCACCATGCAAATAATAAATTACTTGAAATATCATTTGGACAGAGTTGTAAATTGTGTACTTAAGAAAAAAGAAAGGTCACAACAAATTTTTATCATCCCTTTTCTTGCATGTAAAAAATAGTAAATATTATAACCATCTGTGGTTTTTAATAATTTGTAGGCATTTAATAAACAGAGTGCAGGGCTGGGTGAGATGGCTCATGCCTGTAATCCCAGCACTTTGGGAGGCTGAGGCGGGCGGATCACTTGAGGTCAGGAGTTCGAGACCAACCTGGCCAACGTGGTGCAACCCTGTCTCTACTAAAAACACAAAAATTAGCTGGGTGTGGCGGTGCACGCGTGTAATCCCAGCTACTTGGGAGGCTGAGGCATGAGAATCACTTGAACCCAGGATGTGGAGATTGCAGTGAGCTGAGATTATGCCACTGCACTCCAGCCTGAAGGACAGAGCGAGACTCCTTCTCAAAATAACAACAACAATAATCAGAGGGCAACTGAGTAACTGTAACTTTAAAGATACAAATGTGACTCCTTTTGCCTTCAAGCTCCGGCCCACTGCATCTAACCCCGAGAATTCTGACAGAAGCAAACTACCACATAAAGCTCATGTGCCACAAGAACTTGAACATCCTCTGATTTCACCACAGACCAGTTTCATGAACATTTGAGAATCCACTACATATGAGGCACTTCTCACTCATGGATTCTAATTCTTTCAACACCTCTAAATAGATGTCACCAATGTTTTAGGTGATGGAATTCAGGCTCAGAAAGGTCACGTGAGTAATGCCCAGCCGCACAGGGAAGTGGCAGAGCTGAGATGCACTCTGTCTGGCTCCAAAGCCTGAACTCTGGATGACAGATCCTCCACCAAGCCATGACAGAATCAGCCTACCCACAGGAGACAGGGGTGGCGGTGTGGTCTCGGGGTGGCAGGGAAAAATACGTCCTTAGAGAATTCCACGTGTAAAGAGAAAGACAAAAGAACAGCAGCCAGGTCTCAGATCCAGCACCAGCGCAGGGAAGCAGAGGTGCAGGACAGTGGGGAAGGACGTGCAGGTCGACTGGCCCACAGAGGACCTTTTCTGCTTGGGATTCTGGGCCATGTATTTCTTTCTAAGAAAGCAGGAATTGAAGAGTTCAGTTTTGTACATACTGAGTTTGAGAAAACTAAGGGACATCCAGAGAAAAAGGCCCTCCAGGTAGTGACTGGCCTGGAGCTGTACAATGGAGTCTGGGCTGGAGGGAGCTACCTTACCGCCGCCACCTACATCCAGCAGTGATCCCAGCCAGGGTGGCAGGTGCCAGGAAAGGCTTGGTAGTGAGCGCAGAAGCCCACCCTGGAGTTGGGGGCAGGAAAGGGATGCCAAGGAGGCAGTCTCAGAAACCAAGGCAGGAGACTCCGAGGAGCTGTGCCGAGTGCCCCAGAGAGGTTGCCAGAGGGGACGATATGGGACGGGGACATTGCAGGGGCTGAAGGACTGAGGAACAGAGGACTTCAGTGTGGACAACTTTCAAAAGCCGTGGCTATGGAGAGAGAAGGAAGTTACTGTGCGACTTGGGAGTTGAGATAGGAGAGGCTGGAAGGGGCAGGCAGAGGAGAGCTCCCCAGTCTCCCACCCCCATCTTTTCTCAGTGATATGGCATCTGTGGGGTGACTGGAGGAGCATGAGCTGACGGCAAACATCAGCAAACATCCAGCAGCATCTGCTGGCGGCGACATTTCCACAGTAACCAAGCGCTTGGAGGAGGAGCTGGGTGAGTGCAGCCACACTGCTCTGCCAGGTCATCCCGTGACTTCCTCAACAAAGGCAGCTTTTTTTTCTTTTTTAGATGGGATCTCACTTTGTCACCCAGGCTGGAGTGCAGTGGCATGATCTCGGCTCACTGCAACCTCTGTCTCCCAGCCTTAAGAGATCCTCCCACCTCAGCCTCCCGAGTAGCTGGGATTACAGGCACCCACCACCACACCTGGCTAAGTTTTGTATTTTTAGGAGAGATGGGGTTTCACCATGTTGGCCAAGCTGGTCTCGAACTCCTGACCTCAGATGATCCGCCTGCCTCAGCTTCCCAAACTGCTGGGATTACAGGTGTAAGCCACAGCGCTGGCCTCAAATTGTTTTTAAATTCTTTGATTGCCTGCAATTGTAAGTATCTTTTCCAACTCTGTTGCCTACACACCTCACAAGCATGCTTTTCCTTTAGGCAAGTCAGCAATTAAAGTGCTCAGCAGTTCTTCCGCATGCCTCTAGGTCCACCTGCCAAGTTACAATGAAACAACTCTGCAAAACACATGGCCAAAGGCTGGCACATGATACCAACCACTGTTCTACACTTTTGTATGGAGTCCCTCCACCAGCTAAGAAAACACCTAAACTTCTGGAAAAAGTGTTCTGGGCAGTTGATTAGCACAACAAATTTTTTAAGTGTTGATTTTTACATTTTTAGGTAATTCATATCAAAGCCATAAAAAAAACTGAATTAACTTGACTTTCTAAAATTAATGTTTGCCTTAATCAGCTCTCAAAATAACTTGCAAACTTAGTAATGTGAGAGAAGTAATCATAGTAATAACAGTGGCATTACTGCCTATGTGACAGGAGTGCTCTAGAAACCTTTATTAATCCCACTACAACCCTATGAATTAGGCACGAGTATCCCTTTTACAGGTAAGATGACGTAGAGGGCCAAGATCGTAACGCTCATGCAGTTATGAAGTGCCAAGAGCCTAGCTAGAGTCTGCACCCTCAACCACTGCTCAACACCACCCCTCATACCATGTGGTAGGCTACAAGGCTGTTTTTTATCCACAGACAAAAATCCAGAGGAAACACCAAAAATATCCATTCTGTTTGTTTCTACAACTGGGCTGAGTGTTGACTCTCACTGGTTCAATGGGCGTTCTGTGATCCTTAATGTGATACTTAAGATACACCCCCTAATATGGCTCCTATGAAGTTCCATAAATGTATATCTGCCTTATACACAATTTATTAGAATGTACTAAATGTACTATCATGGGCCAGGCATGGTGGCTCACACTTGTAATCCCAGAATTTTGGGAGGCTGAGTTGACTGGCTCACTTGAGGACAGGAGTTTGAGACCAGCCTGGCCAATATGGCAAAACCCCATCTCTACCAAAAATACAAAAATTAGCAGGGTGTGGTGGTGGTGCAGGCCTGTAGTCCCAGCTACTCGGGAGGCTGAGGTTGCAGTGAGCCGAGATCGTGCCACTGCACTCCAGCCTGGACAACACAAGAAGACTCTTGTCTCAAACAAACAAACAAAAATGTACTATCATGAGTCAATAATATTACTGACGAGTTTTTTTGTTTTGTTTTTAGAGATGGGGTCTCGCTCTGTCACCCAGGGTGGAGTGCAATGGTACGATGATAGCTTCCTGCAGCCTTGGCCTCCTGAGCAGCTGGGGTTACAGGCACGTGCCACAATGCCCAGCTCACTGAGGCTATTTTAAACTCTATCTGCGTGGGCTTTTTAACACAAAAAGCAAACGTCCCATTCAGTCTTCTCACCCATCATGGGATTTAGGTAACAGTGAACCCTAAGCACTGCTGTGAGTGTTCCTACAAAATGGAAAGACAGCTCAAAGGTACATGAAATTGTCTCGCTTCAAAACTGCATAAAATCAGCTGCTAAATAGAAAACTTTTTTTTTTTTTGAGACAGGGTCTCGCTCTGTCACCCAGGCTGGCATGCAGTGGCACGATCATAGCTTGTCACAGCCTTGAACTCCTGGACTCATATCCTCCCACCTCGGCCTACTGAGTAGCTGGGACCACAGGCGCATGCCACAATGCCCAGCTAATGTTTGCATTTTTTGTACAGACAAGGTTTCACCATGTTGCCCGGGCTCTTCTCGAACTCCTGGGCTCAAGGGAACCACCCACCTCGGCTTCCCAAAATGCCGGGACCATAGGCGTGAGACACAGTGCCCAGATGAAAACTTTATTATTATCACTTTATCAAATGAATTGCCCCACACTTATTAGCAAACTCTAGGCATCTGTGAAATCTTTTCAGCGTAGCTCTGTTTCCAGACTGACTTTCTTCCTCAAGTTTACAGCTCAACTCTAATCCAGCATGAACTCAAGTGGGCCCTGTGGAAGCAGCAAATCAATACAACACATCTAGGAAAAATCGTATCAAGTCCAGCCTGAACATTTGGAACTGTTACTCACTTTAAAACAGCTGGGCTATCCAGACAGGACTCGGAACAAGATAAGGAAGAATCCCCATTATCTGCCATTTCTGCACAGGGAAATTTTTAAATAGTTATATTGTTCTTTATACTAAAACCTTATATTTCAAAAATTTCTGTTGAGCTTTCCAAAAAGGGCTTCCAGAGTTAGGAAGTCATATTTGCCCATAGACTAAGAAGAAAATAAAACATGAATATTCTTTTAATGCATTTCAGGTGTGCACTTTTTTTTTGGAGACAGGGTCTCACTCCTGTTGCCCAGGCTGGAGTTCAGTGGTGTAATCATGGCTCACTGCAGTCTTGACTTCCCGGGCTCAGGTGATTCTCCCACCTCAGCCTCCCAAGTAGCTGGGACTACAGGCACGTGCCACCACGCCCGTCATTTGTACTTTTAGTAGAGAAGGGGTTTCACCATATTGTCCAGGCTGGTCTCGAATTCCTGGGCTCAAGTGATCTGCCTACACTGGCCTCCCAAAGTGCTGGGATTACAGACATCAACTACTGCGCCTGTCCTAGGTTTGCGCTTTTAATAACTGTATTAAAATATTTGCATTAAAAGTTTATTAATAAAGCTATCCAAATTTTTGGACAAAAACAAAAATCAGACTATTTTAAAAGACCAAAAAAAAAAAAAATACCCCAAAGTGAGCCCATTTCAACTATCCTTAAGTGTGTGTCCACTAGTGATACAGTGATTCATTCTGTAATAACAAAGAAATTGGACATAAAGGAATTTGAAAAAAAGAGCAATCTGGCAAAGACCCTAAACACTTACATTAACACATAAAATCTGTTTCCTAGCTAAGAGCATCTTGCTGAGCTCTGCTCGGATGTGATGAGACAAAGGCCCTCACATCTCCAGCCATCCTAGCCTCGAGCTGCTGGCAGCAGGATCTGAACACCACCTGATGTTTAGGCCACCACCTGCAATGTAGAACAGTGAAAGATTCTAGAATTCATAACTCAAAGTCAATACAGCAGTGATTTACTTTTTGGGAAACTGCTCTTAGTCAACTCTTCGCTGGATTTCCAGTATCTGCCCTTGTCCTCTACAGCTCAAGCAATGACAAGCTGATGTGCTGGCACTGCCTCTCTCATCTCTAATCCCTGGCTGGCAGAACCCCCAGTATGTGAGAGAACTTCTGCTCTCCTGAATTCCCTAGGTACCTCCTCAAGTCCTCAGTGTCCCGGTGTCCAGGAGGAAGAGGCTGCGAGATGACTGGTAATAAAGCTACTCCACCTGTCCCTGACCCCCATGGAAGGTGACACAAGTCACATCGGAATTCCCTGAGGGGCTTCTTTAAACAACCATTGCTGGACTTCACCCCATACCCATAGAATCAGAATCACAGATGCATTCTAGTAAGCACTCCAAGGGATTCTTGTAATAGCTAAAATATAACAACCGTTCCTAACTTCATGCCTCTCCTACTAAATAAGAAAGAGCAAAAATTAATAAATGGCAGGCCAGACAGTCTTTCCTTTCCTGAATATAAAATATGTCCTTACATCTGTTACTCTTTACTCAAAGGAGTTATTTTAACCCAAGCCTACTTTAGCATCTGTGAAAGAAAAGACAGCTTCAATGTTACTTTTACTCTTCATTAAAATGAATAACCTCTCAAACTACCTATGGAAAATTAATATGGCAAATATTTTATTAACACCCTAGTATTTGTGCCCTTTGCCCTATTGCTACAGCTGCAAAACCCAAATAAAAGTCATCCTAAAATTGCTATGAGGAACCACAGAAAAAGAATGAAACCTGGTTATAAAATAGTGTCCTACAACTTTTATTGTCAGCAAGTACATGCCAAGACCACTGTGTACTAATATTAGAAATTCAGAAAACTAGTTCTAACAAAGCATATTTCTATTTTCTCCTGATGTTTACTGCATCTTAATCACTCTAAGCTGTAAACCACATGACTTACAAAAAGCGTGGTGGGATAAAGAAAACAACACCAATAGAAAAACAGGATTTCTTATGCTATTAACACGAAAGTCCTGCTTTATGCATACAACAAATAAGATACCAAAAAAAGACATCCTTTTAAATTAAGGATCCGCGCTCTCAATAAAACTTGCAAGTGTATTTTGTTCACTGACCTATAAGTTTGGGAAAAACGCCTTATCAACAGAAATAATTAATTCATTTGAGAGGAGGGGGATCATAAACCCTTTAAAATGTGAAAAACTACAAGAGCTCCCCGCAGAAAAAGGCGTGAAACGCCAGCACAGTCCCCGAGAGCGCTCGCCCGCAGCGAGGGGAGGAATCGCCTGAACGACGGCGCCGCGGCCCCTCCTCGGGGAACGGCTCGCGCCTCCAGGCGAGGCCGAAGGGGCAGAGGCGCGGGGCCGCTGCGGAAGCACAGCCAGCAGGGCGGGAGGGTCCGGCGCGCTACCTTCTCGGCGATGCTGTACAGGACCTCGTCCATCTTCATGCACGTAGGGTCCCAGTCGTGGCCGAAGCGGATGACGACCACGCGGTCCTCCTCCGAGAGGATGGCCTGGTCCACCTGCCAGCCGTTGTGCAGGTGCGGGAGCATGTACGACATGGCGGCCCGCGCGCTCGCCGCCGCCCAAGGCGGGGCGCCAGGGAGGGCCCAGCGAGGTGGGCTCAGCCGGACCCTCAATCCCCGGCCCCCGCCGCCCCCGGGCCCGCGGACAAAACCCGGTCCCGGCCGCACCCGCAAACTCCGCTGGGACTGCCACCCGGCGGAACGTCTGGGCGCGCACGCACCGACGCCGTGCGTGCTGACGTCATGCGCGCGCGCCGGCGCCGTGCGTGCTGTCGTCATGTGCGTATAGGCGCCGCGCGAGCGTGTCGTTGGCGGGGTGGAGCGGCGGCGACCTGGCCACCGTCGAGCGCGGTTGGTGCCGTCGTAGCAGCCGTCGGAGTGGGGGTTTCTCCCCAGCGTCCAGGCGGCCTGGTGGTCCTGAGAAGCCCCGGGCTCGCCGTGCCCTGCCCCGACGCACCCGCCCCTAGGTCGCCCGCCGCCGCCCGGGCTGCCCTCCAGCCACGGATGGGGACGTCTTCAGAAAGGCCCGGAATGTCCGGCACCGCGGCTCGTTTTCTTCCTCTCTGGTGCTTGTTTCTGGTGTTAGTGAGACAGTTCATGTGTGTCATTTGTGAAACTTGATCATAAAAACGTGTCGTTGTTGCCATACCCAACCACAGCAGAGTCGAGGAGCGGAGTAGGGGGGAAGCACTGGGCAGGCCGTCCTTGAGGAATGTCACCATCAGGCCGGCTGCTGAGCTGCCTGTTGTAACCTGAAACCAGGTTTTTTTCTTTGTCTTTCTATAAAGAATTGTGTGTGTGTGTGTGTGTGACGGAGTCTCGTTCTGTCGCCCAGGCTGGAGTGCAGTGACGTGATCTTGGCCCACTGCAGCCTCCGCCTCCTGGGTTCAAGCGTTTCTCCTGCCTCAGCCTCCCCATAAGCTGGGACTACAGGCGCCAGCCCGGCTAGGGTTTTTTTGTACTTAGTAGAGACAGGGTTCAACCATCTTGGCCAGGCTGGTCTTGAACTCCTGACCTCAAGTGATCCGCCCGCCTCGGCCTCCCAAAGCGCTGAAATTATGGGAAGAAGTCACCGCGCCCGACCTGAAGCCAGTTTTATTCCATAGCTTCAGCATAACTTGCACCTCCAGAACTGATCTGGCCCCCTGGCTTCACTCACTAGTCAGAGCTCCCCAAACCCTTACTAGTGCCATGAACTTTCTCAAAGAGAAATAAGTTAATATATCTCTTTTTAAAATAAAACCTCTAACCTCTGTTCTTCTGAGAGAGCACTTTGGGTTCATGCTAGAGACTCCCTGGTTTGCAAAGTGATATTGACAGTAAAACTCTTGTCCACTGTCTAGCTATCCTGGTGGTCCTTTGGATGACAAATTTAAAAGAAATCACACCCAGGCGCGGTGGCTCACGCCTGTAATCCCAGCACTTTGGGAGGCCGAGGCCAGCAGATTGCCTATGGTCGGGAGTTCAAGACCAGTCTGGCCAACATGGTGAAACCCTGTTTCTACTAAAAACACAAAAAATTACCTGAGCATGGTGGCGCCCGCCTATAATCCCAGCTACTCGGGAGGCTGAGGCAGGAGAATCGTTTGAACCCAGGGGGTGGAGGTTGCAGTGAGCTGAGATCACACCACTTCACTCCAGCCTGGGTGACAGTGAGACTCTATCTATCTCAAAAACAACAACAAATCACTATGCAGATGCTGTGGTGTCTCCCAGATGGGCTGTGGCATGGTGAGAACTACAGTCTGAGGAGCCTGCTGGCATGGGGATTGAAATGGGTTCCATGTTTGGTTTCCTCTGGGACACAGCACCATAAGGTGCTTTGATAATATGCACCCACAATTTAAATATTAGAATCACAAGTGCAGTTCACTGCCAGATTAAGCTTTTTACATAATACAGAATATTTCCCAATTATATAGGAAATGCTTTCTTGTAATGAAACAAGAATTTCAGGTTGGTAGGATATTAGAGATCATCTAAATCTCTTTCATTTTATAATTGAGTAAAGCAGAGGCACAGAATATAAGCATAGTGGTTAACAGGGTTTTAGTTACATAAAGGTGTGTTCACGTTCATCTGTGCCTTGCATAAGTTATCTCAACAAACTTCAGTTTCCTCATCCGTGAGATGGGATGAAAAAACAAAATCTCCTGTACTTCATTGGCACAAGGTACACACTGGAGAAATCTGAGCCCTTATTAAGGTCAGGCTATTGCCTTCTAAAAAATTCCTTACCGTCATTTTGGTAGTCACTCATTTCAGTTATAAACACAGTTGCTTAACACATCACAAGCATTTTATTCACAGGAGAGTTGTTCCAAGCTAAGGCATAAGACTCAAATGTCCCCAAATAATTTATCGAAACTCATTTTTTATTGTGTTACTTATAACAAGATTTATCGCCTTAATTTTTTTTTTTTTTTTTTTTTTTGAGACGGAGTCTTTCTCTGTCCCCCAGGCTGGAGTGCGGTGGCGCGATCTCGGCTCACCGCAACCTCCACCTCCTGGGTTCACGCCATTCTCCTGCCTCAGCCTCCCGAGTAGCTGGGACCACAGGCACCCGCCAACACGCCCGGCTAATTTTTTTGTATTTTTTTAGTAGAGACGGGGTTTCACCGTGTTAGCCAGGATGGTCTCGATCTCCTGACCTCATGATCCACCCGCCTCGGCCTCCCAAAGTGCTGGGATTACAGGCTTGAGCCACCGTGCCCAGCCTATCGCCTTAATTTTTAAGGACATTAAGTACATTCATATTAGGCAACCATCACCACTATCCATCTCCAGATAAATCTTTTCTTTAATAAAAACTTTTGTTGAGATCTAATCCATGCACTATAAAATTCACCAATTTAAGGTGAGATGGTTTTTCAGTGTTGTGGAACCAATACCACAATCTAATTTTAGGAGAATGTTATCACCCCGAAAAGAAAACCTATACCCATTAACAGTCATTTCCCATTTCCCTCCCATTCCCTCAGCCCCTGGCAATCACTAATCTATTTTCTGCCTCTATAGATTTACCTATTCTAGACATTTCATATAGATGGAAACACAAAATATGGAGTTGTTTGTGACTGCTTTCATTTAACATAATGTTCTCAAGGTCCATATTATAGCAGACATCAGCAGCTAGTTCTTTTTAATTGCTGATGAATATTTCATTAAATAAAACAAAAAATTAAAAACTATTCCATTATATGGATATACTACATTTTATCCATCAGTTGATTGACATTTGGGTTGTTTGCATTTTTTGACTTTATGAGTAATGCTGCTATGAACATTCATGTACAAGCTTTTGTGTGGACTTAAGTTTTCATGTGGTAACTGTTTAACATCTTTAAGTATTGCTAAATTGTTTTCCAAATTGGCTACACCATTTTACATTCTCACCAGGAATGTGTGAGGGTTTCAATTTTTCCACATTCTTGCCCATACTTGTTATTTACCTAGTGAACCCCAAAAATCTGAGGCAGGTCTCAATTAATTTAGAAAGTTTATTTTTCCAAGGTTGGGGACGCACCCGTGACAATGCCTCAGGAGGTCCTGATGATATGCGCCCCGTTTTATACATTTTAGGGAGGCATGAGACATCAATCAATATATGTAAGAAGAACATTGGTTCAGTCTGGAAAGGTGGGACAACTTGAAGCAAGGACAGGAAGACTCAAAGCGGGAAGGGGGCTTCCAGGTCACAGATATGGGAGAGATGAACAGTTGCATTCTTGTGAGTTTCTGATCCGCCTTTCCAAAGGAGGCAGTCAACTGTGCATCTGCCTCAGTGAGCAGAGGGATGACTGACTAGAATGGGAGGCAGGTTGAAGGGACCCAAGATACTTTCCTTTCACAGCCTTCCATTATGGTCATACTGGTAGGTATAAAATGATACTGTGGTTTTGATTTGCATTTTCCTAATGGTTAGTGATTGTTCCTCAGTGGCCAGGCCTATACAAATCTGCCCCAAAGTCAGAGAAAGCTGAGATGCCAAAGAAAGGGACTGGCAAATCTAGTTCTTTAGAGAGAAACATTTATGTTTCTCTCCGACTTATGAACGGAAGCCACATCTGTGTCTCTGGCAGTGGTGAGACAAGATGGTGGATTCCCAACCATCACCCCCGGACCCAGGGCCCTCCCAGACCCAGGGCTTACATACTGTGAAAGGAAAATAAATCTTGCGACCCCAAACTCATTAAGCCAAAGGGAAAAGTTAAGCTGGGAACTGGGTCAGGCAAACCTGCCTCCCCTTTTGGTTCCTAAATAAGAGGGCTACAAGATGAAAACCTACACGCCTCCCCCATATTTTTCCCACAAGGAAATTCCTGGTGAGCTCCAAGATTTCTGCCCTAAGGTGTTCCTGTTAAAATTTCGCCATGGTAATGTAAATCGATAGCTTGTCTTTACAAATGCAGTCACCCCCCTGCCTACCAGACACAAATGCATATCTGATTGTTCCCCTGCCCTTTTGTTATGTTTTGTCTACGTTACCTTATGTAATAATGCAGATTCCTCTGCCCCACTTGTCTGTCATCTTATGTAAAAAAAAAAAAAAAAATGCACATTCACTGAACCAAAGGCATGAATGATTGTTTTTCCCTACCCTCCTCTTAAGTGAAATTTGTGTACTTCTCAATATCCCACCCTTTCCCCTTTAAATTTGGGGCCCTCAAAATAATCTTTGGAGAAAGGCGTAGACCTGTCTCCCAGGCACGAGTCCTGACCTTTGGCAGATAAGCCTCCTGGAATGATCGAGACTGGTCTCATCATTTTTCTTAATTGACATGTGGTAACCACTAAGGGAACCTGGGTGAAGGTGGCGCACCCGCAGCAGCTCTCCTATTGGTGCTGGGTACTGGTCTGGGCACCTTGTAGCCCAAACCGGTAGGACAATTTGCCAAAGTCTGGGACCTCTTTTTTCCAGGGATCCCTGATCTTCCAGTGTTTTTCAGTTGGGGGTCAGAGGTTTATTTGCTGTTTTTTTTAAAAAAAAAAAATCTCCTTTTTTCCTGGAATTTCCACTCGCTTCCATCAGGGAAGGCAGCCTGTCTGCTTCTGCATCTGTGGAGAGCACTCTTCAGCTTGGGCTCCTATCACTAGGTAAGGAACTGGTTTGGGATTTTGTCTTGCAAATTCTTTTTAAATGACTAAAGTTAGCATGAACAACCCGCTGGTGTTAATTTCTTTTTTTTTTTTTTGAGACGGAGTCTCGCTCTGTCGCCCAGGCTGGAGTGCAGTGGCGCGACCTCGGCTCACGGCAAGCTCCGCCTCCCGGGTTCACGCCGTTCTCCTGCCTCAGCCTCCCGAGTAGCTGGGACTACAGGCACCCGCCACCGCGCCCGGCTAATTTTTTGTATTTTTAGTAGAGACGGGGTTTCACCGTGTTAGCCAGGATGGTCTCGATCTCCTGACCTTGTGATCCGCCCGTCTCGGCCTCCCAAAGTGCTCGGATTACAGGCGTGAGCCACCGCACCCGGCCTGCTGGTGTTAATTTCTGCTTACACTTGAGTGCTCAGAAATCATATAATTTGCGTGATGATTGTTGGTTTTGCTTAGCTGTTTTGTTGTTTCCGTCTTGTTGGGTTGTGTGTGTGTTTCAGTCCTTTCAGCTACCGGATTTGACCAGCTCCAAGTCCTGTAGTTTATGAATGTGGAATTTTGTAAAGAAATAAGAGCACTTTACTCCCCTCAGCCTTTTGGGGCATTCTCAGGCGGCTGAGAATCACGTGAGGGTGTCTGGGAGGAAAGCTTAAGACGTGCAGCAGCTCTGAGCTGGTTTTCTCCCCAGAAGAACATACTTAAGGTCTAATCTCATCTGGTGGGTGCATATAAGGAGCTGACCCTTCCCACACCTGGAGCCCCTGACACACTTTACCAGGTAGCCGCGACAAGGGTGGACTGAACTGGTTCAAGGAATAATGGCCCTAAAGAGCCAGGTCCCCAGGCAGCACAGTCTCACACACATCCCAAATTGGTTGAATCCAAAGGGGACCCTTAAATTATGGGGAATGAGGCCTCTAAATTAGCTAAAGCCCCAGCAGCTGAGGAACATAAAGTTCCACCTTTAGAAACTCTGGCCAGGTACATGCAAAATACTTATGGCAAATCGTCATGCAAATATTTAACCAAGTGGACCACTATAACTAAAGTAGGTTCTAAGTTACAATGGCCTAAATGGAGATCTTTTGAGATGCCCAATTTAGTGTACCTGCGAACCAGAATGGAAAATGTGGGCACAAAAACTAAGAAACCAGAATGGGAGAGCTACTTTCATGGCACCTGGAGAGTGGCAAGCAGAGGAAAGATCACCTCATCTCCCTACAGGAAGCCAACAAACAGCTTAGAACTGCCAATCAAGAACTCTCTAATCTTTTATCTCTCTTAAAGAAATCCTCCAAATCCCTTACTTCCCCCTTAGTGCCTCCCCTACCTCCACCTACCCTGACCCCGCTGGACTTCCTGGACCAGACCTCTCCCCACCTTTTCCTTCAGGTTCCAATCTACCCTGTTCTCCTCCTTGCCTGCCACTCACTGAACTGAAGGCAGTAGGGAATCTAACTTCCAAGACCCTACTTCCTGCCGATTCTCTGGTAACCCCAGTGGCAGCCTCTCATCTGGAAGACGTGGAAAAGGGGGACACCATAGGGACTTCTCTCATGATCAACCCGTTTTGGGAACAACCATTAACAGGGGAACCCCTGTGATTGTCTGTCAACCCTGGTTAACAGCTGAGTTGCGAGGCATAAAGCATTTCCTGCCTCCCATAAAGATCCAATTGGGTTTGCTCAAGAGTTTGAGCTCATTATCAGAACCTATGACCTGGATCATTCAGACCTTTATCAGCTGGTCCACATACTGGTTTCAGAAGCTAAAGCTAAGTGGCTGGAAAAGGCACAGTGGTCAGACATTGTAGCAGACCTGATCTCTAAAGGCCCAGGAAGGCCAAATCAGCCAGCCCCAAATCTTGAAGACAGGTGCAAAGATGCTGGGGAACGAACGACTGTTCTGTTAAATAGCATTCCTTCAGTGTCCCAAACGGTTGTGGATTGGAGTAAAATCCAGCAATGCTGCCAGAACCCAAAGGAATCAGTTTTAGATTATTTCACACGTTTTGATAAAACTTTTAGACAATATTGCAGGATGTCAGCTGATTGCTATGAAAACAGTAAAAATGCTACATTATTAAATGCAAATTTATTAGACTAGGTGATGATTTAGCCACCCTTAGAAAATGCCACATGATAAATTGGGCCACAGCCAGAACTAATGAACTAGTTAGCTGAACAATTATCCTACACTGTGATAAAAAGGAAAAACAGAAGGTTGCCCAAGTTATGCATTTACAGTTAAAGCAAATAACTTTTCAAACCTCTCAGCCCCAGAAAGATTTTAAGCTCTTAGGTCTGAGGACTCTTCCCTCCCAGTCTGTTACTAGTGTAAAAGACCAGGACACTGGCCGGGTGCGGTGGCTCATGCCTGTAATCCCAGAACTTTGGGAGGCCGAGGCGGGCGGATCATGAGGTCAGGAGATTGAGACCATCCTGGCTAACATGGTGAAACCCCGTCTCTACTAAAAATGCAAAAAAAATTAGCCAGGCATGGTGGCGGGCGCCTGTAGTCCCAGCTACTCGGGAGGCTGAGGCAGGAGAATGGCGTGAACCTGGGAGGCGGAGCTTGCAGTGAGCCCAGATCGCACCACTGCACTCCAGCCTGGGAGACAGAGCAAGACTCTGCCTCACAAAAAAAAAAAAAAAAAGACCAGGACACCTTAAGAGGGATTGCATCAGGCTGAAATGAAAGAAAAGACAAGAAAATGCAGCTCAGGAAGACTAGGGTGCTCCAAGAAAGTACAGGGTTTCACTGCTCCAAATATTCCACCCCGACAAATTGGGAGAGATTGATATAATGATAAACCATGAGCTTACAACTGCCTGAATTTGACACAAGAGTGGCTATATCTGTTGTAAATCCCACTTAATTTAGAAACTCCATACCTCAGAGTAATGAAAGAATTAACATGGTGGGTGTGTGTAATAAAACTATCTCATGTTTTAAGTCTAACCCTAACCTTACCATTTCTTTGGGTTCACACCCCCTGCCATGGGCTCTAAGTGTGACATGCTCAGTTGGCCCCATGTGTTTCTAATGTGCCCTGCAGCCCCTGTCAATCTTTTGGGCTGTGATTGCCTCAACATCCATAATGCTCATATCTCTTTTTCATCGAAAGGTGAACATCTTCTAGAATTGGAGCCAGGGACCAACAATATCAGCTTAGAAAACATCCTGACAGCTGGACGCAGTCACTCATGCCTGTAATCCCAGCACTTTGGGAGGCCGAGGCAGGTGGCTCACTTGAAGTTAGGAGTTGGAGATCAGCCAGGCCAACATGGTGAAACCTTGTCTCTAGTAAAAATACAAAAATTAGCTGGGCGTGGTAGCGCATGCCTGTAATCCTGGCTACTTGGGAAGCTGAGGCAGGAAAATCACTTGAACCCAGGAGGTGGAGGCTGCAGTGAGCCAAGACTGTGCCACTGCACTCCAGCCTAGGCGACAGAGGGAGACTCCATCTCACAAAGAAAAAACAAGTCCTGACAACGCACCACAATTTAGTACTAGTAATGTTAAGACACCATTTTGTGACTGGGGAAGGGAAATGAGACAGAGAAGGAAATACTAGAAGAGAAGAGAGAACATTGGGATAAAGAGCAGAAAACAGTAAAACTCCTTTTAGCTTCCCTAGTCTTCCTGTTAACTCCAGAAGTGGAGCATTTGCTCAAGGATGTCCCTTCCCACTTATAGTCTCAGTCAAATACAGATATAGGGAAAATATTCTCAGCCACTCCAATAAAGGTAGAGATAAACCTGAAGAACCCCCTACCCACCCTCAAACAGTATCCTCTCCAACAGGAAGCTACAGATGGAATCGCCCCTGTCATACAAGATTAACTGAAAAGGGACTCAACTATTCCCTGCACAAGCCCCTGCAACAACCCCATATTCCCTGTAAAACAAAAACAAAAACAAAAAAGCAAGCAGGAGGGGATGGAGATTTGTACAGGACTTGAGGGCAATAAATAATATTGCAATACCAAGACACCCAATAGTCCCAACCCACATATCCTTCTATCAACTATACCCACTACCAGCTAGTATTTCTCAGTTGCAGATCTCTGCAGTGCCTTCTTTAGTATTCCTGTAGATCCAGACAGCCGGTATGTGTTTACCTTTTCTTGGAAAGAAGGGCAATATATGTGGACGGTAATGCCTCAAGGGTATACACAAAGTCCCACTTACTTTTCCCAAATATTAAAAGCTGATTTAGAGGATTTAATTTTTCCCCAGGCTCAACACTCATTCGGTATGTAGATGACCTTCTCCTTTGTTCAGACACACCATCTTCCTCCCAGGAAGATAGTCTATATTTACTCAAACAGCCACCAAGGGACACAAAGTGTCCAAAGACAAACTTCAGCTATGCTTGCTGCAAGTTAAGCATTTGGAGGCATATTATCTCAGTCAAAGGACTGAGTATTAACCCTGACAGAATGAGAGGAATTTTAGCTTTCCCAATGCCTGTCACAAACAACTTAGAGGATTTTGGGTCCTGGCTGGCTATTGTAAAACTGGATACCAAATTTCTTCCTTATGGCTCAACCTCTCTATGCATACCTAAAAGATGAACAACCTGACCCTGTCTTGTGGACTCTTGAGGGACAATCAGTTGTACAGCAAATAAAGGAAATTCTAACTAATGCCCCAGCCTTAGGGCACCCAAACTACAAACTGCCTTTCTCTCTTTTCATACACGAAACTGTAGGTACTGCATCCAGGGTACTGATCCAGAAACACGGTGATCATCAGAGACCTCTAGGCTATTTTAGCCAAACCTGGACCCAGTGGCTGGAGGGTTGCCTCCTTGTGTGAGAGCAATAGCAACCATGGCCCTTCTGTACAAGTCTGTTGAAGAAATAAGTATGGGTTCCCCCTTACCATTTCTGTGCCACATTCTCCTGAGACCCTTCTAAACTCTCATCATACTCAACGTGTGTCTGTCAATCGGTTAGCCTCTTATCAAATTTTGCTTGTACCATCTTCCAATATTGCTACTTCCAGCATAATAATCTGAATCTGGCTACTCTCTTGCCAGGCCCTTCCGACAAGACCCCTCGTGACTGTGTTCTGATGACTGACTTCTCACCCCCAGGACAGACCTACAAGAGATGCCACTGGATAATGCTAAAGTAGAATGGTATACAGATGGCTCTTAAGAGGAGAGGATGGAAATTTTGGAGCAGGATATGCTGTGGTTTCCTTACTAGAGGTAATTAAAGCCGGTCCTCTTCCTGAAGCCAGATCATCTCAAGTGGCCGAGTTGATTGCCTTGACCCGAGCTTGTCAACTGGCAAAACCTTGCACTGACAGCTGCTATGCTTATGGGGTTTGCATGACTTTGGGATGCTATGGAAAGACAGGATATTTAGCCTCCTCAGGGCAACCCATAAAAAATGTACAACAAGTATCAGAGCTGTTAGAAGCTATTCTAGGCCGGGTGCAGTGACTCACGCCTATAATCCCAGCACTTTGGGAGGCCAAGGCAGGCGGATTACATGAGGTCAGGAATTCAAGACCAGCCTGGCCGACATGGTGAAACCCCATCTCTACTAAAAATACAAAAATTAACCGGGCATGGTGGTGGGTGCCCGTAATCCTAGCTACTTGGGAGGCTGAGGCAGGAGAATTGCTTGAACCTGGGAGGTGGAGGTTACAGTGAGCCGAGATTGTGCCACTGCACTCCAGCCTGGGTGACAAGAGTGAGACTCCATCTCAAAAAAAAAAAAAAGCTATTCTAAAACCAAAATAGTTGGCAACCATAAAAATCCCAGGTCTCTGTAAATTAAACACCACAGAAGTTCAGGGTAACCAATTGGCTGATGCCACAGCTAAAAGAGCAGCATTTGAGCCAGCCCCAATCCAGAAAATGACCATAAAACCCAAAACACTTAAAAACATTTGATGTGGTTTGGCTGTGTCCCCAGCCAAATCTTATCTTAAATTGTAGCTCCCATAATTCTCACATATTGTGGGAGGGACCCAGTGGGAGATAATTGAATCATGGGGGCAGTTTCCCTCGTGCTGTTCTCATGGTAGTGAATAAGTCTCATGAGATCTGATGACTTTATAAGGGGAAACCCCTTTTGCTTGGCTCTCATTCTTTCTTGCTTGCTGCCATGTAAGACGTGCCTTTCCCCTCCCACCATGATTGTGAGGCCTCCCCAGTCATGTGAAACTGTGAGTCCATTAAACCTCTTTTTCTTGATAAATTACCCAGTCTTGGGTGTGTTTTTATCAGTAGTGTGAAAACGGACTAATACAGTAAATTGGTACCAGTAGAGTGGGGTGTTGTTGTAAAGATACCCAAAAATGTGGAAGTAACTTTGGAACTGGGTAACAGGTAGAGGTCAGAACAGTTTGGAGGGCTCAGAAGAAGACGAACATGTGGGAAAGTTTGGAACTCCCTAGAGACTTGCTGAATGGATTTGACCAAAATGCTGATAATGATATGGACAATGAAATCCAGGCTGAGGTGGTCTCAGATGGAGATAAGGAACTTGTCGAGAACTAGAATAAAGGTGACTCTTGCTATGTTTTAGCAAAGAGACTGGTGGCATTTTGCCCCTGCCCTAGACATCTATGAAACTTTGAACTTGAGGGAGATGATTTAGGTATCTAGCAGGAAATTTCTAAGCAAAGAAAAGCATTCAAGAGGTGGCTTGGGTGCTGTTAAAAGGATTAAGTTTTTGAAGGAAAACAGAGCATAAAAGTCCAGAAAATGTGCAGTCTGATGATGAGATAGAAAAGGAAAACCCATTTTCTGTGGAGAAATTCAAGCCAGTTGCAGAAATTTGCATAAGTAATGAGGAGCCAAATTTTTTTTGTTTTGTTTTGTTTTTTTTTTTTGAGATGGAGTCTCCCTCTATCGCCCAGGCTGGAGTGCAGTGGCGTGATCTCAGCTCACTGCAACCTCACTTCCTGGGTTCAAGCGATTCTCCTGCCTCAGCCTCCTGAGTGGCTGGGATTACAGGCAACCGACTCCACTCCCAGCTAATTTTTGTATTTTTAGTAGAGATGGGGTTTCACCATGTTGGCCAGGCTGGTCTTGAACTCCTGACCTCAAGTGATCTGCCTGCCTTGGCTTCCCAGAGTGCTGAAATTACAGGCATGAGCAAGGAGCCAAATGTTAGTCACCAAGACAATGAGAAAATGTCTCCAGGGCATGTCAGAGACATTCGTGGCAGCCCCTCCCATCACAGGCCTGGAGGCCTAGTAGGAAAAAATGTTTTTTTGTGCCTGGCCCAGGGCCCCCCTGCTGTGTGCAGTCTAGGTAGGGACTTGGTGCCCTGTGTCCCAGCCACTCCAGCCATGGCTAAAAGGGGCTAAGGTACAGTTTGGGTTGTGGCTTCAAAGAATACAAACTCTAAGCCTTCACAGCTTCCACGTGATGTGGAGCCTGTGGGTGCACATAAATCAAGAATTGAGGTTTGGGCCGGGTGCGGTGGCTCACGCTTGTAATCCCAGCACTTTGGGAGGCCGAGGCGGGTGGATCATGAGGTCAGGAGATCAAGACCTCAGTGAAACCCCGTCTCTACTAAAAATACAAAAAAAAATTAGCCGGGTGTGGTGGCGGGCGCCTGTAGTCCCAGCTACTCGGAGAGGCTGAGGCAGGAGAATGGCGTGAATCCAGGAGACGGAGCTTGCAGTGAGCCGAGATTGCGCCACTGCACTCCAGCCTGGGCGACAGAGCGAGACTCCGTCTCAAAAAAAAAAGAATTGAGGTTTGGGAACCTCTGCATAGATCTCAGAGGATGTATGGAAGTGCCTGGATGTCCAGGTAGGAGTTTGCTGCAGGGCTGGGGCCCTCATGGAGAACTTCTGCTAGGGCAGTGCAGAAGAAAATGTGAGGTTGAAGCCCCCACACGGAGTCCTCACTAGGGCACTGCCTAGTGGAGTTGTGAGAAGAGGGCCATTGTCCTCCAAACCCCAGACTGGTAGATCCATCAACAGCTTGCTCTGTGGCCCTGGAAGAGCCGCAGACACTCAACTGCAGCCCATGAAAGCAGCCAAGAGTGGGGTATACTCTGCAAAGCCACAGGGCAGAGCTGCCCAAGGCCATGGAAGCCCACCTTTTGCATCAGTGTGACCTGGATGTGAGGCATTTTGGAACTTTAAGGTTTAATGACTGCCTCACTGGATTTTGGACTTGCATGGGCCTTTAGTCCCTTTGTTTTGGCTAATTTCTCTAATTTCGAATGGCTGTATTTACCCAATGAGTATACCCCCATTGTATCTAGGAAGTAACTAACTTACTTTTGATTTTACAGGCTCATAGGCAGAAGGGACTTGCTGTGTCTCAGATGAGAGTTTGGACTGTGAACTTTTGAGTTAATGCTAAAAGGACTTTGGGGGACTGTTGGGAAGGCATTATTGCTTTTGAAATATGAGAACATGAGATTTGGGAGGGGCCAGGGATGGAATGGTATTGTTTGGCTGTGTCCCCACCCAAATCTCATCTTGAATTATAGCTTTCATAATTTCCGTGTGTTTTGGGAGGGATCTGGAGGGAAATAATTGAATCATGGGGACAGTTTTTCCCCATACTTTTCTCCTGGTAGTGAATAAATCTCACAAGATCTGATGGTTTTATAACGGGAAACCCTTTCATGTGGCTCTCATTCTCTCTTGCCTGCTACCATGTGACTGGAGAAGCCTCACAAAACATGCAAACAGTACAGATTTCAACAATCCTGAACCAGCAAACAGGCAGTCAAGGAATCTGCAAGCCCTGTGGCACATCTTAATCTGTTAGGTCCTCATGTCTAGGTGCATGCTGATGAGAATACGTTCCACCAAATCCAGGCTGCCCACCTAGGGTGATGGGAAAGCAGAGGGGTTAAGTATGGCACAATCTACAGTTCAGTTCACCAGGTAAGGATGTGAGTAAAATGCTAAAAACAGAAAAGCCACTGAAGAGTTGCCTAGAGTCCAAACTCATGTAGAAAAGGCCTTGTCCCTCAAGGCTTTCATTGTCACCAACAAATCTGGTATTGAGATTGCCAAGAATGATTACTCAGCCATTAATTTTGCACAGTAAGAAGAACCAATTTTTAAAATGAGGCTGGGTGTATGGCAGCTCTGAGCATGTCCATATTTAGTATGAAAACCCCCATTCTAGGAAATCTCCGCCTTTTCCCTAGAAAACCACATGATTATTCCACCCCCTAATTAGAAGAGCACATAAAGTTAGAAACCCAAACTCCTTTGTGCACGACTTCTGTCCTAAGCGTGTGCTTTTGCTTTGCAATAAAAGCTCCTGGCTTTTCACTTCATTGACTTGGCCCTGAATTCTTTCTCACTATGGTGCCAAAAACCTAGACACCAGCTGTGGCTGGCATCTCACAGGCATCAGTAGACCCTCTTGAACCCTCCAGCAACAGGTGAGGGATAGGAAGACGGCAGGGAGGGAGGGCAGGATGTCCTCAGGTGAGTCCAAGTAGGAACGCCCACTGCTGGGAAGCGGGCCTGTTGTCCAGTGGGTCACCCCTGAGCTGTCCTGGGAGATGGGTGTGTCTGTCCAGCTTTAGCCTGGCCAGGCTCATGCACTGAGTGTGGCCTTCTCTGCTGTCTTGGCCCCTGGGTGGTCATCATCATATTTCATCTTCTGTGGAGGACATTTCCTCAAGTCCAGTGCTGGGTGGCCTGGGATAGGCCTAGGATGTCCATCCAGCTGGCTACATCCTCAAGAGTCCATGGGCCCAGCAATGGCCTGAGGGGTACTTCAAGGTGTGTCCAGCACAGGTCCTGTGCAGTGTGACACCCCACTGGGTGACCTCAGGGTGTGTGCCTGCTGCCTGGACCCTGAGGGCAAGCATGTGAAATCACAGCTGTCTCTTTGGGAACAAAAGGAGAAGCAGTTTTTGCATGACTTAGTTCCCAAGCTTAGTTTTCCTTTGGAATTGTGAGTTTGGGGTCTTGAAATTCTATTTTCCTTCCACAGCCTCTCTCTTTCCTTTTCTTTGTCTCTTCAGTTATAATTTTTTTTGTTGTTAATACTAACTGTCAGGAATTTCTGTTTCCAGAACCTGGCTGATTATATGGTCAGTGATTTCTAGGGCAGCAGGAGAAATATTTTAAGAAGCATTATTTTATTGGAGATAGTGTATTTGTTCATTCTCATGCTGCTATGAAGAAACACCTGAGAATAGGTAATTCATAAAGGAAAGAGGTTTAAGTGACTCACGGTTCCACATTGCTGGGGAGGCCTCAGGAAACTTAAATCAATGCAGAAGGCAGGTACCCTCTCCACAGGGCGGCAGGATGGAATGAATGCAAGCAGGGCAAATGCCAGACACTTAACAAAACCATCCAATCCCTTGAGACTCACTATCACAAGAACAGCGTGGGGAAAACCGCCCCCATGATCCAGTCACCTCCACTTGGTCCTGCTCTTGACACGTGGGGATTACAAGTCAAGATGAGATTTTGGGTGGGGACACCGCCAAACCATGTCAGATAGGTCACTGGTCTCAAAGTCCTGGCTTCAAGAAATCATTCCTCCTCATCCTCCCATATTTCTGGGATCACAGGCATAAGCCACCATAAGCTACTTAAAAAAAAAAAAAAAAAGCTTGGCAGTGTTGGCAGGAAAGTTAAGGGATTCCTTGGGGGCAGTGTTGGCAGGTAAGTAGAGGGATTCCTTGGGGGCAGTGTTGGCAGGAAAGTTAAGGGATTCCTTGGGGGCAGTGTTGGCAGGTAAGTAGAGGGATTCCTTGGGGGCAGTGTTGGCAGGTAACTAGAGGGATTCCTTGGGGGCGGGGTTGGCAGGTAGGTAGAGGGATTCCTTGGGGGCGGGGTTGGCAGGTAGGTAGAGGGATTCCTTGGGGGCAGGGTTGGCAGGTAAATAGAGGGATTCCCTGAGGCTTATGTTTCCCCCAGGGCTGTTGCCTACCAGGGGTTTGATGTGCCTGCTCTGAGGGCAGCCTGAGGCCTGACACCACCACCCAAAGCCTGGACTCTGGGAGCGTGGCTCTCAGTGCATGAACTCAGGGAAACCCTCCCTTCAGAGAAAGGTGGGTAGAGGTGGGCGCCTCTCCCACCTTACCTGTGGGTAGGAAGGGGGCTGCATCTCTCAAGCCAGAAACCTGAAGCAGGCACCGCTGGGTGGAAGGGCAGAGACGTGTTCTTGAGAATTCCCAGGGATCTGGGCGGGATTCGCACTTCCTCTCAGTGCAGCGATCTGGGGGCGGGGTATGCGCATTTCCTTGCAGCAGGAGCTCTGAGTTACTTTGCTGGTTAAAGAGGAAAGGAAGTGCCAGGCCCTTGGCTTTGTGAAAGGGGTGGGTGGGCAGGTCAAGGTGGGCTGTGGAACTCCTCTGTGTACACATTGAATTGAGAACTTTAGCTTTGACCCATGCAGAAGTGAATGTGCACGCTCTGAGAACTCATGAGAAAATCACCAGAGAAAACCTTGAGCAGAGTCCCAAGAAACCACAAACAAAACATCGAGTGCGCAGCGGCTGCCGGTCCTGAGATGATCAGACCCAGAACAGGAGTGCGTCTGTGTTTAAAGGAGTGCAAAGCAGTGAGGAGGAGAAAGCATCACAACTGTTGAAGAGTCCAGAACAGAAGCCAGGGAAACTCCCAGAAATGAAAATCAGGGTAACTAACATTAAAAGCAGGATGAATTGGCTAAAAAGGTTAGACATAGCTAAAGAGCTGCAGTGATAAGAGGGCTGGACTGAATGAGCCCACTTATATGAAGTTCAAACACAGGCAAAGCCAAACGTGACCTAGAGACACAGACGTGCAGTAGAACCGTGAGGAAGGGCAAGGGATGGTTAACACAAGAGTCTCGTGAGATTGTCATGATCTTCTGGGGGACCAGCATGCAGTGGGAAGGCCCTGGTGACACCTGAGGCCAGTGGGGCATTCTGGACTCGAAGGGTGTCGAGCAGCGGCCCTGGCCTCCACCCACCAGATGCCAGTGGTGGCCCCTCCCTGTGATGACAACCCAGGCTGTCTGCAGACTTGGCAAGTTCCCCCGAGGGAAGAAAAATTGCCCCCAGATGACAGCCATTGAATTAGAGGTTAAGAGTGTTTCAATTGCTTGTGCTGTCTTTCTTAGGGTGGGCAGTGCCTATGTAGGTATTAATTTTTTATTATTTAAAATGTCGTTTTTTTTTTTTTTTTTTGAGACAGAGTCTCGCTCTGTCGCCCAGGCTGGAGTGCAGTGGCGCAATCTTGGCTCACTGCAAGCTCCGCCTCCTGGGTTCACGCCATTCTCCTGCCTCAGCCTCTCCGAGTAGCTGGGACTACAGGCGCCCGCCACCACGCCCGGCTAATTTTTTTGTATTTTTAGTAGAGACGAGGGTTTCACCGTGGTCTCGATCTCCTGACCTCGTGATCCGCCCGCCTCGGCCTCCCAAAGTGCTGGGATTACAAGCGTGAGCCACCACGCCCGGCCTATTATTTAAAATGTCTACATGTGCACCCTTTATTTTAGGATATGTTTTTCAGAAATAAGATAATAATATACGTTCTCTGGCCTAGTAACAGAGAATCCTACTGGATAAATGAATATGGAAAATAGCTTTCCTGGGAGCTTATAGCAGGGCTCCTTAGTGTTATTTGCTATTTAACTCCATATTGAAAAATGTTGGCCAGGCACAGTGGCTCACACCTGTAATCCCAACACTTTGGGAGGCTGAGGTGGGCAGATCACTTGATCTGCCTCAGCCTCCCAAGTAGCTGGGACTACAGGTGCGAGGTCAGAAGTTCAAGACCAGCCTGGCCAACATGGCAAAACCCTGTCTCTACTAAAAGTACAAGAATTAGCCAGCATGATGGTGCATGCCTGCAATCCCAGCTACTTGGGAGGCTGAGGCAGGAGAATTGCTTGAACCGGGAGGCAGAGGTTGCAGTTAGCCGAGATCGCACCACTGCACTCCAGCCTGGGTGACAGAGCAAGACTCTGTTTCAAAAAAGAAAAAGAATAAGAAGAAAGAGAAATATCTAGGAAGAAGCACTTTCCAAAAACAGCTTTATCTAGTGTGGGGACACACTTTTGTAGTCCCAAGTACTCAGGAGGCTGAGGCAAGAGGACCGCTTGACCTTGGGGGTTTGACGCCAGCTTGGGCAACATACACCTTGTCTCTAGAAAATAAACAAGGCCGGGCGCAGTGGCTCACGCCTGTAATCCCAGCACTTCGGGAGGCTGAGGCAGGCGGATCATGAGGTCAGGAGTTCGAGACCAGCCTGGCCAATACGGTGAAACCCCATCTCTACTAAAAATACAAAAATTAGCCAGGTGTGGTGGAACACGCCTGTAGTCCCAGCTACTTGGGAGGCTGAGGCAGGAGAATCGCTTGAACCCAGGAGGCAGAGGTTGCAGTGAGCCAAGATCATGCCAGTGCACTCCAGCCTGGGCGACAGAGTGCGACTCTGTCTCAAAAAAAAAGGAAAGTTTATTAGGAAGAATGCTGCAACAGAGTGCAGTGGGGCGCCTCAGAGAGAGGACTGAGGGCCCAGTGGTGGATTTTCCGTAGAAGCATTTATGGACCTTAACGCTGGAGCTTAGGGTTGTAAACTGAGTTTCAGCATGGCATTCCAGAGATGTTTAGAAATTTTATTTACTTATAAAAGTTGAAAGAGGCCAGGAATTGAAGTGGTGTCATTTGTCTGTGGTAATACCTGAGGCTTGCTGCCTCACGTCAAGGAAATTGAGGACGTAGACACACAATGAGTGAGTTTTAGAGCGGGAGTTTAATAGGCAAAAGAGAAAAGTTCCCTTTTGCAAAGTGAGGGGGGTTCTGAAAGGATTTCCCCCTTTGCAACGAGATGGTTTTATAGATGAGCTTGAGAAGGCGGTGTCTGATTTACATAGGGCACAGAGGATTGGTTGGACCAGGTGTGCCATTTGCATAGCACTGGAAGAAGCGGCCAACTCATCCTTTTATTATGCAAATCTTTTATGCAAATGATTCTCTACCCGCCAGGCACCTGCTTTTTTACTGCACATGTGATGACAAAGAAAAGGGAAGGGGAACCTCCATGATGAACATACTTGGCTTCCAGGTATCCCTTTTCTATTGGCACAGCTGCCGGCATTCACCTACGCAGGCTTCCAGCTGGCTTATCTGTGTCTGCAGCTCGATTTTACAAGCTGCTCTTTGTTAGAAAAGAAATAACTTGGGGGCTGCTTTTTGTTCAAAGGAAAGCCTTACTGAGGACTCTCTTACCCTTGTAGCAGGACCAGCCACAGACAAAACTTCTCAGACACCAAGTTGTAGAAGGAAGGGCTTTATTCAGCTAGGAGCATCGGCAAGCTACTGTCTCAAAATCCAAGCTGCCCGAATGCACAATTTCTGTCCTTTTTAAGGGCTCACAACACTAAAGATTTCATATGAAAGGATCGTGATTGATTGAGCAATCTAGGGGATACGTAACAGGGGTTTCGTGCAGAGAGAGTCGGAGAGAAACAGAACAGAGCAGGGAGTTTCACAATGTTCTTCCATACAGTGCCTGAAATCTATGGGTAACATCGGGTTCTAAGTCATGAGTTGATTTTTAACTACTAGGTTTAGGCCAGGCAGGCCCAGGCCTGGTTTTGGGCCTGGCGCCGGGCTGCCTGTCTTTGATTTCACTTGTTTTTTTTTTTTTTTTTTTTAAACGGGTACTGAGTATAAAACAATATAAAACAATATGAGAGGGGTTCTCTCTTCCCTCACCCTAAGGGCCTAAATAATATGAGAGGGCCTCTCTCTTCCCTCACCCTCACTAACTGCCTAAATACACAATATGAGAGGGCCTCTCTCTTCCCTCACCCTCACTAACTGCCTAAACGATTTCTTTTTAGTTCCTGTGTCATAATCAGATGCCGTCTTTAGATACTAGGGAAGTTTGATTACTTCTAAATTCCCCAGATAAGGAGTTTTGCCTCCAGCTGGCCTGTTTGATGGTCACCAGGTGGTCTTTGCTCCCTTCTAAATTGCCCAGGTAAGATTTGTCTCTGGGGCCTGTTCAATGGTCACCAGGTGATTTTCGCCCTCCTCACAGCCTGGGCAACAGAGTGAGACCCCCATCTCTACAAAAAATACAGAATCAGCCGGGCGTGGCAGCGCATGCCTGGGGTCCCAGCTACTCAGAGGGGCTGAGACAGGAGGATCACTTGAACCCAGGAGGTCTAGGTTGTAATGAGCCGTGATTGCACCTCTGCACTCCAGCCTGGGAGATGAAGTCTCAAAAAAAAAAATAGTTTTTCTGGGTGTTATGAATGTGCTCTCCAGCTTCAGTGTGACTTTGTTCATTGGAGACTTGGGTAAGTATCCAAATTGTTTTTCAGATGTAAATGTTAGTAGCTCTCATTCATGGGAAGTTATGGTCTGCTCTTTAAGTTCTATGGGGTTATCTTCACATCTGTGGCACAAGGCTGGTTAGTTCTACATTTGAGAAAAGTAAGTCTGGGGAAGTGCCCCTGCCATCCATCCCACAGCAGGCAAGCAGCCTCCTCTGCACTCTCCTCTTCCCCTTCTCATGCCTGGTCCTCTCCTTTTGTCATCTTTTCTTTCCTCACCCCATCTTTACTGTATCTCTTTTTGTCTGTCTCTAAACAATATTTTAATTGGTTGCATTTTGTTTTTACGTTCCCTGTTTTTAATATTCATGACGTTCCCTTCCTCTCCCCCTTCCTGTCTTCTCCACATTAAGTTCACCCTCTGTACTTTTACCTGAGTGATTCCCCCCATTCTCCCCCACCCCACCCCACTTTGGGCAATTCTGAGTCCCATATCCTGGGACTGTATAAGAGTCTGTCTCACTTTCCTTTGAAAGAAGCAGTTGGAAGTTCATTCTACTTTATCTTTTTCTTTCTTTCTCTTTCTTTCTTTCTCTTTCTTTCTTTCCTTTCTCTTTCTCTTTCCTTCTTTCTTTCTCTTTCTTCCTTTCTTTCCTTTCTCTCTCTCTTTCTTTCTTTTTCTTTCTTTCCTTTTCTTTCTCTCGAGATGGAGTCTTGCTCTGTCCCCCAGGCTGGAGTGCAGTGGCACAATCTTGGCTCACTGCAACCTCCGCCTCCTGAGTTCAAGCAATTCTTCTGCCTCAGCCTCCCAAGTAGCTGGGACTACAGGTGCGAGCCACCACGTCCGGCTAATTTTTGTATTTTTAGTAGAGACAAGGTGTCACCATATTGGCCAGGCTGGTCTCCAGCTCCTAGACCTTGTGATCCGCCCTCCTCGGCCTCCCAAAGTGCTGGGATTACAGGCGTGAGCCACCGTGCCTGGCCTACTTTATTTTTCTTTCTAGGACTCAATTTTCCAGGGCTTTAAAGGAAGATAATCCTGTATTTAGAGCCTTAAGTCTGTTGAAGGCCATTTCAACAAAAGTAATACTCTTTTTTTTGTAAATTAAGCAATCATCTTGCAAGAAGAAAATGCCTTTCACTGTTTTAGCAGCTCAAATGGAATGGCAGGAGGGAGGTGCAGAGAGCAGTCAGGAAACGTCGGTGCGTGAGTTATCTCTCTGTTGGGCAAAAGCAAAACTGTAAACATTGTGACTTTTCCATATTTCATGGGGTGCTTATCTTCCGACTTCACAAGATGCAGGTGGTTAATGACACACCTGCTCAGCTGTGCACTCCTGTTGTTGGGAGGCCCCTGCCTGTGGATCCTCTCAAGTTTGTCAGGACAGGACACCAACAGGGCCGTTACCAGTGGCAAGTTTATATGGGTCTGCAGCAACTTTATTCTTGCCTCCTTGGAGGAAAGAATTTGGCTGAGGGAAAGAAGTAGTTTTAAGGCAGAGAGAGAGACCAAGGCCAGATTTAGAGCAAGAGTGAGAGTTTATTACAAAGTTTTAGAGCGAGAATGAAAGGAAGTAAAGTACACTTGGAAGAGGGCCAGGTAGGCAACTTGAGAGATCAGTGCCCCGTCTGACCCTTGATTTGGGATTTTATGGGGTTTTGTGTTTCTTCTCCCTTGATTCTTCCCTTGGAGCCAGCTGTGCACTTGCATGGTGTCCCGCCAGAGCTTGGGAGGGGCTGTGTCCACAGTGTTGACTGAAATTGTACGCATGCTCACTTGAGGCATTTTTCCCTTATCAGTTGAGTGTTCCTAGAGGAAGGTCATATACCAGTTAAACTCCACCATTTTGCCTCTTGGTGCCATGCGTGAGCCCACTCACCCAACTCCTGAGGTCTTATCAGCAAGCTGCTGATCACCAGCTTCAGGTATTTTCTGTCTGTCTGGGAGACGGCCTTTCCCTGGCTCCTGCTGTGACCAGTTTTACTCAATGCACCAAGATGTAACAGTTTTTGTTGTTTGAGATAATAACTGGACTTTTACATTCAAGAAGATTAAGGAGTACAGACACAAAGGTGAAGTTGGGGTGAAGGTTTAATAAGTGAAAGAAAAGCTCTCTGCCAGCAGACAGGGGGTCCTGAATGGGGTGGCCACTGTGAGTCCTGTTCTGGGTTCTCTATGAACTGGAAAGGGGAAGAAAGGTGCTTAGTCTGCAGGCTGTCTTGGAGAACACATGACTCAGCTGGGCCCGGGACCTTGGCCCAGGACCTATTAGAAAGCTTGGCCCGGGACCTTGGCCCGGAACCAGTTAGAAGATGAAGCAATGATTCACAGAGGCTGCTTAGCCTGGCCCAGGACCTATTAGGAGCTGAAGTGACAGCTTGGCCTGGGACCAACCAGAGGCTGAAGTCATGATTCATAGAGGGCAGACGTACAGTCCAAACAAAGGAAAGGAGAGTGTCCACCGTAACCCACCGAAGCCCACGGTGCCCATGCCCAAAAAAGAGAAACTTCTTCCTGGGAGCCCACTGTCTGTACGAAGGACGAAGACATTTTTATGCCCAGCCGTGTTCCCTTATTTGAGTGAGTTGGAGGTTTGTGCAAGATTTTATCCAAGTGGAGGTTTTTCGATCTGTGTAGCCATGGGCATGTCTCCAGGCACAACACCACGTGCTAGTTCCCTTATTGGTTCCTGCAGCCTGATTTCCCCCCACCCCAGGCTGCTTTTTATTTGATGTGGGGATGAGGCTGTGACCCATGGGCCAGGGTTCTCCAGGGACTCTTCCCTTGCTGTCTACCTAAGGCAAACTAACTAACTCCTTTCAGTCCCCCCTTGGAGTAGAGACCCAACTGCTGTCAGGGAAGCTGGGCATTGCTTTTTTTTTTTTTGGCTACTTCCTGCTGGAAAGGGGCATTGTGTGGGGGAAGAGCAGCTAGGGTTCCTCCTGGGGTTGGTTTAAGGGTCCTCGGAAGAAAGGCACATCCATGTGTGGTTTTATTTGCATTACGATTTGGTGCTTGTTAGCCCCTCGGGAAAGGAAACAATTTGGGTTATAGCACTGAGTATGCAAGGGCCAAACACGAATATAAAACATATAAGGAAAAGAGGTTTTCGTAGGGGAGCTAACCAGGCCCAAAACCAAGACTCGAATTTATTAAAAAGGGATTGTAGCCAACTGGGACTGGAGTTTGCATTTTCCCTTAATTTGTTAGTGATTTTAATTTGGTTTTTAAGCACTTGTAAATTTTTCTCTACCTGACTGATAGTGTTGATCCAGAAACAGCATGTTTTATTTAAGAGTGCGCAGGCACCCACTACTTCAGCTGTAAGGACATTGAGAGTTTATTTTGCATTACTACTGAGGCTACAGAATTTTGGATTGTTGTGCCTTTATGGCTGCTACAGTTGTCTTCCACCCTTGCTGCAATATTGCGGGAAAGAGAGTTTCTGGGGCACCAGATGAGTTGGTCTCCCCTGTGTGAGACACCCATGGGGAGCCATGGGTGGCCTTTGAGGAGAAAAGTCTCCTTATTGCCTTCATGTCTTTATACTCCAAGAGCATAACAGCTAAGCGGCATTCCACAGGTGGCTCAGGGAGATAACACTCCCTTGAAGCAATGGAATATAATCAAACATCTTGGCTCCTCCTGAAACCCACTCCCACCTATTTCAGTCCCAATAAGTTAAAGATCTTAAGTAGTTAGACACACCCCTTTGCTTGAGGAAATTCACAGAAACTGAGACTGCTAAACATCTTGAGTGACTCATGAGTTCTCCTTCACTGATTAATCCTTTTCCTCATCCCTTCCTCCCCGCCCATCTGCCCTAAGAACAAAGGGCATGTAAACCAATAAATTAGGCGGAGCTAAAGAGCTCTGGACCCGCCTTTCAAACTCTTACTCTGTCTCTTTCTAACTCCTTTGTCTCTGCTGGACTCAGGGTACCGCCGGGTATTTTGGGCTGGTTTCCCCAACAATTCTGATAGAAATATTAAGCACTGATTTTCTTAAGAAGGGGACACCACAAAACCAAGATAGGCCTTTGGCTACTGTATGTCCTATTCCTGGTTTTTCTAATATAGGATTGTCATGTGCATGTCCTTTTAAGTTTTTCTTTTAGTTAAATCTCCATATGATGGCATAGAGATAAGTGACCTTCCATTTTGGTATGTGTGAGAGTGCACTTTCCAGAAAAGAGGCCAAATTAGGGATGTTACCTGACAATGCTACCATGTTAGTAGGGTTTAAAAATAACACATCGGGGACCACTGCCACCATAGTACCTGCTCTTCTCCACAGCCTGGGGAGGGTTAAGTGTACCCAGGAGCCACAGAGAAAGTAAAGCCCTGTTCCCTGAAGGGATGATTTTATGTTGTGGTTTATGAGGGTTTCAGCTAGATTTAGTCCAGGCCTTATAAGGTTGCCTTCCCTATATCTAATGGCAGTATCTTTAGGATAAGGACATCCATACTTAGTCTAGTTATCCACAGTACCATTTCAAACTTTACATGCTGCGTAGGAAGAATCTTTTTGGCAAATAGAGTTTTGAAAAATTAGAGACACAGTATGTCCCGGCCAATATCTTAGACAACCCTCTTTACAGGGTCTATTGGTTTAGACATCTCATTAGTCCACAAATTTGCAGATTACTTCCGTTAAATATATATATATATTTTTGAGACAGAGTCTCACTTATTCACTATCCTCTGTCCCCCAGGCTGGAGCGCAGTGGTGCGATCTTGGCTCACGGCAAGCTCCGCCTCCCAGGTTCATGCCATTCTCCTGCCTCAGCCTCCTGAGTAGCTCGGACTATAGGTGCCCGCCACCATGCCTGGCTAATTTTTTATATTTTTAGTAGAGACAGGGTTTCACCATGTTAGCCAGGATGGTCTTGATCTCCTGACCTCATGATCCGTCTGCCTCAGTCTCCCAAAGTGCTGGGATTACAGGTGTGAGCCACCACACCTGGCCCCATTAAATATTTTATTATTATTATTTTTGAAATGGAGTCTCACTCTGTCGCCCAGGCTGGAGTGCAGTGGCATGATCTCAACTCACTGCAACCTCCATTTCCCAGGTTCAAGAGATTCTCCTGCCTCAGCCTCCCAAGTAGCTGGGATTACAGGCACACGCCACCATGCCTGGCTAATTTTTTTTTTTTTTTGTATTTACAGTAGAGACTGGGTTTCACCATGTTGGTCAGGCTGGTCTCGAACTCCTGACCTCGTGATCCACCCGCCTCAGCCTCCTAAAGTGCTGGGATTACAGGCGTGAGCCACTGCACCCAGCCTACTTCTGTTAAATGTTATACAAGGGTCCAGGATTTCATGTGTGGGCATCTTTGGGAAGGACTGTATTAGTTCGTTTTCATGCTGCTGATAAAGACGTACCTGAAACTAGGAATAACAACAAAAAGGCTTAATTAGACTTATATTTCCACATAGCTGGGCAGGTCTCAGAAACAGGGAGGGAGTTGAAAGGCACTTCTTACATGGTGGCGGCAAGACAAAATGAGGAAGAAGCAAGAGCAGAAGGCCCTGATAAACCCATCAGATCTCAAGAGACTTATTCACTATCCTGAGACTAGCAGAGGAAAGACCAGCCCCCATGATTCAATTACCTCCCCCCGGGTCCCTCCCACAACATGTACGAATTCTGGGAGATTTTGGGTGGAGACACAGCCAAGCCATATCATTCTTCTCCGGCCCCTCCAAATCTCACATCCTCACATTTCAAAACCAATCATGCCTTCGCAACAGTCCCCCAAAGTCTTAACTCATTTCAGCATTAACCCAAAAGTCCGTAGTCCAAATTCTCAACAGAGAGACACAGCAAGTCCCTTCTACCTATGAGCCTGTAAAATCAAAACAAGCTAGTCACTTCCTATATACAATGAAGGTACAGGTATTGGGTAAATATAGCCATTCCAAATGGGAGAAACTGGCCAAAACAACGGGGTTACAGGGCCCAAGCAAGTCTGAAATCCAGCGGGGCAGTCAAATATTAAGGCTCCAAAGTGATCTCCTTTGACTTCGGGTCCTGCATCCAGGTCACACTGATGCAAGAGGTGGGTTCCCACGGTCTTGGGCAGCTCCACCCCTGTGGCTTCGCAGGGTACAGACTCCCTCCAGGCTGCTTTCATGGGCTGGCGTTGAGTGTCTGCTACATGCCATGTTTAGTTTTCCAGGTGCACAGTGCAAGCTGTCAGTGGATCCACCATTCTGGGGTCTGGAGGACAGTGGCCCTCTTCTCACAGCTCCACTAGGCAGTGCCCCAGTTGGGACTCTGTGTGGGGGCTCCGACCCCACATTTCCCTTCTGCACAGCCCTAGCAGAGGTTCTCCATGAGGGCCCCGCCCCTGCAGCAAACTTCTGTCTGGGCATCCAGGCATTTCCATACATCGTCTGAAATCTAGGCAGAGGTTCCCAAACTTCAATTCTTGACTTCTGTGCACTCACAGACTCAACACCACAGGGAAACTGCCAAGGTTTGTTGCTTCCAGCCTCTGAAGTCACAGCCCAAGCTGTATGTTGGCCCCTTTCTGCCACAGCTGGAGTGGCTGGGACACAGGGCACCAAGTCCCTAGGCTGCACACAGCAAGGGGATCCTGGGCCCAGCCCACAAAACCATTTTCTCCTCCTTGGCTTCTGGGTCTGTGATGGCAGGGGCCGCCATGAAGACCTTTGATGTGCCCTGGAGACATTTTCCCCTTTGTCTTGGGGACTAACATTTGACTCCTTGTTACTTATGCAGATTTCTGCAGCCAGCTTGAATTTCTCCTCAAAAAAATGGACTTTTCTTTTCTACTTCATTGATCAGGCTGCAAATTTTCTGAACTTTTATGCTGTTTCCCTTTCAAAACAAAATGCTTTTAACAGCACCCATCACTTTTTGAATGCTTTGCTGCTTAGAAATTTCTTCCGCCAGATACCCTAAATCATCTCTCTCAAGTTAAAAGTTCCACAGTTCTCTAGGGCAGGGGCAAAATGCCACCAGTCTCTTTGCTAAAACATAACAAGAGTCACTTTTGCTCCAGTTCCCAACAAATTCCTCATCTTCATCTGAAATCACCTCAGCTAGAATTTTATTGTCATCAAAATGTTGGACAAAGCCTCTAGGAAGTTCCAAACTTTCCTACACTTTCCTGTCTTCTCTTGAGCCCTTCAAACTGTTCCAACCTCTGCCTGTTACCTAGTTCCAAAGTCACTTCTGCATTTTCAGATCTCTTCTCAGCAACACCCGACTCTACTGGTACCAATTTACTGCATTAGTTTGTTTTCATGCTGCTGATAAAGACATACCTGAAACTAGGAACAAGAAAAGGTTTAATTGGACTTATGGCTGGGGAGGTCTCAAAATCATGGTTGGAGGCAAAAGGCACTTCTTACATGGCAGCAGCAAGAGAAAATGAGGAAGAAGCAAAAGCAAAAACCTCTGATAAACCCATCAGATCTCAAGAGATATCATGAGAATAGCACAGGAAAGACTGGCTCCCATGATTCAAGTACCTCCCCCTGGGTCCCTCCCACAACACGTGGGAATTCTGGGAGATACAATTCAAGTTGAGATTTTGGTGGGGACACAGCCAAACCATATCAAGGACCATGTGTTATTTATTACCTGATAATAAGGTTGGCAAGGGGTGGCATTTCTGCCCAGGGATAGCTATTCCCATTGGGAATTCCACCTAGGAGGTCTGGCTAGATTAAAATTTTTCTATAGTCTCTCCCAGTTTGGTGTCACCCTTATTCCTTCTTAGTCTCCAGATCTCTGTACTCTTAGCAATTACGAGCACACTTTTGGAATATTTAAAGGTTTCCCAAGTATGGTTCTTTTCCTCTGCTTTTAAAGCAGAAGAAGGCATTTGCTATCTTATTAACTTTACCTCGTCTAAAGGAGTAAGTCTTACCCTCATGGTGTGTGTTTTTTTGGGTAGCGTTAAAAATGCTCCCATATCATGTTTTATTTATATCCATTTTTAATGGTTTAAGGTAAAGCCAGCAGAGGGAACCCCAAGATAGTGATATGGTTTGCCTGTGTCCCCACCCAAATCTCATCTTGAATTGTAACTCCCACAATTCCCTTGTGTTGTGGGAGGAACCTGGTGGAAGGTGATTGAATGGTGGGGGTGGGTCTTTCCTGCACTGTTCTCATGATAGTGAATGAGTCTCAGGAAATCTGATGGCTTTAAAAACGGGAGTTTGCCAGCACAGGCTCTCTCTTTGCTGCCACCATCCATGTAAGATGTGACTTGCTCCTCCTTATTTCCTTGAGGTTTTTTTGGCTGCATAGATTTGCACCACCATTTGTTTACACTCCTGTTCAGGTTCTCCAGTTTCCTCTGGGAGGAAAGTGGCTGGGTTCAGGCCAGGACAGGTCTTTAACTGAACTGCAGGTTTTTCCAGCAGCAAAGCTTGATATTTGAGGAGGTGATTATCTGTTAGCCAGAGACTTCCTTTAGAGGATAGCAGTGCTGCTACATTATGGGGTGTGTAAACAGTTAAGTTATTCCTCATGGCTAACTCAACCATGCAACTGCAACTGCTCAGAGGCAAGCTGGCCATTTTTTTAGCCACCAAGTTAAGCTTTTTACTTAGGTAACCAAATGGCTGCTGGGCTGGACCTTGAGCCTAAGTTAAAACTCCCAAGGCTATTCCCTTTCTTTTTGAGACATAAAGATTAAATGCCTTCCCTATGGGAAGACTGAGCGTAGGTGCTTTAAGTCAGGCTTTAGCTGATTAAAGGCCTTCTGAGCCTCAGGTTTTTAAGTTAGGGAGTGAGTTTTAGCTGCTTGAGTTTATTTTATAAGGCAGTATAAAGGGCAAGCCATTTTACTGTACCCAGGTATTTACAATTTACAAAAACCTGTAATGCCCAAAAATCCTCTTAGCTGTTTGAGTGTTCCAGGGAGGGGAAAATGGGGAAATAGTCTTAATTATCTTCTCACATAATGTTTTGGTTCTTTCTGACAAGACTAGACCTAGGTACCTCACTGAAGTTTGACAGAGCTGAGCGTTAGATTTGGAAACTTTATATCCTCTACCTGCTAGAAAATAAAGAGCGTTAGTGCCTTCTTGAGAAACCCCCTCAGTTGAGGCACAGAAGATAATATTATCTACATATTGTAAAACTTTAACCTGAGGATGAGAAAACTCAGAGAGATTTTTTGATAATGCTTGCCCAAACAGGTGGGCACTGTTTTGGACTCCCTGAGGCAGCACTGTACAGGTTAACTAGTTAGCCTGTTTTTTTTTTTTTTTTTTTTTTTGAGACGGAGTCTTGCTCTGTCACCCAGGCTGGAGTGCAGTGGCATGATCTCAGTCACTGCAAGCTCCACCTTCCAGGTTCATGCCATTCTCCTGCCTCAGCCTCCCGAGTAGCTGGGACTACGGGCACCCGCCACCACGCCCGGCTAATTTTTTGTATTTTTTAGTAGAGACGGGGTTTCACTATGTTAGCCAGGATGGTCTCGATCTCCTGACCTCGTGATCCGCCTGCCTCGGCCTCTCAAAGTGCTGGGATTACAGGCATGAGCCACTGCCCCCGGCCGGTTGGAGGGACTTTTTTTAAAGCAAACAAGTATTGGGAGTTAGGGTGCAATGGTATGCAGAAAAAGGCATTTGTTAGGTTTAAAACTGAATCATTTAGTTACCTCAGGTATTTGAGTTAGCAAAGTATAAGGATTAGGAACCACTGGATGGATTGGAACTATAGCTTTATTAACGAGATGGAAGTTCTGAACTAGCCTCCATTTCCCACTGGGTTTCTGTACCCCTAATATTGGGGTGTTGCAAGGCTTGAGAAGGTTTTGTGCTTTTATTCATGATGGCTTTTAGGTTTTTGTTTTGTTTTGTTTTTCAGCTTTTGGCTTTAGGGGGTACTGCTTTTGGTTACGGAAGAAGGTGGAATTTTTAAGGTGAATTTGGACCAGTATAACAGTTGTAGCCTGGCCAATTTTCCCTTGACTTGTCCACACCTCTGGGTTAATATTGGTTTTTAATAAGAGGACAAAGAGTTTGTTCTGGAGCCATAAGGATGGTGGCTCCCATATGTGCTAGAATATCTTTGTGTGTGTGTGTGTGTGTGTGTGTTAGGGTTTGGCTTAGAACTAGCATAGCATCTTTTAAGTTAGATTAAACACTTAGATTAAATTTTGGAAAGCCTCTATATATTTATTAGGGTTATTAGAGAACCTTTATTTGTTTAAGGTCCTGCAATGAGCAGGAAACTTGAGCCCTAGTAGCACCACTGGGCATTTCCTGCAGGGGCAACAGTGAAGTTGGGAATTTCTTGAGGGGCACTACCAGAGGAGCTAATGATCTGGCTATTGTGGGGCAGGTAGGGCACCCAGAAGTTTTTTTTCGAGGGTTCCCCAAGGGTTTTTTTTCTTGACTCTGGGGAACCATCCTTTGCAGGCTTGCCTGACGTGGCTGCCAAAAGGGTGGGGTTAACTGTACAATGCTTACAAAGATTTAGGTTATCTTGCAAGGCAAAGACACACTGGGAACTTTGGACCATTTGCCCTTTTGCCTACAGAAAAGTTTTAGTTGTTGAATAGTAATCAAGACTTTCCTCAGGCCAGGTTTGTTTGTTCCCAAGATGGTAACACGCCCTTGTGTAATAGAATATACGCCACTTTCTCTTTAGAGTCGTAGGGTTAAAGGAGTTCCAGTGATTTAGAATGCACTCAAGGGAAGTACAGAATGCAGATGGTTTGTTACTCATCTAGAGAGTGGGAGACAAGGCGTTCCTTAGTCCCCTTCCTTGCTTTGGTGTGACCAAGGGTGGAAGGAAAGAGAGAAAAGGTGTTGCCCTTTTGCCCTTCTCCTCTTTCCTTCTCTCCTCTGGGTCCTGGCAACCATTATAGGTGCCACCCCATGGATACAAGTGTGACCTTTACTCATTGATCCAGAGGAGGTAGTAGGCAGGACTAGTCACACTTACCTGTGCAAGACCCTCGCTTTCCACCCTGTTGGATTCTTAGACCTACTCAGCCCAAAGGCTCCCAAGGTACCCAATAGGCCTGGGAAAGATTATGTAGTAGTTGGACTTGGGCAAGACTCTTTAATGGAGGGTGTTCTAATACCATATTTGGCTTCCCCTGCTATGGCCCCAGTGAAAAATTGGAATCCCACAGAATGAGACTGATTACCTTTCAAACACAAAATTCTTTTTTTGTTTAAATCCCAATGTCGTTGAATGCAGAACAGGTGTCTTAAAAGAACATAAGAATTGAATGGCTGCCCTTCCTTTGATGGGGATGGTATTGAAGCTAAGACCTGTTTTATTAGGATGGCTTCCTCCTGGCTGTTGAAAGTGGAGTTTTTTTTGTTTACAAATAGGACATGTTGCCTGATCACTGATAGGGGGACATAAAAGGAAAAAGAATTAGGAAACTAGAAGTTTGGGGAAGAGGGCTGACGGGGCTCCCCATGGAGAAAAATCCTATTCCACTAGGTGGCGCCATAGGGTTGCAAATGTTACGTAAAAACTCTTGACTCCAAATTCTTTTCAGGCAAAAGTTAGAGAGATTTGGGGTTTGACAGGATGTCCCCATAGCATGCCCCCTGCCCCCCATGCAACCAGCATAAGAAAATTAACTTGTCTTATAAAGGAACTGTTTACATCTATTGAACAATGCTGAACTTTTATATGAAAGAAAAAAGAACCAAATGGAGAGGAGGATATTCACTCAGGGTGAAATATCCTCCCATATGTTACCATGAATATTTATTATTGAGCGATAGAAGGGACCTTACTAGGTAAAAATTTAGACTAAAATATTGAATTCCCTGCTTCTAGGAAGTTACAAAAACAATAACTTTTTGAATTACATTCCTGATTACTAAGACACTGACTAACTTTACCCAGTAAGATCTCAGCATTCTGTGCTTCTCAATATCCCACCCTTTCCCCTTTAAATTTGAAGCCCTCAAGGTCATCTTTGAAGAAGAGCATAGGCCTGTCTCCTGGGCACGTCCTTAACTTTGGCAAATAAATTTTCTAAAATGATTGAGATTTGTCTTGTCACTTTCTTTGATTGACATCTGGTAACCACAAAGGGATCCTGAGTGAAAGTAGCCTGGCCTGGGGCAGTTTGCCTTTCAGTGCTTGGTACTGGCTCAGGCACTTGTAGCCCGAACCAACAGGACAATTTGCCGAAGTCTGGGACTTCTTTCCTCCAGGGATCCCTGATCTTCCAATGTTTCTCAGTTGGGGAGGTCTGAGGTTTATTCGCTGTTAAAAAAAAAAAAAAAAAAACTCCCTTTTTGTGGGAGTTTTTCCACTGGCTTCCATCATGGAAGGTGAATTCGTCTGCTTCTGCATTGGCAGAGAGCAGTCTCCAGCTTGGGCCCCATCCCTAGGTAAGAAACTGGTTTGGAATTCTGTCTTGCAAATTCTTTAAATGACTAAAATTAGCACTAACAGCCAGCTGGTGCTAACTTCCTGCTTACACTTGGAGTGCTTAGAAATCGTATATTTTGTGTGATCATTGTTAGTTTTGCTTAACTGTTTTTGTTGCTTGTCTCTGCTTTGTGTGTGTGTGTGTGTGTGTGTGTGTATGTGTATATGTTTCGGTCCTTTCCCTGATCAGATTTGACCAACTATGAACCCTCTAGCTCATGAGTGTGGAATCTTCCATGCTGGAGAAATAGAGCACCTTGCTTCCCTCAGCCTTTCAGGGCATTCTCAGGCAACTGAGAATCACCTGAGGGTGTCTGGGAGAAACACTCCCTAAGACACGCAGCAGCTCCAAATAGGTTTCATCTTTCAGAAGAACATATTTAGGATCTCATCTCAGCCGGCAGTGCATATAAGGAACCGACCCCTCCTGCAACTTGAGCCCCTGACACACTTGTGCCAGGTAGCCGTGACACAGGTAGACCAAACCGGTTCAGGAGGTAATGGCCCTGAAAAGCCAGGTCTGCAAGCAGCACATTTTGGGTCAGACACATCCCAACTTCATCAAATCCGAAGAGGAGCTCTAAATTATGAGGAACAAGTCCTCTAAGACCCCAGCACCTGCAGAACACAAAATTCCCCTTTAGAAACTCTGGCCAGCTATGTGCAAAGTACTTATGGCAAATCACAAATCATCATGCAAATATTTAAACAAGTGGACCACTATAACTAAAGCAGATTCTAAGTTACAATGACCTAAATGGGGATCTTTTGAGATGTCTGAATTAGTGTACCTGAGAACCAGGATGGAAAATGCAGGCACAACAAATAAGCAACCAGAATGGGAGAGTTATTTTCAGTGGTATCTGGAGAGTAGCAAAAGGGGTGAAGACTGCCTCATCTCCCTATAGGAGGCAAACAAGCAACTTAGAAATGCTAATCAAGAACTCTCTAATCTTTTACCTCTCTTAAAGAAATCCTTGAAATCCCTTATTCCCACTTGGCAACTCCACCTACACTCCCACTCTACCCTGACCTCTCTGAACTTCCCCAGACCAGATCTGTCCCATTTTTCTCCTGCATGTTTAACACTTGCTCAACAAAAGGCAGGCAGGAATCGGACTTCAAAGACCCCAGCTGCTGCTGATTCCCCGACAGCCCCAGTGGCAGCGTCTCATCTGGAAGATGCAGAAAAGGGGGATCCTACGGGGACTTCTCTCATGACCACCCCATTTTGGGAACAACTGGTAACAGGTAGGGGAGCCCCAGCGATTGTCTACCAACCTTGGTCAAAGGCTGAATTGTGAGTCATAGTTAAAGAATTTCCTGGCTCCCATAAAGATCCAATCAGGTTTGCCCAAGAATTTGAGCTCAGTATCAGAACCTATGACCCAGGTCATTCAGCCCTTTATCAGCTGGTCCACATGTTGGTCTCAGAAGCTAAAGCTAAAGAACAGCTAGAAAAAGCACAATGGTCAGACCCTATAACAGATTTGACCCCTGAAGGCCCAGTACAGCCACAACAACCAGCCCCCCAAATCCAGAAGACAGGTGTAAAGATGCACAGGAGCATGGCTGTTAAATACTATTCCTCCAGTGTTCCAAAGGGCTGTGGATTGGAGAAAAATCCAGCAATGCTGCCAGAACCCAAATGCATTAGTTTTAGATTATTTCACACACTGGAGATAACTTTTAGACAATATTGTGAGATGACAGCTGATTGCTTTGAAAACAATAAAAATGATACATTATTAAAGGCAAATTTATTAAACGGACTAGATGATGATTTAGCCACCCTTGTAAAATGCCACATGATAAACTGGGCCACAGCCAGAACTAATGAACTAGTTAACTTAGCTGACCAATTATCCCACACTACGATAAAAAAGGAAAAACAGAAGATTGCTGGAGTTATGCATGTACAGCTAAAGCAATTAACTTCCAAACCTATCAGCCCCAGAAAGATTTTTAAGCTCTCTAGGTCTGAGAACCCTTCCCTCCCAGTCTGTTGCTGCTGTAAAAGTCCGGGACCCCTTAAAAGGGATTGCCTTAGGCTGAAATGAAAGAAAAGGCAGGAAAATGCAACTCAGGAAGACTAGGCGTGCTCCGAGAAAGTACAAGAGTTTCACGTCTCCAAATATTCTACCCTGACAAAAAAAACTGGGGGAGATTAATGTAATAACCATGAGCTGACAACTGCCTTTATTGACACAGGCATGACTATATCTCTGACAAATCCCAGCTTATTTAGAAACCCCATTCCTCGGAGTAATAAAAAAGTTAACATGGTGGCTATGTCTAATAACACAATCTTACGTTTTGCGTACAAACCTTTCCCTTCCTGTTTCGTTGGGCTCAGCTCCCCGACCACAGGCTCTAAGTGTGATGTACTCAGCAGGCCCCACGTGCTTCTTACATGCCTTGCGGCCCTTGTCAATCTTTTGCGCTGTGATCTCAACATCCATAATGCCGATATATCTTTTTCATCAAAAGGTGAACCTTCTTAAGAATTGGAACCAGAGGACCAAAAATACCAAATTAAAAAAATGTCCTGACAATGTACCACAATTTACTACCAGTAATGTTAAAACATCACCTTGTGACCAGGAAAATGAAATGGAGAGAGAGGAGGACATATTAGGGGAGAAGAGAAGACATGGGAATAAAGAATAGGAAATGATAAAACTCCTCTTAGCTTCCCCAATTTTCCTGTTTACACCAGAAGCAGAACGCTTGCTCAAGGATGTCCGTTCCACTTACGGTCTCAGTCAAATACAGATATAGGGAAAATATTCTCAGCCATTCCCATAAAGGTAGAGATAAACCCTAAGAAACCCCTACTCAACCTTAAACAGTATTGTCTCCGATATTGTAGAGGAAGCCATAGATGGAATCGCCCCTATCATAGAAGATTACCTGAAAAGGGGACTCACTATTCCCTGCACAAGCCCCTGCAACAGCCCTATATTCCCAGTAAAGAAACCAAGCAGGAGGGGATGGAGATTTGTACAGGACAATAAATAATGTACAATTTATTTATATTATTATATACAAAGAAACCATTATATACAAAGAAACCAAGCGGGAGGGGATGGAGATTTGTACAGGACTTGAGGGCAATAAATAATATCACAATACCCAGACACCCAATAGTCCCAACCCACATATCCTATCAGCTACACCCACTACCAGCTAGTATTTCTCAGTTGCAGATCTCTGCAGTGCCTTCTTTAGTATTCCTGTAGATCCAGACAGCCGGTATGTGTTTACCTTTTCTTGGAAAGAAGGGCAATATATGTGGACGGTAATGCCTCAAGGGTATACACAAAGTCCCACTTACTTTTCCCAAATATTAAAAGCTGATTTAGAGGATTTAATTTTTCCCCAGGCTCAACACTCATTCGGTATGTAGATGACCTTCTCCTTTGTTCAGACACACCATCTTCCTCCCAGGAAGATAATCTATATTTATTCAAACAGTCACCAAGGGACACAAAGTGTCCAAAGACAAACTTCAGCTATGCTTGCTGCAAGTTAAGCATTTGGAGGCATATTATCTCAGTCAAAGGACTGAGTATTAACCCTGACAGAGTGAGAGGAATTTTAGCTTTCCCAATGCCTGTCACTAATGAACAATTTAGAGGATTTTGGGTCCTGGCTGGCTATTGTAGAAACTGGATACCAAATTCTTCTTTATGACTCAAACTCTGTAGGCATACATAAAAAATGAACAACCTGATCCCATCTTGTGGACTCTTGAGGGACAATCAGTTGTACAGCAAATAAAGGAAATTCTAACTAATGCCCCAGCCTTAGGGCACCCAAACTACAAACTGCCTTTCTCTCTTTTCATACACGAAACTGTAGGTACTGCATCCAGGGTACTGATTCAGAAACACGGTGATCATCAGAGACCTCTAGGCTATTTTAGCCAAACCTGGACCCAGTGGCTGGAGGGTTGCCTCCTTGTGTGAGAGCAATAGCAACCATGGCCCTTCCGTACAAGTCTGTTGAAGAAATAAGTATGGGTTCCCCCTTACCATTTCTGTGCCACATTCTCCTGAGACCCTTCTAAACTCTCATCATACTCAACGTGTGTCTGTCAGTCGGTTAGCCTCTTATCAAATTTTGCTTGTACCATCTTCCAATATTGCTACTTCCAGCATAATAATCTGAATCTGGCTACTCTCTTGCCAGGCCCTTCCAACAAGACCCCTCGTGACTGTGTTCTGATGACTGACTTCTCACCCCCAGGACAGACCTACAAGAGATGCCACTGGATAATGCTAAAGTAGAATGGTATACAGGTGGCTCTTATTTAAGAGGTAAGGATGGAAATTTTGGAGCAGGATATGCTGTGGTTTCCTTACTAGAGGTAATTAAAGCCGGTCCTCTTCCTGAAGCCAGATCATCTCAAGTGGCCGAGTTGATTGCCTTGACCCGAGCTTGTCAATTGGCAAAATACAAGACTGCAAACATTTGCACCGACAACTGCTATGCTTATGGGGTTTGCATGACTTTGGGATGCTACGGAAAGACAGGATATTTAGCCTCCTCAGGGCAACCCATAAAAAATGTACAACATGTATCAGAGCTGTTAGAAGCTATTCTAAAACCCAAACGTTTGGCAATTATAAAAATCCCAGTCACTCAAAATTAGACACCACAGAAAGGGTAACCAATTGGCTGATGCCACCGCTAAAAGAGCAGCACCCGAGCCACCAGCGCCAATCCAGGAAATGGCCATAAAACCGGAAACACTTAGAAACATGTTGAAAGAAACCCAGAGCAGAGCTCCTACAAAAGAGAAATCTACCTGGAAACAGTCAGGGAGATACTTTTCTCCCGAAACTGAAATACGGTGTGGACCTAATAACCACTATTCCAGTGGGATGCCAGGTGCCCCTTATGGAATATGTCCATAATCTAACCCATTGTAACCCAGATAAAATGATATCCTGGTATAAACAATATTACTGGAAACCATCCTTCACAGTGGCACAAGTTTTACTCTTGATGTGTTATTTGTCCCAAATATAAAGGAAAGCCGCCCAGGGTCATTTTCCCCTTCCAGCTGGATCTTTTGAGGTATGGCAGCTTGATTTTATTCAGCTGCTATCATCTCAAGATTACAAGTATGTTTTACTAATGCTCTGCATGTTTTCCCATTGGGTTAAAGCTTTCCCTGCAGGCAAGCAACAACCATGGCAGCTGGGAAAATCCTACTAGAAAAAATTATCCCACTGTGGCGAGTCCCAAGTGAACTTCACAGCGATAGGAGAACTCACTTTACTGGCCAGGTTATTCAAAATATTTGTAAAATTTGGCCCATATTTTCACATTTCCATTGCGCCTACCATCCCCAATCCTCAGGCCTAGTGGAGAGGCACAACTGGCTAAATTCATCTCCAGGCATTTCACCTCCCTGGCCCAAAGCACTCCCTCTAGTGCTGCTTAAACTCCAATCCACCCCTTTTGGAAAACAACTGTGTCCTCAAGAAATAATAACGGAGGCCCATGTGTATGGGAACAAACATAATCAACCCAACTTTTCTCAAGGGAGATATATTGCAATATTGTGAGGGACTTACAATATTGCCTTAAAAAAAGGCCAAGATTTGTTAAAGCATTCCTTTCATAGTGTGCTCCACCAAGATAAGGTGCCTGGTCACAATCTGCAACCCAGAGATTTTGTCTATTGGAAAAGACATCTAATAAAGAATTCCCTTCAACCCCAAAGGAAGGGCCCACACCAGGTACTATTGACTCATCTATGTCCCATAAAATCAGAGGGTGTAGACTCATGGATTCATCTCTCTCATCTTAAGGCACGACCTCCTGAGTGGGCTGTAACTCCCACCAAAGACCTTTGCCTCCAGTTCACTGAACATTGACCTTCAACCCAGGATTAGAAGCAGACAACAGCTGCTGTGGACTGCTTAAACCCAAGACACAGGACCAGGCCTGTACACAAAGAGATGCCTATGTTTACCGTACAATAACCATTACAATTATTGTCCTAGATATACTGTCATCTGCTGTCTAATAAAGAACAGGGCATTTGCCTTGTCTGATTTAACACCCTTTAGTAACTAAGATGAATTTCACAACCTTGCTATTATTAATCATGTATCCCTTCACCTTCTTGCCACTGCCACCCACTGATGCCCATGAAACAAACCTGTTTCTACAATGGGCTCAGCATTATGCAGACAGATTACATAAGAACACCTGCTTGATATGTGGAGTCACACCTCTTTCCAGTGGCTCCAGCCTCCCATGGTGGGTATGCTCCTTCCAAGGTCAGGACTGGATAGAATACCAAAAATTTATTACATCACAGAAACAGTCTGGTATCCTTCGTGCTGGCATAACAAAAGACAATATATATAGATGGCCCATTAAAAACACTCTTGGCCAGGCGCAGTGGCTCACGCCTGTAATCCCAGCACTTTAGGAGGCCGAGGCGGGTGGATCATTTGAGATCAGGAGTTTCAGACCAGGCCTGGCCAACATGGTGAAACCCTGTCTCTACGAAAAATGCAAACATTAGCCAGGTGTTGTGGTGCACACCTGTAATCCCAGCTACTTGGCAGGCTGAGGCAGGAGAATTGCTTGAACCTGGGAGTTGGAGGTTGCAGTGAGCCGAGAACATGCCACTGCACTCCAGCCTGGGCGATGGAGTGAGATTCCATGTCAAAATAAATGAACAAATAAAAACACTCTTAAGAACAAGGGACATGGGAAAAGTTTTTCAGTGGAAAGGACCAGCTCATTAGCTCTCGCTTCAGCATTTCCCCCAACTAAAACAAAGCGGTGACCATGCCCCAAACAATGGCCCGTTTTCAAAGTGGAAGAATGCAAACTTGGGATGGATTTATCTGGTTCACCCCTTCGTTCGGCCAACTCGGCCAAAATGCTCCTTTGTGCTGGGAAATCACACCCAGGACCTGTGGCCAAACAGTAGGAAGATATATAGGGTGGACACCTGGAGAACGTTGTGACCACATTATCGTATTATGAGACACTGACTGGCATGCCACCGACTGGGTGCAGTGACCAAGTATTTATTGGCTAGCTCCAAATGGGACATATTGGCTTATGTGGCACTAACTTATGGCTGTGGTCACCTCCAGGGTGGTTGGGACGATGTTCCCCAGGTTATGCTTGGGCACAAGGACGAGTAATTCAGACCCTGCCAAAAACAGCAAATCTTTTTCATTTACAATCTCGCTGGACGCGTTCAGTATTCCAATGGTATGATCATTTAACTTCAATCTTTGTACCACAGATAGCTATTGAAGATGCTATATGGGATATAGAAGCCTTAACAAATTACACCCAAAAGGCCTGAATGATGGCTACATGAGTTATCTCTTTGCCAAATGATGGGGTCATGCTTATGAGGAAAGCTGTGCTGCAAAATCATATGGCTTTAGATACACTAACGGCAGCACAAGGGGGCACCTGCGCCATAACAACTGAATGTTGTGTGTATATTCCAGAAAATGAAGAACGTAACCCGGCTTATGACTGATATGGAAACCCAGATAATTAACCTATCAGACCCAAAACCCTCACTGATTGGTTGAGCAGTTGGTTTGGATTCTGGGGAACTTGATGGCAGAAGCTAGTGCTTACAATAAGAATAATTTCTGATCTGTCCTGTTTTTGCTTATAATGTTATGGTATATGTTTGCAAGTAAGTCCATGTGTAACTGAAAGGGCTAGGGTAATGACTGCCCGGAGAATTGCTCTAATTGAGGAAGCAGTAATGTAGCCTGACCTAGCTTCCAGTTTTGCCCTCCTTTTGTTGCTGTAAGTCTGGCCTAGGTCCCTACACATTTTTCTTTTTTTCCTTTCTTTTTTCCTTTCCTCCCTATTTTTTATCTTCGTGGGACATGATCTCCTAGGAATGAGCATTCCTCGTGACGGAGGACTTGAACTTCTAGGAATAAAGCATCCCAGCAACAACAAACCAGCAGGTGGGAAGAAAGGAGCAAGCAGCAACCTGAGGCCAGGAACCCACATTCCTTTTTAAAATGCTTTTCTCCAAAAGATGTTAAAGAAAAAGAGGGGGGAAATGTGAAAGGAAATTAAATTTTGGGACGCCAAACTCATTTAGCCAAAGGGAAAAGTCAAGCTGGGAACTGGGTCACGCAAACCTGTCTCCCCTTTTTGGTTCCTAAATAAGATGGCTACAAGATGAAAGGCTACACGCCTCCCCTATATTCTGCCCACAAGGAGATTCCTGGTGAGCTGTTCAAATTTTACCATGGTGGCCAGGCGCGGTGGCTCAGGCCTGTAATCCCAGCACTTTGGAAGGCCGAGGCGGGCGGATCACTTGAGGTCAGGAGTTTGAGACCAGCTTGGCCAACATGGGGAAACCCCGTCTCTACTAAAAATACAAAAAGTAGCTGGGTGTGGTGGCACACAGCTGTAATCCCAGCTACACGAGAGGCTGAGGTGGGAGAATTGTTTGAACCTGGAAGGTGGAGGTTGCAGTGAGCCGAGATCACACCAGTGCCCTCCAGCCTGGGCGGCAGAGCGAGACCCCATCTCAAAAAAATAAAAACAAAAATAAAACTTAACCAAGGCAATGCAAACTGATAGCTTATCTTTACAGGTGCAGTCACCCTAGCCCATCTGATTGTTTCCCTACCACATTTTGTCTGCGTTATCTTGTGGGGAAAAGAAAGAGAGATCAGCCTGTTACTGTGTCTATATAGAAGGAAGTAGACATAAGAGACTCCATTTAGTTCTGTATTTGAGATGCTGTTAATCTGTGACCCTACCCCCAACCTTGTCCTTGCAAGAGACATGTGCTGTGGTGACTTAAGGTTAAAAGGACTTTGGGCGGTGCAGATGTGCTTTGTTAAACAAGTGCCTAAACGCTGCTTATGGTTAAAGGTCATCACCATTCTCTTAAATCTAGGAAAAAAAGAAGAACATTCCTCTCCTGCCCATCCCTGGGCGATGGATGGAGCAATACTGCCAGAAGGTTTACGGAGATGTTCGCATATGCATCTCAAAGGCACAGCATTTTCTTTTGAACTTATTGATGTTGCAAGGCCTATTGCCCAGTCACTCCCTTATCTTTTTGATGGTAAAGATAATTATCAATAAATACTAAGGGAACTCAGAGGCCGGTGCCGGTGTGGGTCCTCTGTAAGCACAGCACCGGTCCCCTGGGCCCCGCTTTTCTTTCTCTACACTTTGTCTCTGTGTCTTATTCCTTTTCTCAAGTCTTTCGTCCCACCTAACGAGAAGCACCCACAGGTGTGGAGGGGCAGGCCACCCCTTCATTATCTTATGTAAAATGCAGATTCCCCACGTTTTTCCTCTGCCCCTGTTTGTGAAAACTCTATGCTTCTCAATACTCCGCCCTTTCCCCTTTAAATCTGGAGCCCTCAAAATCATCTTTGGAGAAGGGCATAGACCTGTCTCCTGGGTGCGTCCTTAACTTTGGCAAACAAATCTCCTAAAATGATAAGAGACTTGTCTCGTCGTTTTCTTCGATTGACAATATATACACACATACATACACGTACACACACACATATATACGCGCACGCACATGCATATACATGTCCACACACACGCACACACACGTACATACATATACACATACGCACACATACACATGTACACATCCACACGCGCCCACACATACACACAGACGTGTCTCACACCACAGCAGCCGCCTCGGGGGAGTCACAGTCCACGCATCCCCAACACTGCGGTCGCGCTCACTTCTCTTTCCACACCCGGGGGGAGCAGCTTCTCCGCTGGGCCACGCTGACTCCGGGGAGGCGGGCGGGGCGAGACCACTTCTGGGGAGGACGCCCAATCTGGGGTCTTTCTCTAGGTGCCCGGGGAGGAGGCGGCGCAGGAGCAAAGACCTGGAGGGCCCAGTGGCGGAAACGGACCCCTCGCAGCCTCCCGCCGACAGCGGCCCTGCCCAGGTCTCCAGGCTTCGATGCCTTGGTTGCTTTGTGCAGCGCACCCGCCTACGTCAGTTCCCAGCATTTAAACAAAACGTGTTCCCGAGCTACGCAGCGCCAGGCAACCAGGCGATTCCCAGGCTTCCCCGAACGGCACACCCTCCGCGCAGCCCTCGCGGCCTCCCCACACCCCGCTCCCGCCGGCCCCGCCTCGCGTCGTCCTTCGCCCCGCCCCCGTTGCCGCCCCCCGCCGGCACACTGCCCACCTGGCGCCGTCTTCACCCCGCCCACCCACCGCCCGCCTCGGGCCTTCGCCCCTCCAGCGTCGTTGCCCGGCTCGCCTTGCACCCTGTCTTCGCCCCGCCCCGCGGCCCCGCCCACACGGCGTCAGCTTCTCGCCTGCCCCCGCCCCGCCCTGCACCATCGCCCCGCCCACACGCCGTCTACCCAGGCGTGAGTCTTCTTCGCGCTCCGCGCCGTCGCCCCGCCCACACGCCGCCACCCTCGTGTGCGTCGTCGCTCCGCGCCTGCGCCCGTTGTCGCCCTGCTAGCTCCGGGTTCCGGGGCCGCGCTATGTGGGCTGCGGCGGGCGGGCTGTGGCGCTCCCGCGCGGGTCTCCGGGCCCTGCTCCGTAGCCGCGAGGCTGCGCTGTTTCCGGGCTGCGAGCGGGGACTGCACTGCTCTGCTGTCTCCTGCAAGAACTGGCTCAAGAAATTTGCCTCGAAAACCAAGTAATGCGGCGGGGGGCGGTGTCCCTGGGCGCGGTATTCCCTAGGGGGCGGTGTCCCCGGGTTGCGGCGTCCGCTCAGCCGCGTTCTTGCGCCCACGCGGCCTGGCTCGCCAGTTCCTGCTTCCTGGGGTCTGCAGCATTTCCAGCCCTCACTGGCAACATTTGCAGTTTTTGTGTTCGTGGACGTGTGTTGGGTTAAAAAAGCAAAGTAGCAATGTGTGTTTATTTTTATTCTTGTCACCAGACGTAATTTTCAGGAGATTAGTTTCAGAAAATGAGGAAAAATGAAAAAATATAAGAATTTCCTTGCTAATGTTGACTTTCTGGTGTGGAGTTAATTTGAAGACTAAAACTTGTCATGATAATTAGTGTTTTTAAGTGATGAAAGATAAGTACAATAAAATATGTTGACTTTTCACACTGGTTTTAGTTCTTCTAAGTATGGTAGGTGGTTGTATGTTTTCTACTTTAATACACTACTTTTAAACACAGTTTTAGACCCTGCAGAAAAATTGCAAAAATAGTACCGCGTTCCTGTGTCCTGGCACCCAGCTCCCCCTCTGTATTAGCGTCGGACTTTAGCTTCCAACGTGTTCCAGTTAATGAGCCGATATTGATAGAGTGTTGCTAACTGAAGCTCATACTTGATTCACTTTTCGTTGGTTCTGCCTGCTGTCCCTTCCTGTCCCAGGTCCCCGCCCAAGGTCCACGTAACATTGAATTGTCTTGTTTCTTTAGGCTGGGGTAGCGTCCCAGACTGTCCCTGTTTTTGATGGCTGTGCCAATTTTGAGGGGTACTGGTCAGGTGCTTTGCAGGATGCCTCTCTGTTGGAATGTGCCTGTATTTTTAATGCTTAGACGTGGATTATGGCTTTTGGGGAGGAAGACTACAGAGATAAAGGCCATTCTCATCGCACCGTATCCAGGGTCCACGTTGGCCGTGATCCCCTGCATGAGGTGCTTGCCAGGGGATCTACCGTAAAGTTACTCTTTTTGCCCCTTTTCCTTACTGTACTCTGGGAGAAAGTCGCTGTGTGCAGCCCACGCCTAAGGAGTGGGGAATTTTGCTCATAAGTGATTTGCATTCTGCACAGGGGATGTGTCTCTTCACCCCATTTATTAATTCATTCATATCACCGAGAACTCATGGGTTATAATCCCGTGTTACTTAGTTTTGTTCAAATGTTTCCAGCTCAGGCCCTTAGGAGCTCCCTAAGCTCCTGTGTCCTGTTTGCATACCCTGTCATTATGGGGTTTTGCTGGGTTTTGTGTGTGTTAAACACTTTCCTACTTTCTGGCACTACAAGATACTCTAGGCTCATCTTGTGTGTTTTGTACCGCAGCCCTAAAAGCCATTTCTCCAAGGAGCCCTCGTTCCTTTTATTGGAGAGAGAGATTAGAAACCATGGGTGCTGGGTGTGTTCATTGCTTCTGGGGTGTCTGCCTTTTGGGCCATCTCATCTGACGAAAGGATATATGTGTTTCTACTAACCCTTGTGTAAATATGCACCTATAAACATTTCTGTGTGTAGCCATCTGTCTCCAACTTCAGACGTACTGTGTGGATCATTCTAGCCTCTCCTTGCTTATCTGTAAGTCGCACTCCAATGATGAGCGTGGCTCCCACTATCCATTTGCTTCATTGTTCAGTCTCAGTCTATGCCTGTAACAGCATCCGAACCCTTTACCTGAACTTCCATGGGAAACATCTTTATCAATTAGAGTATAGTGTTTCTGTGCAGTTTGGTAGGTGTCTTTTTAAGATCCTCTCTCTAACCTTGGGACTAGAAGTAGAATTTAGGTAAAAATTATGAGATTGAATTAAAACCATCTTCAGCCCCTTCCCCACAACTCATGTTGTTATCAATTAAATTCTGAAATTTTTTAGGATGGCCAGTAACGTAACGTCTAAGTTTAGCCCCTTATAAACAGGTATGGTATCATAACCTCTTAAATTAGCTTATGTAACTTTTTGACTTTGCCATCGCTAACATAATGCTTATTTTCTCCCCAAAGAAAAAAGTTTTGGTATGAAAGTCCTTCCTTGGGCTCTCACTCGGTGAGTATAAGCCATGAGCCACTTTATAATCTTGATGGGAGTGAGGGTTTAAAAGTTGGCAAAACTCTTACCTGGAGGTCTTTCCATTTCTGTGTTGGAGGGGACAGTGTCTATGTGGATGCGACTGGATGCCATTGGCAACATGGAGTTTTGACCTTTTTTAAAAAAAAAATGTACTGACATTAATGTTTTCTGGAAAGTCATATCTTTTATCAAATTATAATATGGTAATACCCATTCAGTTTTTAGTGTGTGTGTACCATAAAAGTTTATACAATATATGGCTTCAATTCTGAAAAGTAAATACATCACATATACTAAAAATTATTGAATTATTCCCTTTAGCAGGGTGAATTTTATGGTATGTATATCTCAACAAATTTTTTTTGAGAAAATATTTACTTGCAGTACTTTTAATCTTGGAGGGTTACCAGGTAAAATCTAAAAGGATCCCGGTTTATAAAACTTTATCTTAATGAAAACTGAGGCAGCTGAGAGTGGCAGCCGCTGCTGATCTGGTTGCCCATCCAGCCCTCCCCCAGCCCCTGTTGTGTGACTTGGTGAGTTTGGAGTTGTAACGCTGCCCTTGGGGTGTGCTCTTCTTCTTGATGGAGACTTACAAACCATCCAAGTTGGAACTCCTCGTGAGGAGCACCTCAAAGAAAACCAGGAAGGAGGACCATGTGCGCCTGAGGGCCCTGAACGGCCTCCTCTATAAGGCACTGACAGATCTGCTGTGTACCCCTGAAGTGAGTCAGGAGCTGTATGACCTTAACGTGGAGCTCTCCAAGGTAGGGTGTGTGGCCAAAGAGAAGAAATGGGTTGAGATAGCAGGCCTGGCGCTTACTTTACCTGGCCCAGTCTTGCCTGACAATTAAAAAAAGACGCTTTAGACTGGGCGCGGTGGCTCATGCCTGTAATCCCAGCGCTTTGGGAGGCTGAGGCAGGTGAATCACGAGGTCAGGAGATTGAGACGATCCTGGCTAACACAGTGAAACCCTGTCTCTACTAAAAATACAAAAACTCAGCCGGGCGTGGTGGCGGACGCCTGTAGTCCCAGCTACTCGGGAGGCTGAGGCAGGAGAATCGCTTGAACCCAGGAGGTGGAGGTTGCAGTGAGCTGATACCGCGCCTCTGCACTCCAGCCTGGGCAACAGAGCGAGACTCCGTCTCAAAAAAAAAAAAAAAAGAAAAGCCACTTTAGCACTTATAAAGTCTTAATTCTGGGTTGCAGAAACAGAAATGATGCTCAGTCTGGTCACTGGAGCCCTGAAGACAGATGGTGGGTGTCTGTGCTGTGCAGAGGCAGATGTCTCACTGCAAGGCGGGAGTCCTGTGACCAAACAGCACATTGTCAGATAGTAGAAGGTCTAAGCCTGCTGTGGGAGGAGGATATATCTGCATGTACCTCAGTGCAGAGGTACAGGAGGTGACTTCCTCTGACCCACCCAGTGAGTTGTAAGGAGAAAAGGCAGCATCAAGCATTTTTGATTAGCGTCTCAGGGAAGGTGGCTGTGAGGCAAGCTTGGGGTCAGGATTCTGGTTTGGTTTGCGGGTCCTGGTGAAGAGGGGAGGGAGGTTTTGGTTTCTGGGGCCCTCCTTCACCTGGGGGCGTGGTGCGGCAGCAGGAGGTGGCCTCCAGCAGCATGCCAGAGCCCTGGCTTGGGTGGGAGGGGCGTCTGCAGCTGTCGTTTTCATTTCCTGGATGTTGTTTGTCTTGAAAACCCATGTAAACCAAAAAGTGACCGTGGGGGGTGGGGTCTCAGGTTTCCCTAACTCCAGACTTCTCAGCCTGCCGAGTGTACTGGAAGACAATGCTGTCTGCTGAGCAGAACGCACACATGGAGGCCGTCTTGCAGAGAAGTGCCGCGCACATGAGGTGATGACCTTTGCTTTCGGAATGTACTTGCTTTTTGCTCACACCCTGAATTTCTCAGCTGTTTCACTTGTAGGTGGACTTTAACTTTTCATTGAGTATTTTTGCTTTTAAAGAAAATTTTGGAAGCATTTTCTTGAAGTTCATGGTATAATTTGCATTTTCGTATAAGCTATAATGTAGGTTAGCATTTCTCAAAGTGTGCCAGGATCCCTAGGGATCTGGAGATCCTGTCAGGGAGTTCATTAGGGTAAGACGTTGTTTCACCTCTCCTGCTGTGTTGACATTTGCACTGAGGGTACAGAAACCATGAGGGAAGACTGCTGGTGCCATGCTGCCAGCCAGTGCTGTAGGGGCACCATGCCACGTGCCTAGAGTAAAAGACAATGTCACTTTTACTGAAGAATATCCCAGATGAGGCTGGACATGGTGCCTCTCACCTGTAATCCCCGCACCTTGGGTTGGCGAGGCGGGAGGATCACCTGAGGCCAGGAGTTCAGGACCAGTCTGGGCAAGATGGCGAGACCCCGTCTCTACAAAAAAATAAAAAACCAGGCACAGTGGCAGCACACGCATGTAGTCGCACCTACACAGGAGGCTGAGGTGGGAGGTAACGCCTGGATTCCTGCCAGCCCAGGAATTTGAGGTGGCAGTGAGCCGTGATAATGTACCCGCATTCCAGCCTGGGCAACAGAGCAAGACCCTGTCTCTCAAAGAAAAATTAAAAAATCCGAGACAGTTTATCAAAAATTATTAATTGTATTAAATCTCGACCCTTGAGCATGTCTTTTTCATATTTTTTGTAACGGGAAGTACATGTAAATCACCTGCTGTCTGGAGAATGCTGAACAGAAAAGCATCAGTGAGCAGACCGTTCAGGTTTGGGTGTTTGGCAGACATTCTTTCAAAAATGAGCGAGTGAACCCACCACTCCAGAGCAGACAACCGACCATGTCTGTTGCCAGTGATAAAATTTAAGCTTTCAAGTGAAAGTCAGAAATTTAGGAAACTTGTATTCACCACTGTGAGCTTGACAACTTCTATGTACTTGAGACTCTTCTGATGAGATTGGCAGCGACCTTAACAAACGTGCTGTTGTATGATAAACTGTGTCAACGCTTTTAAAATCTGCGTAACTAGGTGAGCTGTTGTTTTCCAAATGACCAGTGTATGAGGTTACGAAACCATACGCTGAGAGAACATCAATTCAAAGTGTGAGCCAGATGGTGAGTTTTGATGTAGCAGAGTGTGACAGGTTGGTTGGTGTGGTTTCAGATTCCTCATTGCAACTATATATTTATTTATTTGAGATGGAGTCTTGCTCTGTCGCCCAGGCTGGAGGGCAGTGGAGTGATACTGGCTCACTGCAACCTCTGCGTCCCGGGTTCAAGTGATTCTCATGCCTCAGCCTCCTGAGTAGCTGGGGTTACAGATGCCCGCCACCATGCCCAGCTAATTTTTGTGTTTTTAGTAGAGATGAGGTTTCACTATGTTGGCCAGGCTGGGACAACTGACCTTTAATAAAGTTCGTTTGTTGAATTTTTGTGACAAAGAAGATCCATACTTTCCTCAGGGCTGTTAAATTCTGTCCTTCCCAACACATAACTGGGAGGCCTGATTTTTTTTTTGCTTTTTTTGAGACAGGGTCTCATTCTGTCTCCCAGGCTGGAGTGCAGAGACACAGTCTTGGCTCACTGCAGCCTCAACCTCCCAGGCTCAAGTGATCTTCCTGCCTCAGCCTCCCATACAGCTGGAAGCACAGGTGCATGCCACCACACTTGGCTAATTTTGTATTTTTTGTAGAGATAGGGTCTCCCTATGTTGCCTAGGCTGGTCTCCAACTCCTGGGCTTAAGCGATCCTGTGGCCTGAGCCTCCCAAAGTGCTGAGATTACAGGCATGAGCTACTGCGCTGGCTCTTCTTGTATTGCAGTGAGAGGAAGGACAGAGTGCAGAAGCAGCGATGAGATCCCAGCTGTCTTCCATGAAGCTGGCCTTGGAGAATTTGCAAATACGTAACAATGCCATGCTTCTCATTGATTTTGTGGGGGGAATATATAATTTTTTTTTGTTAAAAATGTCACATTTAGTGGGTTTTTAGGTGACTTTAAAAAGACATAGCTTTTAGAGTTCTCAGTTTTAGTTTGTCGTATAGTAAATATTGATCGATAGAACCCAATGCTCTTTGGGGTCTTCAGTAATTTTTAAGAGTGTAAAGGATCCTGGGACCAACAGTTTTGGGAATTGCTGAGCTGGGTGATAATAAAGAAATTATTCAGTTTCCTCCTCAGTTTTAAAAAATGCAGAAATCCAGCTCACTGACCAGCTCTCTGAGAACTGGAATTCCTCCTTTCTGCCTCCCTTCTCATCATGCCCCATGTTTAGGGTGGGGACAGATGTAGAAAAGGTGGCCATGTGTGGGCTTCGTTCCAGGCACCCTGCCTGGCTTCCCTGCATCATCACCACGCACGATGATGCCCAGGGGTCTGTGAAACTGCATATCAGAGAACGCTCATTTCTTACTGTTTAACAAAAGCAAGAAAATGGGAGATTATTGACAAGTGTTGAAACAGCATTGTTTTCTGATTTTTAGGTATCAGAAAATTCAGTTGAGCTGAATGTCCCTCTTCCCAACTCCCGTGGTCACCCAAGATTTAGGGTCAACGTTTTCCATAGCTGTGTACCGAAGATTTGTGGTCACGGCTTTCACTGGTTATATGTGCCATGCCTACATTGGCCCTAGGTCTGTATTATGTGATGTGCATGATACAAATATCACTTCTGTGTCTAATATCTGGGAACCTGAGGGTCGTGTCGTGCCAGGGCATGTCCCCTGAGCGCAGGAGGACAGGCTGTTTAGTGCACAGACCCTGGAGCCCAAGGCCACGGTGATGACTTCAGATCAGGTTATTTATACAGATCTCACAAGTTGTGTTGAGAAAAGTCAAGGCAATTGCAGTTGTGATGCATTTTGCAACCCTTTTTTGATGTGGTAGTTGACTAAAGATGACTCTTCTGGGCTGACGTTTTCATTTTTGAGTAATACAATAAATCTCACTCCTGCCTCTTTTTTTTTTTTTTTTTTTTTTTTGAGACGGAGTCTTGCTCTTTCACCCAGGCTGGAGTGCAGTGGTGCTGTCTCGGCTCACTGCAAGTTCTGCCTCCCGGGTTCAGGCCATTCTCCTGCCTCAGCCTTCTGAGTAGCTGGGACTACAGGCGCCCGCCACTGCGCCCGGCTAATTTTTTGTATTTTTAGTAGAGACGGGGTTTCACCGTGTTAGCCAGGATAGCCTTGATCTCCTGACCTCGTGATCCGCCCGCCTCGGCCTCCCAAAGTGCTGGGATCACAGGCGTGAGCCCCGCTCCCGGCCTCTCACTCCTGCCTCTTAGTGACATCTTGAATCTTATGTTCAGCACTGTCACACCTCTCCACTGAGTGTCACGGCACAGCTGTGAGGGTCTGTGCATTCTCTCTCCTAGGCACCTTTTGATGTCCCAGCAGACCCTGAGGAATGTGCCACCAATAGTGTTTATTCAAGACAAGGGAAATGCAGCCCTAGCTGAGGTAAGGTTTTCAAAAAAACTTTTTAAAATTTAAAAATTTTTATTTTTTAAATTAGGGACAGAGTCTTGCTGTATTGTCCAGGCTAGTCTTGAACTCCTGGCCTCAAGGGATCCTTCTGCCTCGGCCTTCCAAAGTGCTGGGATTTATAGGTGTGAGCCACCGGGCCCAGGTAATAATTAACTTTTTATAACATAAACGCTTAAATGAATAAAATTTTAAATTTAAGTTTTAAATCCTGAAAAGATAATGCACAGTTAAAAAAGAGAAGAGGCCAGGCGCAGTGGCTCAAGCCTGTAATCCCAGCACTTTGAGAGGCCGAGGCAGGTGGATCACAAGGTCAGGAGTTCGAGACTAGCCTGCCCAATACTGTGAAACCCTGTCTCTACTAAAAATCCAAAAAAATTAGCCGGGCGTGGTGTTGCGCACCTGTAGTCTCAGCTGCTCGGGAGGCTGAGGCAGAAGAATCAGTTGAACCAGGGAGGCGGAGGTTGCAGTGAGCCGAGATTGTGCCACTGCACTCCAGCCTGGGCGACAGAGTGAGAAGAAACCACTGAGAAGGGAACAAATGAAAAGTAGTGAAAGAAGGGTGCAAATGAAAGGCTCTCCCTTGCTCCTGTGCCCCTGTTCCCAGCCCAGGTCCCCAGAGGTAATTGCTGTTTCTGGTTTTAATTTTTTTATGCTTATCACTGTAGCTCTAACTAGGGTATGAACTCGACACGGTCAGAGTTGCCCTCCCACGCCTGTCTCCCCTCCCACCACTTGACGTGGATCAGTCCACTCTCGTTTCACACTATTGGGGCGGCTTATGAGACTTAGGTCTGTCCTGTAACCATAAGTGCTTTTATCATCATTTTCCTTACTTTAGAGTTGGGTTAGCTATAAAGATTAAAAACGTGTACATATATACTTCTCTGGGTGGTGGTTACCTGGCAGTTACTAAGATATGTTAATACCTTCAAAAAGTCAGTCAAAAATCAGTGAATAGCGTTTGCAGTATTATAGTTATAGGTAACTGTTATTCAGTATAGGACCAGACAGCATTTGGATCCACAGAAGAAAAAGATCCAGTCTGACGTTTTTGGTTTTTGTTAATCAGTGTACAGGTAACACTAAAAACATTGTATAAGTAGTAAGCTTGACAGATACGTGATTTCCCTTGCTAGAAAAAGAAACGAAGGAGTGAAGTTACAGTCCCCGCTGTAAGGAATCAAGGACAGTTTAGGTCATGGCAGTGTGCTTCAGGGCATCAGCAAGGCGTTCCCTGGGGAGGATGTGCCAGTCTCTCTGAGCTCAGCACCCCAGGCTCCTGTCTCTGGGGAGGGAGGTCCCATCAGGTGGTGTGGGTTCCAGAACAGTCACTGGACGGGGGAGAGCACATGCTGTGCTTGGCGCAGGATGAGGGCACCCCCGGAGGCAGGGGATAGGCAGGCCAGGGTTCGGGTGGAATGCATTGTCCAGCAGGGCTTGTGGGCCATTGCCGTGGTGTGGATGGCATTCCGTGAGCCTGGCTGAGGAGCAGTTTTCTCTTGTAGTTTAGGCTCCCAGCTTTGTGACTGTCCCCATCATCTTTTACCTTGTCTTGCTGGGAGGCTTTTGTCCCCCCAAGCACACAAACTCTGTGGCAAAACTGAAGCATTTTGCAAAACTACCTTAGAAACCAGTTAATGGTTAGTTAGTTAATTCAACTAACGCTTAACTGGTTTCTTCATAAATTTGACTAACAAGTCTAAAATGTAGTTTTTAAAAAGCCTCACTTTGTTATCAGAGAAAATGTGTGGTGTTAAAGTAACAGTAAGGTATTTGGAAGCACAGGCTACTGAGCAGGTCCTAGTATTTGGGAAGAGTCAATAGAAGGAATCGTGCAAAGTCTGATCAAAAGCTCTGCAGTTAACAATGCTGGTGTTACGTGGAGCCCGGCTGTAAGTACGGCGGTGGGGATGTGGCTAACTGGTTTACCCTCTGTGTTCCTCTGTAGCTTGATCAGTTACTGGCAGTCGCAGACTTTGGACCCCGGGATGAAAGAGACGACTTTGTACAAAGTGATTTCAGGTGACGCATGTGGATGTATGTTTTGATTCCCAAGGGTAGATTCCTGGGTGTGGAATCGCTGTTTTCCACAGCAGCTGCCCAGCTCCACATCCCCAGTAGCCTGCATGGTCCCCGTGGCACTTGCCCCCAGGGCCGGCAGTCCACATTCACAGGCATGTGCTGTGGCCTGGCCACGTTTACACAGTGAGGGCCTCAGGGGCCACCAGAGGTGTCTGCCATAACTCCTGCAGTGAGGAGAGGGCCTGTTGTCCTCTTCATTCATTCAACACATTGTTATTGAGTGCCCACTGTATGCCAAGCCCTGGTCTAGCACTTAGGATGCAGCTGAATTTGGAACCTGTGTTTCACTAGGGGAGGCCGACAGGAAGCAGTAAACATCACAGATGGGTGTGAGGAGGGGAGTAGAGGGAGGTGGGGGTGGGGCTTGGGAGAGCAGGTCGGGGGTATGGAAGTTTGGCCTGTGCATGTACACACATACACATCTTTTTCAAACATGTAGCGCCTGACGGAGCCTGCGGGTCCTGGGGTGTTTGTGGGGGGCCCCATCGCAAGCCCGCAGCTGCTAGAGCAGGCCTTGCCTGTGGGCCTTAGGCAGCAGCGTCGACATTGCCGGGCACCTGCCAGAGTCGGGTTTAACCAGCCTGCCAGGTGCATCCCTGTGCTGGAAGCAAAGCTCCACACTGTAGCAGGCCTGGCCTGACTGGGTCAGCAAGGGGCAGTGTGGGAGCGGCAGGTCAGGGAGCTGAGCCCAGGGTTTGGAAACTTTCCAAAGTGGAGCCTTGGAGGATACAGGGGCTGTGACATGGCCTTGATTAGGTTCTGTTCACCAAGAATAGACTCTTCATGAAGGCTAATAAGTGGCAGATCTGATAGACCTCACCTGCGATTCTGCCAGTTTCACTGGCCTGAGGCACTGGCCATGCTTAGAGAAAAAAGTTGCAAATGCTTGCCTGCCTGCCTGCCTGCCTGCCTGCCTGCCTGCCTTCCTGCCTGCCTGCCTTCCTTCCTTCCTTCCTTCCTTCCTTCCTTCCTTCCTTCCCTCCCTCCTTCCTTCCTTTCTTTCTTTCTCTTTCCCTTTCCTTTCCTTTCCTTTCCTTTCCTTTCCTTTCCTTTCCTTTCCTTTCCTTTCCTTTCCTTTCCTTTCTTCTTTCTTTCTTTCCGAGACAGAGTCTCACTCTGTTGCCCAGGCTGGAGTGCAGCGGTGTGATCTTGGCTCACTGCAACCTCTGCCTCTTGGGTTCAGGTGATTCTCCAGCCTCAGCCTCCCGAGTAGCTGGGATTACAGGTGCCTGCCACCATGCCCAGCTAATTTTTGTATTTTTAGTAGAGACGGGATTTCACCATGTTGGCCAGGCTGGTCTTGAATTCCTGACCTCGTGATCCACCCGCCTCAGCCTCCCAAAGTGCTGGGATTACAGATGTGAGCCACCACGCCCGGCGCAAATGCATTTATTGCATACAGTACGGTGCACCTGGACTGTTCTGGCCGAATGCTTCTGACGCTGGAGAAGGTGGAAACCAAAGCCCACCTTCCTTCACTCCTGTCTCCAGTTACCCTCAGAAAGACGTTTGGGAGGGTTCTCAGGCGAATAGATGTGGGAAGTGTGATGTGCTGTTGTGTTGTGGCGACGACACTGTGGACTGGGGGCTTGGTTTGTGCTTGGTGTGAAGCCTCCTCTTCTTTCTTCCCAGGGACCCTGATGCCTCACAACCCTGCGGCACCACAGAGCCGGCCACAAGCTCCAGTCTGTGTGGGATCGATCATGAGGCGCTCAACAAGCAGATTATGGAGTACAAAAGGAGGAAAGATAAAGGGCTCGGGGGCCCGGTGTGGCAGGGGCAGGTGGCTGAGCTGACAACGCAGATGAAAAAGGGAAGGAAGAGGGCCAAGCCCCGCCTGGAGCAGGACAGCTCCCTCAAGAGTTACCTGTCAGGCGAGGAGGTTGAAGATGACCTGGACCTGGTTGGTGCCCCGGAGTACGAATGCTATGCCCCGGACACAGAGGAGTTGGAGGCAGAGAGAGGAGGTGGCAGAACAGAGGATGGCCACAGCTGCGGAGCAAGCAGGGAGTAGATGGAGAGGCGTCAGCTCTGCCCGTCCCACGTTTGCAGGGAAAAGCATTGGCACGCGACGCAGCATGTGGCTTCATTGAGACAGTTGATGGAGTTAAAACCATCTGCTCTTCTGCTACTTCAGCATTTTCTAGCTTTTCTGTGTATCCAAAGACAATTTGCTACACAAGTCACTACTTTTTTTCCATATACTGTGTGTAATTTAAAAAATAAAGGGCCATCTTACCACAGATTCTCACAAAAAGAAAATGGTATAATACTGTCTCTGAGATGCTAGTATGGCCATCTCCACCTCCAGAGCCCTGCAGAGGGTCCCCAGGGCCTCCCAACCCCCTGGAGCTGCTGAGTCGGCACATGGCACTGGGGGCTTCGTCCCTGACTGGCCTCTTTAGCACAGCTTTGTGCAGCAGGTTCCACCTTCTGGTTCAGGCCAAGGTTGGGCAGAAAGTGAAGTGGGTTTGCTGGGGCTTCCTGGGCGACCCTGGCTCTGACTGTGGTTCCATCATGCCTGAAGTAGTAACACTTTTCCCTTGGTGCCTGTGGCCACCTAATGTATTTTCTAATCCGTCCAAAGGTGAAACAGACTTGGTCTTTGCCTTCTGAAGAGTGTGCGACTCAGTCATACTGAATTCTTTGTGTCACCTCCGACGCAAAGATTTGTTTTGCTGTTTATCAGAAGAGAAAACACAGATTCTATACCTTGTCAGCTACTATTTAGTTCGGCTTCCCTCTTAATGCCCCAGCCCCTGTCAGCTGTCAGGTTCTAAATTCAGAATTCTCTCAATTCTGTCAGGTTCCCCACTAGGAGTCAGTGTCATCCCTGCAAGCCCTGGCTTTCTGCCGCGGCAGCAGGACTGAGAATCAAGACGGCACAGGGAAGGCATCTGTCCCAGCATTTGCACGTGACGGGTGCCCACGGTGCAGAGCAGAATCTGTGGAAGCAGCAGTGGCTTTAGTTGCTGTGCCCTGCCACATCCTCCCCCAAAAGGAGAAATGTCCAAGGGATAGCAGACCTGCAGCAGTGAGCAGCCTGCCGTGGTGACCACTGGATCCAGGCCACATGCTGCAGACGGTGGCTGTGGGTGAGTGATGAGGCCACTACCCAGAAAGCTGCATGTGCACTGTGTGGGGTAAGGACAGCAGGAGATGCCGCTGCAAGATGCTGACTCCCTTGTTTTCCTTTTCATTTGTGCTCTGGGACTAAACTGTGTATAAGTCATCAAATGGCAGAAGCAAGATTTTTCTTTTCAGATCTAGGAAATTATTTGTTTATACTCCACACTCTCATTTCCTGCATCAGGATGGAGAGGCCACTGCCTCAGGCCAGTTAAACGAAGATGGAAGAATTTAAGACCATTTGAAAGGATAGATAAAACCCCACGTGATGGTATGAGTAGGAGAGAGAAAAAAAGGCAGCCAGAAATTAGGCTACAAAGTGTACACCACGCGTAAAGGCTGATGCCTCTATTACACCGTGAGCCAAATGTTTAGCTCCAGGGTTTCTGGTAGCCAGTTGCGGGGTGTCCAGTGAAGGGGTGTACCTGTCTGTGGTTAATCATATAGGTCAGGATGATGAGGTGATAACTGCAGTGACAAACGGCAAATCCCCCTGGCTTAGAGCAACCAGTTTGCTTCTTGTTCTTGCTAGGGGACCATCATGGGCTGAAGTCAGGCCAAGGCCTTTCGTATCTGGTGTTACTGGAACATGGCTATGTGAATTCATTTATGTACAAGAGACCCCCCCATCCTGATGTAGAAAACGCATGGTGATGATTTACGAGCGCGACACCCTAAAAAACGTTTTTGTGTTTCCCTAGCAAGATAACGTCAGGTTACAAGGCTCTGGTACTTGACCATGATGACTCCATGAGAAAACAGCAGAACGCCAGCTTTGCAGGTACCTCCACAGCACTGCCGGGCTGGGAACAGGGCCAGTGCTTGCGCCAGTGCTGGAGGGGGCCACAGCAGAGTAAAGACAGAGTCTGCCACGCAGGAGTGCTTCGCAGGTCAGGCACTGCTCTGAGTGCTTTGCGTTAACCTGCCGCCCACCCCCCAACTTGGGAAAGGTGTTAAAGAAGGGGAGAATGCCCTCAATGGTGTGTCCTTTGCATACACACCTTTGCATGCATCTGATGTGCCCAGGCTGTGTTTTATTGTTCTAGCAATTTATTGTTACAAAACAGGTTGCTACCATCAATTTGTCTCAGGTCCCTTCTAGCACATCTGACAGGGACTAGTGTCTAGAGCCATGAGAACAGAGACCAGAAGAGACGAAAAGGAGTGAGCAGAGGGAGTGGAAGGTAGAGTTAGGCCCAGAGAGCCCCAGGCTGCTGCCCAGACCTCCGCGCCTCGGCCAGATGTGGTGGTGGCATCCATAGCAGTCTCGCAAAGTTGTTCTCATTTTTCAAATAAGGAAACTGAGGCCCAGGGAGAGGTGAAGTGTCTGCAGGGGATCCAACCAGGCGTCAGCTCAGTGCCTCCTAGAAAGAGGAGTGTGGGCACGTTTCAGAGAAAATTGGCTTAGGCCTCTCTGTTTCTGGCATGGCCTTCCCTGGGAGCGGGTTAGGGACACGGAAGCTCACCCCCTTCTGAATGGGTCCACTCCTGGGGATTTCCACGGCCTTCCCTAGATGATCCACTCCTGGGGATTTTCTGCAGCTCCCTGGATGACGTGCATGCACACTAAACACCAAGAAGTTAGGGAGGCACTGATCCAGTGAAGCCCTCAGATCAACCTTGTGAGTTTTTTACAAGCACCTGCCACTGTTAAACTGCTGATGAAATGTGAAATGACTTCACAGGTTTTCAATCTGATAAGCTCTCCTGTGTCACCGTCTCTTACCTTGTTAGTATATAGGTCAATGGTTCTCAAAGTTCAGGGCACATCCCCCGGGGGCTCATCAAACCAGACTGTCGGCCACTTCAACCTTCTGGTTCGCTGTTCCTTGGTAATGCAGATGGCCCAGTAAGCAACTCTACAAACGTTGGAACATTTTGAGGTAGACAGGGGAACTTAATCACGCCTTGTAGGCCCCCAGAAGACTGGACCCAACATCCAGCACAGTAACTGTCAGCCTTGGCTACGCATCTGAAACACCTGCTGTTTGAAGACACCTGGGCCTGGAGACGGGCCAGAGCCACCTTGATGGTCTGAGTATGAGGCCAGCATTAGAACCTCTGCTCTACAGGTGACTTCCCTGGGTTGATTTTTTTCCATTGTTATCTTTAGTACAGAATCTCTAGCTCCTCTAGGGGCCTGAGACCCTCTCTTAGGAATAGAAGTCCAGTTTCCTTCCCCACTCCATTTGTCCAGAAGGAAAACCTGGTTTTACATCAGAAACTTCAGGTACTTTGAAAATTTCCCAGCTACCTTGAAGGAGAGAGAGCTTGAGTGTATTTTGGGGGAAGAATGAGGGGACAAAGGGGTAGGGAGAAGGGACAGAGCTAGAGGAAGGACAGGCCTGTGCCACCCAGGCCAGGATAAGGGGAGCGGAGACCTTTCGGTTCCTGGCTTGTGACATAGGAGGGGAGGGAACTGGGGAGGACAAGTCACGATCAGTGTTTCCTGATTAAAATTTTTTAAATTTATTTTTATTTGTAATTATCATGGGCACATAATAGGTGTATATATTTGTGGGGTACATGAGATGTTTTGATACAGACATGCAATGTGAAAAAGCACATCGTGGACACTGGAGCACCCATCCCCTCAAGCATTTATCCTTTGTGTCACAGACAATCGAGTTATATTCTTGTAGTTATTTTTAAATGTGCAATTAAATTATTATTGACTATAGTCACCCTTCTGTGCTGCTCTACTGTGGACTCAAAGATCATAAATGCTGTGGACGCTGGCAAGATACTGAAATAAATTAATTCTGTATTTCTAAAAATAATTTCATACTTCCTTTTTATAGAAGGAATATATATTCTTTGTTGAAAAATGTAAAACAGATACCAGTAGAATGAAGGAAGCAAAAGTCCCGTGTAGTCTCAACTCCCAGAGGCACCCACTGTTAAATTTTGGTGTAGCGTCAGGTGCGGTGGCACATGCTGTTAGTACTCAGGAGACTGAGGCAGGAGGATCACTGGAGTCTGGGAGTTTGAGGCTGCAAGCACGTTGATTGCGCCTGTGAATAGTCACTGCACTCCATCCTGGGCGACAGAGTGAGGCCCTGTCTCAAAAAAGAAAATGGTGACATCAGAATGTTAACCGAGCGTGAGGTCCCCATGCCCACATGGGCAGCACACCTGGGAAGCCAGCCCTGATGTCAGTTAATCCTCAGGCCTCTGAGGTGTGCCGTTTGCCCCTGGGATCCTTTATGGCAAAGGGCCTGTTCCAGAGGCACTTGTTATGTTTGTCTGTCACCCTCAATCCCACGCCCTGGAGCAGCTCTTGGGCTTCCTTGAGCCTTCATGGCCCTGATTTTGAGGAGTGCAGCCATTATTTTGTGGAGTGTTACTCGGTTGGGCTCGTCTGGTGTTTCCTCATGATCACATTTGGGACTTGCTTTTTTGGCAGGAACATCACAGCAGTGATGCTGTCAGTGTTGGGTTGTATGTTCCTGGTGATGTCCACAGTGATGAGCTGAAGAAAGGGCTGTCTGTTGGGCTTCTCCCTGGGAACTTACTCTTAAGTATTTACTTTTTGAAACAAATGAAAAGAGAGACACAAGACACCCAAACCTCTGGGATACGAGAAAAGCAGTGCTAAAAGGGAAGTGTATACCATTAAATGCCTACTTCAAACATACAAAAGATCACAAAGTAACAACCTAATATTGCACCTCAAGGAACTAGAAAAATAAGAACAAATCAAAGTCAAAGCTAGCAGAAGAAATAACAAATATGAGGGCAGAACGAAATGAAGTTGAGACCAAAAGAAAAATACAAAGGATCAATGAAATGAAAAGTTGGTTTTTTGAAAAAGTAAACAAAATTGATAGACTGATAGCTAGATTAACCAAGAAACAAAAGAGAAGATGCAAATAAACACAGTCAGAAATAAAAATGGAGGCAGTACAACTAACACCACAGAAATGCAAAAGATCCTCAGAGACTACTATGAATACCTCTACGTTCACAAACTAGAAAACCTAGAGGAAATGGAGAATGCCTGGGAACATACAGACTTCTAAGGTTAAGCCAGGAAGAAACAGAAATCCTGAACAGACCAATAGTGAGTGGTGAGCTTGAATCAGTAATAAAAAGAATCTCCCAACAACAGAAAAGCCCAGGGCCAGACAGATTCACAGCAAGTTCTACTGGACATAGAAGAATCGGTACCAACCCTACTGAAACTGTTCCAAAAAATCGAGGAGGAGGAAATCCTCCCTAACTCAGCCTGCAAAGCCAGTATCACCCTGATACCAAAGCTGGGCACACAGCCAAAACAACAACTGCAGGCCAATGTCCCTGATGAACATAGGTGCAAAAATCCTGAGCGAAATACTAGCAAACCAAATCCAACAGCACATCAAAAAGAAAACACACCACAATCAAGTGAGTTTTCTTTTTCAGGGATGTAAGGATGGTTTAACATACACAAATGAATAAATGTGATTCACCACATACACAATTAAAAACAAAAACCATGGCTGGGCGCAGTAGCTCATGCCTGTAATCCCAGCACTTTGGGAGGCCAAGGTGGGCGGATCACCTGTGGTCAGGAGTATGAGACCAGCCTGGCCAACATGGGGAAACCCCGTCTCTACTAAAAATACAAAAATTAGCCGGGCGTGGTGGCACATACCTGTAATCCCAGCTACTCGGGAGGCTGAGGCAGGAGAATCGCTTGAACTCAGGAGGTGGAGGTTGCAGTGAGCCGAGATCATGCTACTGCACTCCAGCCTGGGTGACAGAGCAAGACTGTCAAACAACAAACAAAAACCATATGATCATCTCAAATGATGCAGAATTGCCCTTCATGATAAAAAACCCTCCACAAACTAGACATAGAAGAAACATACCTCAAAATAATAAAAGCCATATACAACAAACCCATAGCCAACATCATACTGAATGGGGAAAAGTTGAAAGCATTCTCCCTAGAACTGGAACAAGACAGGGATGCCCATTTTGACCACTCTTATTGAACATAGTTTTGGAAGTTCTAGTTAGAGCAGCCAGGCAAGAAAAAAGGCATCTAGCCAGGCACAGTGGCTCATGCCTGTCATCCCAGTGCTTTGGGAGGCTGAGGTGGGTGGATTGCTTGAGCCCAGGAGTTTGAGACCAATCTGGGCAACATGATAAAACCCTGTCTGTACAAAAAATATAAAAATTAGTCCGGCATGGTGGCATGTGCCTGTAGTCCCAACTACTCGGGTGGCTGAGGTGGGAAGGTCACTTGAGCCCAGGAGGTTGAGGCTGTAGTGAGCCATGAGTGTGCTACTGCACTCCAGCCTGAATGACAAAGCAAGACCTTGTCTCAAAAACAACAACAACAAAAACACACAAAATCCAAATTGGAAAAGAGAAAGTTAAATTATCTGTTTGCTGATGATACGATCTTATATCTAGAAAACCCTGAAGACTTCCGAAGGACTCCTAGATTTGATAAATTATTTCAGTAAAGTTTCAGGATAGAAAATCAATGAACAAAAGTAAGTAACATTTCTATACACCAATAATGATGAAGCTGAGAACCAAATCAAGAACTCAATTCCATTTACAATAACTACAAACAAACAAAATCCTAGGAATACATTTGACCAAGGAAGTGAAAGACCTTTACAAGGAGAACTTCAAAACACTGGTGAAAGAAATCATAGATGACACAAACAAATGGAAAAACATCTCATGCCCATGGCTTGGGAAAATCAGTATCGTTAAAATGACCATACTGCCTAAAGCAACCTACAGATAGAGTGCAATTCCTATCAAATTACCAATGTCATTTTTCACAGAATTAGAAAAAAAAAATCCTAAAATTCATATGGAACCATAAAAGAGCCCAAATAACCAAAACATCCTAAGCAAAAAGAACAAAGCAGTAGGCATTGCATTACCTGACTTCAAATTATACTACAAGGCTATAGTAACCAAAACAGCATGGTACTGGTATAAAAATGGAAACACAGATCAATGGAACACAATAAAGAACCCAGATAAAGCCACATACCTACAACCAACTGATCTTTGACAAAGTTGACAAAAATATATACTGGGGAAAGGACACTATTCAATAAATGATGCTGGAAAAATTGGATAGTCATGTAGAAGAATGAAACTGGACCCTATCTCTCACCATATAAAAAAATTAAGATGTATTAAAGACAAATTTATAAGACCTCAAACTATAAAATCGTAGAAGAAAACCTAGGAAAAATTCTTCTGGTCATTGGTCTAGGCAAAAATCTATGACTAAGAACTCAAAAGCAAATGCAGCAAAAACAAAAATGGACAAATGGGACTCTAAAAAGCTTTTGCACAGCAAAAGAAATACTCAGTGGGGTAAACAGACAACCTGTGGAATGGTAGAAAATATTTGCAAACTATGCATCTGACAAAGGACCAATATTCAGAATTTACAGGGAACTCAGCAAGAAAAAAACCAAATAACCTCATTAAATAGTGGGCAAATGACATGAACAGAAGTTTGTCAACATACAAGCAGCCAACAAAATATGAAAATAAGGCTCAACCTCACTAATTAATGGAGAAATGCAAATTAATACCACAATGATATGCCATCTTATACCAGTCAGAATGGCTACTATTAAAAAGTCAGGAAGCAACCGATGTTGGTGAGGATGTGGAGAAAAGGGAATGCTTATAATCTGTTGATGGGAATGTAAAATTAGTACAACCTCTATGGAAAACAGTATGGAGATTTCTCAAAGAACTAAAAATAGAATTACCATTCAAGCCAGCAATCCCACCACTACCCAAAGGAAAAGAAATCACTATATTAAAAAGACAGTTGCACTTGTTTGTTTATTGCAGCACTATCACAATAGCAAAGTCATGGGGTCAAGTTAGGTGTCCCTCAACTGATGATTGGATAAATAAAATGCGATTTATATGGACATACTAAAAAATTTAGGATATATGTATACACACACACATATACCATGGAATACTATAAGAATGAAATTTTTTTTGCAGCAACATGGATGTAACTGGAGGCAAAAACAGAAAGCTGTGTTCTCACTTATCAGTGTGAGCTAAACAATGTGTACATATGGACATAGAGAATGGAATAATAGACACTGGAGACTCCAAAAGGTGGTTGGGTAGGAGGGGCATGAGAGATGAGAAATTACCTATTGGGTACAATGTATACCATTCGGGTGATGTTTACACCAAAAGTTCAGACTTCATCACTGTGAGATATATCCAGGTAACAAAAATGCACTTGTACCCCTAAATCTATTTTTCTAAGTATTTCTGTGGAGGCAGTTACAGACTATGTACATATCATGTCCCTTATCAAACTTTCATTTTATTGAACTGTTTGATCAGCCTGATGCCAAGGTTTCCTATTTGAATAGTTATATTCTGTTACTATGTTAATTAATTAATTTTTTAGAGATGGGGTTTTGCTATGTTACTTAGGGTGGTCTCAAACTCTTGGGCTCAAGCAATCCTCCTGCCTCAGCCTCCCAAGTAGCTGGGACTGCAGGTGCACACTGCCATGCCCAACTAGTTAATTTGTCTTCATGCTTAAATCATCCTCAGTTTGGCAGAGAAGAAACTGTATTGGTTTCCTGTAGGTGCTAATTACCACAAGCTTGGTGGCTGAAAACAGAAGTTTGCTGCCTCACACTTCTGAAGGCCAGACGTCCAAGATCGAGATGTCAGCAGGGCTGCATTCTCACCTAAGGCTCTAGAGGAAACTCTTTTCTTGTTCCTGCTAGCTTCTGGTAGCCTCAGGCCTTTCTTGGTTTGTGAGTGTCATTGTTGTTTTTGGAAATATAAGCAAATATGTGTATGTGTTTGTATTTGCTTCTTTTTTTTTTTTTTTTTTTTAAGTAGAGACGGGGTTTCACCATGTTAGCCAGGATGGTCTCGATCTCCTGACCTCGTGATCCGCCCGCCTCAGCCTCCCAAAGTGCTGGGATTACAGGCTTGAGCCACCGCGCCCGGCTGTTTGCTTCTTATAATGCAGCACATGCATATTGTTCTGAATGCTGCTCTTTGCACTTTGCATTATATCCCGAGTCTCAATATCAGTAGAGAGTGTCCTTTGAGTTACCATGTGGAGTCATTTCCTCAGCCCAGTACACCTTTGCTCACACCCTTTTTCTTTGTACCATTAAATTGTCAAGTATATTGCATTTCTATACATTATAGTCCCAACGATACATTATATACACATCGTTTTGTACAATTGCATTTTAAATCAGTTATGTGATGAGAGAAGAAAATACGAATTTATACTGTATTTTATAATTACATGATTACCTTTACTGGTGCTCTTTGTGTGGTCTCAGATTTTCATCTCTAGGGCGGACCCCCAGCCCTCTTTTAGCCTGAAGAGCTTCCTTTAGTATTTTTTGTAAGGCAGGTCTGCTAGCAGTGAATCTTTCAGTTTTTGTTTATCTAGGAAAGTCTTTATTTCACTTCTGTTCTTGAAAGATAGCTTTGCTGAATGTAGGATTCTTGAGTGACAGTTGTTTATTCTTTGAGCACTTTGTTATCCCACTGCCTTCTGGCCTCCATTATTTCTGCTGAGAAGTCAGCTGTTAATCTTGTTGACGGTTCCTGTCTTATTTTTCTCTTGCTGTTTTCAAGACTTTCTCCTTGTCTTTGCCTTTTTTGGCATTTTTTTTTTTTTTTTTTTTGAGACAGAGTCTCGTTCTGTCGCCCAGGCTGGAGTGCAGTGGCGCGATCTCGGCTCACTGCAAGCTCCGCCTCCTGGGTTCACGCCATTCTCCTGCCTCAGCCTCTCCGAGTAGCTGGGACTACAGGCACCTGCTACCACGCCCGGCTAATTTTTTTTTGTATTTTTAGTAGAGACGGGGTTTCATCGTGGTCTTGATCTCCTGACCTCCTGATCCGCCCGCCTCGGCCTCCCAAAGTGCTGGGATTACAAGCGTGAGCCACCGCGCCCGGCGGCATTTTTATTATGGTGTGTCTTTGGAGTTTCTCATGGTGTGTAGATTTGTGTGGATTATTGAGTTTTTATTGTTAATTTTGGGAAATTTTAGGCCATCGTTTCTTCAAATATTTCTCTTCTCCTTTCTCTTTCCTCTCCTTTCCGTCATATGTATGCTGGTGCATTTAATCATGTCCCACATTTCTCTGAGGCATCATTCATTTTTGTATTCTTCTGATTGCGTAATCTCCATTGATCTATTTTCTTTTTTATTTTATGTATTTATTTAAAGACAGGGTCTCTGTCACCCAGGCTGGAGTACAGTGGCATGATCATAGCTTACCACAACCTCAATCTCATGGGCTCAAGTGACCTTCCTACCTCAGTATCCAAAGTAGCTGAGACTACAGGCATGCACCACCATGCCTGACTGACTTTTTAATTTTTTGCTGAGACAGGGTTTTGCTATTAATGTGGTTTGGTTCTGTGTCCCCACCCAAATCTCACCTTGAATTGTAATAATCCCCACATGTCAAGGGACAGGACAGGGTGGAGATAATTTAATCATGGGGGTGGTTTCTCCCATACTGTTCTTGTGATAGTGAGTTCTCACAAGATCTGATGGTTTTATAAGGGGCTTCCTTCTTTGCTCAGTTCTCATTCTGTCTCCTGCCGCCCTGTGAAGAGGTGCCTTCTGCCATGATGGTAAGTTTCCTGAGGCCTCCCCTGCCATGTGGAGCTGTGAGTCAGCTAAACCTCTTTTCTTTATAAGTTACCCAGTCTTGGGTATTTCTTTATAGCAGTGTGAGAATAGACTAATAGAGCTGTGTTGCCCAGACTGGTCTTGAACTCCTGGCCTGAAGTGATCCTCCCACCTTGCCTCCCAAAATGCTGGGATTACAGGCACGAGCCACCATGCCTGGCCTGATCTATTTCCAAATTTGCTGATTCTTTCCTTGGCCAGGTGAAATGTATTGTTGAGCCGTTCAAGTGAAGTTTTGCTTAGGCTATTATAATTTCCATCTCCAGACTTTCCATTTGGTCCTGTTTTATAATTTCTGTGTCATTATTGGTATTCTGTATTTGATTCAGTGTTGTAATCATACCTTCTTTTATCCTGATTTCTTTTAGTTCTTTCAACAAATTGTAATGGCTACTTTGAAGGCTTTTTCTATTAAGTCTGACATCTGGTCACTCTCACAGAGAGTTTCTGTTGTCTGCTTTATTTCTGGTTTATGGGTCATGCTTTCCTGTTTCTTTGTATGTGCTGTGATCTTTCTGGAAACTGGACATTTTAGATCAGGAGTCCCCAACCCCTGGGTTGTGGACTGGTACCCATCTATGGCCTGTTAGGAACGGGGTAGCACAGCAGGAGGTGAATGGTAGGTGAGCCAGCATTACTGCCTGAGCTCCGTCTCCTGTCTGATCAGTGGCAGCATTAGGTTCTCATAGGAGCACGAACCCTATTGTAAACTGTGCGTGGGAGGGACCTAGGTTGCATGCTCCTTATAAGAATCTAATGCTCGATGATCTAAGATGGACCAGTTTCATTCCAAAAGCATCCCCCAACCCCTTCCTGGTCTGTGGGAAAAAAATTGTCTTCCATGAAACCAGTCCCTGGTGCCCAAAAGGTTGGGTACGGCTGTTTTAGATGATGTGTGTAGTGACTCTGGGCATGGACCCTTCTCTCTAGGCTTGTTATTGTAATTTACTTGTTTATTTGTTTAGTGACTGACTGCTTATTTTACTGGAGTCTACCTACGCCCAACCCCAGATTCCCAGTGTTAAGTATCTAATGTTGTTCCTCAGGAAATCAGCCTTGGCCATGTCCACAGTCACCCTGGGATTTAGTAGGAACACTCCTTTCATCAGGGCGTGGCTCACTTTGACTCTCTTTTCCTGGCCATACCCAGCTGTCTAATCCACTAATCGCTCTATTGTTTTAACAACACTCTGAAGCATAAATCACTCCACATCCTAAAGAATCAAATTCAGGATCCTTTGAAGGGTAGTTCCTGAGGCCTGTGTTTGAGATTTGTTCTGACTTCGGCAGGCTCCTCAGAGCTGTCTCTTTCACCAGTTCTCTTGGGCAAACTAGCAGGTCTGCAGCCCAGCCTGCATCTGTGCTTTCCCTTCAGCCGTCACCTTCACTGTTTTTGAGAGCACCCTTAGGCTTGCACCTCCCCACACTTTGTTTCAATGAAATCAGCTGCTTTGGGAAGAGATTCAGAGTTATCTGTTTTACAGCCTGCTCCCTCCAGGCACAATCCCTGGAGCTTGGTGGGTGGTGAGGAGGGAACCCTGGCAAGCTTCCTTTTGGGTGACACCCATCATCACCCACCTAGGAGTTGAGATTGGGGGTGGGGGGCGGGCAGTAGCCTGAGGTCTTCTTGGCTTGCCTCTCCTGTGGTGAAACCACCACCAGGACCCCAGTATTTTCAGCGCCAGGTGCCCAAGAGCCCTTGTCCCACAGAGGCCAGTGTGGAAGGGGGCCCTGCCCGTCCCAGGAGGGAGCACCGTCGTGGCTGGGGAGTGGGTGTTGTGTGGGTGAGGAGGAAATGCAGGCGTGTGCACACATCCCTGTGTTTCTAAAACAGCACCCGTGCCCGCCTCTCCGCAGGTGCGTGGGTGGGGCCCCAGAGACGGGGACAAGAAGACCGGGCATCCCTCCTTGGGGGGAGTCTTGAGGTGGGGTGGATCACCAGCTTCTCAGTGCCAGATCCCAGAGTGTGGGGGTCGCAGCTCACTGAGCCCAGCCCCCTGGCCCTGCAGAGTGGACCCCCAGCCCTCGGCCCCGTGCGTGGACCCCTGCGGTGTGTGGCCCACATTTTATAGGAAATCATCTTCATCTTTTCCAGTGCACTTGCATTTGCCAAAACCACAACTTTATCCACACCCAAAGCATGACACCACCAAAACAAGAAAGAAAGCCACCTTGCCCCCTGGAATCCCCCCAGGGCCTGCACCCCACCCTCCCGAGGCACTCGGGGCCTTTCCTGGGAGGCTCAGGGCTGCCCTTGGGGGCTCAGCTTCTTCCCAGCTTCCCCAGGCGCGCAGTGCTGAGGGCTGGACCATGAATGATTTGGGTTTTCTGGGATTTTGGAAATTCTTAGATGTGGCTTAAGGGGAAAGAAAGGGAGAAATGAACCCACCGTGAGAATGTCTGGTTTCTCTTTCAGCCAGCGATTCAAGTGGTATTTGCAATGTTTTTTATTCACTTTGCAGTGTTCCTAAGAATATGCTTCTAATGTGCAGCTCTGACAAACAGCCAGAGATAAACGTTCATGGGTGTCTGGTCTGCATGAAGGGTGTCCTGCAGGAAGAGGGGGCGGAGGGGCCCTGTTTCTGCAGGTGGCTGGGGGCCCCCTGGCTGCAGGCAGGAGAGAGGGTGGTGACTTGAGATGGGTTTTAGAGTTAAGTGTTATAATTTATCTTTATTATTTGCATTTCATGGTGCTTACTCAGCATTGGGCAGCATAGATACAGCCGTTACTCTAAGTGTCAGCAAACCCAGTGTCTTATTTTTAAGTGAATGTGTTATAGGAAAGGGGTCCTGATCCAGACCCTAAGAGTGGGTTCTTGGATCTCGTGCAAGAAAGAATTCAGGGCGAGTCCATAGGGTAAAGTGAAAGCGAGTTTCTTAGGAAAGTAAAGGAATAAAGAATGGCTACTCCATAGACAGAACAGCCCCAAGGGCTGCTGGTTGCCTGTTTTTATGGTTATTTCTTGATTATTTGCTAAACGGAGTGGATTATTCATGCCTTCCCTTTGTAAACCATATAGGGTAACTTCCTATATGGAAACCCCTATTTAAGATGTAAATGCTCTGGTTCAAATGCCTCTGACATTTCCCCCTCTCTTTCACAAGAGAACCCTTAATCCTAAGGGTTGCAGAGGGACAGAGGTCCGTCTTCTGTAACTTCTTCAGGCTGAATAGAGGTGATGATATTCCTGCCTAACTGTTAGGTCTCTTGCATTCAGGGTAGACAGGAGCTCAGTCAGAAAGCTCCAGTGTGGCGAGAGCCATTCATCACTCCAAGTTCTGGCACATTTAAGAATTTAAGAAATTTAAGAAAACATTCTGTAAGCTTATCCTGCAATCCTACACAGAGCACAACAGCAATATATTCCACAACAGTGAGGCAAAATAAGTAAAATTATCCCAAGTAAACTAAATCAGAAGGCTTTCCATGAACTAGGCAACTGCTGGCACCAAGCTGATGGGGTCGCTAGCTGATTCCAGTGTGCCTAGAATTAGAATATTGATTCAGATTTTTATATTACCCATCCCTCTTGTTTCTTCTGAGCAGCAGCCAGAGTTCACTGGTTGGTTTACAGGAATAAGCAGGGTTAATCTAAATTACAGGAAAAAATTCTTAAAAATAACTGATGAGACTAGAATTTAAAAATAAGTGTACCGTAGTTTTTGAAACATAATTTCTCCCTCTCCTGTACCCCATTTTCACTAAGGACAAATCATTGTAAGACTGATTTGCTTTGTTATATTTGGCCTGATTATTTGTATAAAGTACAGCAAGAATAATTATTTTTCACATAGACTTTTAAAATTGGCTTTGATGGAACTGTGTTCCATAGAAGGAATCTCAGATAAGACTTTTTTCCTTTATTATTATTATTATTTTTTATTATTATACTTTAAGTTCTAGGGTACATGTGCACAGTGTGCAGGTTTGTTACATATGTATACGTGTGCCATGTTGGTGTGCTGCACCCATTAACTCGTCATTTACATTAGGTATTTCTCCTAATGCTATCCCTCCCCCTACCCCACAGCCCATGACGGGCCCCCTTGTGTGATGTTCCCCTTCCTGTGTCCAAGTGTTCTCATTGTTCAATTCCCACCTATGAGTGAGAACATGTGGTGTTTGGTTTTCTGTCCTTGGGATAGTTTGCTCAGAATGATGGTTTCCAGCTTCATCCATGTCCCTGCAAAGGACATGAACTCATCCTTTTTATGGCTGCATAGTATTCCATGGTGTATATGTGCCACATTTTCTTAATCCAGTCTGTGATTGGTGGACATTTGGGTTGGTTTCAAGTTTTTGCTATTGTGAATAGTACCACAATAAACATATGTGTGCATGTGTCTTTATCATAGCACGATTTATAATCCTTTCGGTATATACCCAGTAATGGGATTGCTGGGTCAAATGCTATTTCTAGCTCTAGATCCTTGAGGAATTGCCACACTGTCTTCCACAATGGTTGAACTAGTTTACAGTCCCACCAACAGTGTAAAAGTGTTCCTGTTTCTCCACATCCTCTCTAGCATCTGTTTCCTGACTTTTTAATGATTGCCATTCTAACTAGTGTGAGATGGTATCTCATTGTGGTTTTGATTTGCATTTACCTATTGACCAGTGATGATGAGCATTTTTTCATGTGTCTGTTGGCTGCATAAATGGATAAGACTTTTTTTTTTAAAAGCTGAGCCTAGCCATGGCTTTGTGCCCTAAAATACCTATGAGTTAGGTCAATTTCTCTCCTCTTGAGGTCGCAAGATAACTTGAGGCTCCTGAGCCTGTCATAAAGTGACATTTTTCACTTACCACAGGTCAGGCCCCCTGTACAGGGACTATATTGACAAGGTGTGTTTTACCAAGGGGCTTTTATTGACTCTACAAGTCAAGTTGGATTCCTTAAAGGAAAACACACCATTCCAGTCAAAGCCTTGGTAAAATAACCAGTTTCTCCAACTGTGTCCTGTTACAAATGAAAACATTCTTATTGCACGTACGCAAACAACTATATTGCCATAAATTAAGAATACTCATAAATAGTTTCCAAATTCTGGAGAAATCAAGTATGGAGAAACAAATATACTCAAAAGTTTGTTCACAGGAGTGTGCTTTACTCAATTTTTTTTTTTTTTTTTTTTTTGAGATAGCGTCTCGCTCTGTCACCCAGGCTGGAGTGCAGTAGCACGATCTCCACTCACTGCAAGCTCCGCCTCCCAGGTTCGTGCCATTCTCCTGCCTCAGCCTCCTGAGTAGCTGGGACTACAGGCGCCCATCACCACACCTGGCCAATTTTTTGTATTTTTTTTTTTTAGTAGAGATGGGGTTTCATTGTGTTAGCCAGGATGTCTCGATCTCCTGACCTCATGATTGGCCTGCCTCGGCCTCCCAAAGTGCTGGGATTACAGGCGTGAGCCACCACGCCCGGCCTACTCAATTGTTAAAAGCTGCAAATAGCTTAAGTTTCCTTGACTCTGAAAAAGAAAACAAAGGATCAGCAACGTTTTAAGCAAAGTTAAAAAGATTACTTCAGTTTAGTCCACGCAGTTAACTCCAGTTCTGCTTGATATTCACGAACATTTTAGCTTTCCATGAGTCCTGAAAGTTTTTTCTTCTATTCTAATGTCACAATTTCCAAAGCTGTCAGAAACCTGCATTTAAGTGCACCTGTCAAAGTCCTATGGTTGATTATAAAACCACCTTTTAAAGAGGACCAAAACAAGACAATTGTCTGTGGATGACAAAAGTCTTAGGACAGCCACTATTAAAGTCACAATTGATAATGAAATTTGGTTATTTCTGTGGCATATAACAATGTTACGTAACAATTTTAACTTTTACACTAAGTCATGTCAGAATTAAAGGAGTTTCTTATAATTTTGGAACACATACCAATAACATATTTATACAAATACAGCCCAAAGTTAGCCAAACATTATTTCATATTTGACAATGCTTCCTGTATGATTTTTATACCAAATAAGCCAAATTTCACCTTTACATTAGTGTACTATTAATGTTAAACCCAAATCTTAATAAAACCTTATAGACAAATGTATTTCATCTTAATCAGTTTGACCATAAGGTAAGATTCTTTTTTTGAGACAGAGTTTTGCTCTTGTTGCCCAGACTGGAGTGCACTGGCATAATCTCGGCTCAGTGCAACCTCTGCCTCCTGGGTTCAAGCGATTCTCCTGCCTCAGTCTCCTGAATAGCTGAGATTACAGGTGCCCACCACCATGTCCAGCTAATTTTTGTATTTTTAGTAGAGACAGGGTTTCACCGTGTTGGCCAGGCTGTTCTTGAACTCCTGGCCTCAGGTGATCCACCTGCCTGGGCCTCCCAAAGTGCTGGGCTTACAGGCATGAGCTACCATGCCTGGCACCTAAGGTAAGATTCTTATACCTTTTATAACCCATTACAATTTTTTTTTATTAAAGAGCAGATTATAAGCAGCATTTTGCTTTAAGAAAAACCTGTTGTGTTTTTATTCCAATGTTTAATTTACAGGAAAACTGAATAATACCTCTTTAACATTAGCCAATGTCCATACACAGAATTTCTTTTACAATTAATTTTTTACAAACCTTCCACAACTTGTTCAAACCTTTAGCTTGATCCTAACTTAAAACAATTCTTTAACCCTTTAGGCAGAAGCATTCACATTCCCGTGACTTCTTATAATCTTTTTACCAAAAGTATATTCTACTTTCCTTTTCGCTTTGGGTGTAGAACTATTTCTTGAGTAGTCTCAAATACAGTGTTAACTCTTAGCACCTTTTGCTTTTGGTGAAAATCTTGGTAAGTAAGGGATTTTTAATTATGTACCAGGTGTGGTGCCTCGCCTAGGACCCACCAGACAGAAGTGCAGATAAGGGCAGACTCTCCAGCATAGCCAGGGTGTGGCTCTCCACATGTCCCCAGGCCTTATCTAGAATCTAATGTCCCCAAGGTAGGTAAATTGAGCAATTTTCAAAAGTCAAAGAAGCAGTTTATGACCTTAAAGCATTTAGTAAACTTAATATCTGACCTGCGGGCTGGGCGTGGTGGCTCACGCTTGTAATCCCAGCACTTTGGGAGGCCGAGGCGGGCGGATCACGAGGTCAGGAGATCGAGACCATGGTGAAACCCCGTCTCTACTAAAAAATACAAAAAATTAGCCGGGCGTAGTGGCGGGCGCCTGTAGTCCCAGCTACTCGGAGAGGCTGAGGCAGGAGAATGGCGTGAACCCGGGAGGCGGAGCTTGCAGTGAGCCGAGATTGCGCCACTGCACTCCAGCCCGGGCGACAGAGTGAGACTCTGTCTCAAAAAAAAAAAAAAAAAAAAAAAATATCTGACCTGCGTAATTTAGACCAGATGTCTTTATTTTACCAATAATCTTTAAAACTGTTTTTATTTCCCAAAGATTACTTAAGTCACATGAGCTAAATGAAAGTTATTATGCTTTTTACTTTTCTGACAAAATACTTGATTTAAGCTGTTATTGTTATTAAACCAATTAATCAAAACTCTTATATTACACACACAACACATATAAATAGAAGACGAAGGACTCATCCCCTAAGACAGGAATTGGGCCCTAAACCCGGGCTGCCATTGTGAAAAAAGAAAGCACAGCCACATGGTTCCAAGTTCAAGCTCCCAAGGACATACAAGGCAAGAGGGAAACCTCATCCAGTTTTTGTTTTTTTTTCAGGCACCTGCAGCAACGTTTATAACCGACCAGTTTGCTGGGCCATCTTGAACAGCGGGCTTATGGGAGATCCGCTGTCCGTGGTGGTTCCCACATCCACTCCGGGGTGTCTGGGTTCTCAGGGACACCTGCTCCTTGCTGGGCACCGTGGCCTGGACTTACCACCTGGCCTCCAGGGTTCAGGCCGTGGACATCCGCCCTGAAGTAGCCTGTGGGGACTGTCACGCCACAGTTCATGTCCTGGGTCCTTGGCATCAAGTCTGTAAAGCTGTCTTTGCTTTCTCTACAGCACTGGGTGGGAGGTGGCTGGGCCTCAGCAAGTGTTGCCTGTCTCTGTCGTCACCATTAGGATGTCGGCGGGAAATGGTGGCGTTCTCTCCACACGGGTGCTGCTTTGCCTGTGGATCATGTTTTTCTTCTCCCTATTGACCAGCACACATCACAAATTTGATTTGGGTTTTTGTGGACTTGGTGTACTTGATCTGTAATGGGAAGGATATTTATAAAATAGGATCACTCCAAACGTTATAAACTACACCTATGCTTTTAGATTGCGCCAAGTATAGGTATTGGTGTCTGTGTGTGAATGTCTTAATTTGTGTTTTTCTAAGGGGATGAAGGAATAGGATTCATCTCCCTTAGACATTCCTGTTTCATGAACACAGAGCTTGAGGCATCTGATGAAATACTGCATGACTGCACAGATGTTCGTGTTGACCACTTCCCTTTAAGGGGTCATCATGGCTAACTTGCTTTTTTTTTATTATTTTATTTTATTTTATTTTGAGATGGAGTCTTGCTCTGTCACCCAGGCTAGAGTGCAGTGGCTTGATCTCGGCTCACTGCAACCTCTGCCTCCCGAGTTCAAGTGATTCTCCTGCCTCGCCTCCCGAGTAGCTGGGATTACAGGCACCCGCCACCGCACCTGGCTAACGTTTGTATTTTTAGTAGAGACAGAGTTTCACCATCTTGGCCAGGCTGGTCTCAAACCCCTGACCTTGTGATCCACCTGCCTCAGACTCCCAAAGTGCTGGGATTACAGGTGTGACCCACTGGGCCCAGGCTATTTTTTAATTAAATTAATAGTAAGTTATAAACAACACATTGTAAATAATATAATAAGTTACAAATAATAAATACATTAATAAATTAATAATACAATTAATTTTTTTAATTTTAATTTTTGACACGTCAGGCATCAAGGTAAGTACAGTGGATAAACACCCATCATGCACAGAAAAAAGGAATGAGGAAGGCACGTTTGCCACATCTGCTCGCTGCTCTGGGAGCCCTGCCTGTTCCTTGTGGTTTAATCTTCTGGAACTCTGACGGGGGCATTACTGTGAGTTTTGCTTGTCCAGAAGGCTTCTTCTTAAAGCTTTCTGAGCACTGGTACTCATGAAACTCTCCCCTGGTGAAATGAAAACACACACAGGCAGGAAGTGAGCCAGTTCTCAACTTGAATGTTTTCTCCCCAGTGCATGCTTTTTAAAACTTCCAGTGCTTTCTAATCAGATCTGGGTAATATTGTGGCATCACCTCCTGCATCCGCCTTTACCTTCCCCATCCTGTTCTTCATCCTAAAAAAGGCTGTGGAACCAGCTGGTCTCAGAGCCTGGGTGGAGCCTCAGCTCCCCCGCGAACTGTGCTCTTTGGAGGGTGCTGCCTGGGAGGGCCTGCATCAGGGTCACCCTGGCAGGACCAGAGGTCAGAGGTCACCCTGGCCAGACCAGAGCCTCGGAGGTCCCTGGGCTGCAGTGAGGGGGATCAGAGGCCGTGGGCTGGGGCCAGCCAAGAGGAGTTGGGGGCAGCAGGGAGTGCAGCCTGGCCCTTGACATTCCCACCCGCTTGTCTGCTCCACAGGACAGTGGTCAGGAGGGCCCGGGAGTGAGTGTACAGAGTCCTGGGTGGGCTCCACATGCGTCTTGTGGGGCAGCAGGACCCTGATGAGGGCACCCACAGAGTGGGAGGGTGGAGAGCTCCGCTGACCAAGATGGGGAGGCCCGGGTCAGGGCCAGCTCTGCCTCCGAGGCTACATCCAGCAGCCGCTGGCCTCGCCGTGTGAGCTCGTGGAAGCCCATGCAGCCTGTGCCCCTCTGGTTGTATCTGGTGAGGCCTTGTACAGGGATGAGCTCGGACCTGAGTTTCAGTCAGCAGAAAAATAAGTTTCTGGAGGATGTGATTCTTTTCAGGGCATTCAGTTCTGTGTTTCGCCTGTACCCAAGATGAGATTTCTAATACAGTGATGTGTTTAAAATTAACCATATCTTCAGGGCAGCATCCAACTGTGAGCCTTGGTGAAGAAGGTCCTGGAGACGGGAGTGAATGGGGTGGGGCCATCCCTGGACCCACAAGAGGTTTGTGGGCCCTGGGGATGTGTCCGTGGGTGCTGAGGAGATGAGGGTGCATGCTGTCTGGGTTCTCTTCTCTCCATCTCTTGCAAGGCGAGGAGGGGTCTGCTGTTGATTCCCGTCCTGCCTGTGGTGCTGAAGCTCCCCTTAAGCTGAGCTTTCTCAGCAGGGAGAGTTTCTTCGTTGCTTGTACAACTTTATGCTTCCCAGCTGTAGTCTGGGCAAATTGCTCCCCAAGGGACATGAGAGCTGAGGCTGTGTTTTTAGAGATAGGGAGCAGCTACAGGGACTTAGCGTCTTAATGAATTAATTCACAAATCTCAGCAGCTCCCGGCGATTAGTCAAGATATGCAGAGCTGATGGCAGGGAGGACACGAGGTGGCTCGAAGAGAACTAAGCTTTCCGTGTGAATTTAGGGTGTGAGGCTAAGAGCCCTACAGGCAGGCAGAGGAAGGTGTTGGAGGGAGGAGAGGCCGGTATGGACCTTCGCCTCGAAGAAAGCACCCAGGTGAGGCTGGGAAGTGTTGCGAGGGAGCTTTAGTTGATCTTTTGGGTTTTGGATGTTTTCTGATGGTCCTCTGTAGCTTTGGAAAATGGAGAGAAGACAGAGAGGCGCAGGCACTGAAGGCTGCAGCTGTGATTGAGGATCACGATGCCTGTTGGGGCTGCTCACCTGCCCAGGCCTGGGTGAGGAGGTGCTGGGGCCTGGGTGCACACACGTTCCTGACCCAGAACTCAGCTGGGGGCTCGGAGCAGGGCAGCAGCAGAAGCTGCACATGGTGAGCGTGTGGGGCGCGGAAGCCTGTCTGCTGAGGTTCCACGCCATGCAGAAAGTGGCCAGTGAAAGACAAGGAGGTGTTCCCGGGAGTGGTAGGGCTGGGGCCTGGAGAAAGGGGAGATGGGAGGAGTTGGGGGCTACAGAGGACACCACCCCTGGAGCTGGCAAACATGGCAGGAGGGGAGAATTGAGCCGAGAAGGGCGGCCAGGGCAAGACGGATGACCTGGAGTGGGGGCCCCAGAGGTCCTGCTCAGCGGCCTTCAGACCAGTATGCCTGGAAGATTCTGCAGGCCGATTATGAGCCCACCAAGGTAGGCAGCCCCCTTCCAGGGCCGTCCTTCAAGCCTGGCAATTGTGTGGGAACAGACAAGACCCGCTGGGTGTCCAGTTCTGCTCTTGCTGCAATTCTGAAAGTCGACCATTTAAAGACTATTATATAAACATAATCTTATAATGAGAAATACTTCCCTTTTATTGTTTTTTTGAACTCTTGACTTAGTGTAGTATAGGATCTGGAAATAAGAAACCTGGATATCTAGGAAGAGAAATATAACAGCTTGTCTGTTTTCTTCTATTGCACAACTTAAATATGCTACAGTTAAGTGGGTCAAAATCTACCTGGAGGTGAAAGCTGGGTGGATGGGGGTCCGTTCCTCTGTGAACTGGGGATGGCAACGCAGTCTCCAAAGGGTAAGAGCAAACGGACAGGCCTGGAGGGGCCAGCTGAGATGTGCCCATTGGCAAACGGACAGGCCTGGAGGGGCCAGCTGAGATGTGCCCGTTGGCAAACGGACAGGCCTGGACGGCCCAGATCAGATGTACCTGTTGGGCTTTGGCTGTTTTTGTTGCACACAAAGGTCTGGGAGGAGCACAGAACCCTCCCTGAGGATGAGATTATGGAGGTTGTAGGGTTGAGGAGGTTCCAGTGCTGCCTTATATACTTACATGTAGTGTGAATTTTTCAAGAAAGGTATTGCTTTTATAATGTAAGAAAGATTCCATATTGAGGAGAGTAAGTAGATCTGACAGGGGTGCAGCCTTAGGCATTAGTTATTAAATACATATTCGTTTAATTAAAACTCAAAAATTTAAATGTTTTCCTCCTCTTATTAGAATATGCCATTCCAAAAAATCACCATATTGTTCTATCTCCCAAGAACTCTGTCCTCAGTACAGCTCCCGGTAGAATGAGGGTGAGACGTTGAAATGTGGACGTCGCGTCACTATAAAAGTTACATGTGGCAAATACAGTTTCTAGTCCCTGCTTTTCTTTCATTTTCTTAGTTATTAGCATCATTCTCCCGGATGCTTCTCAATCGGAGAAGTGGCCACTGTTTTACTGGATTAGGCTCTAATCCCCATGCCCTCGGCCAAGTCAGATTTACCCTCCGGGTTCACTGGTGCCTGTTGGGATGGCCCTGCCCTGGTTCTGTGGAATGAGCAGCCACTCCTGTTTCTCTGGCACCAACCAAAATCCTCTCTTCTGCTTGAAACTGTTGGCAGCCTCGCTGGCAGCTCAGAATGAGGCTCAGTTAGGACGGGGAGCTCATGAACCCCACGGTGCAAGTACTGGACGTGGTCCTAACTAGCAAGGGCTCCAGAAAGGGACATAGTGAAAGAGAAGGAAAAGGAGTTATTTTTCTGCTATTGGAGGGGTGACAAATAACATGTTTGAAAGCAGCGTTGTTGTGACATGCCTTCGGCATTGCTGGTGAGTGAGGTGCCCTCCCTAGGGAGTGGCCCGCGGTGTCTGCTGGAATCCCAAACACATTTGCCCTTTGACCCAGCCATACCCTTGTGGGGACCTACCCTGCACCCTATTCTCTGCGGGAACACAATGGGAATGAGGAAAAGTCACGGTTGTGACCAGAGCAGTATTGTGAAGATGAGCCTTTTAAACAAAATTCTAAAATATTAAAATCAATACTCTAACTTCAGGGAATCAGGTCTGGAATGATAATAAGAGCGAGTGTCTAGTAAGGGCTGAATTCTCTGGGGGCCCAATATGGACTTGGTTGTGTCCCACTCAGCTAGATAGACCCAGTACAGGAAATTTCTTTCTTTCAGAGCCTTTTAAACATCAGGATGGCGTGTTTTTCTTAAATGGGCAGATCCTTCTCTTCTCAAAGTGCAAAGCAAAATGTAGATGGAATGAAAAATCTGTAAGGGGGGCAAACAGCATTCTGGTCATACCTCTTCTATTTTATTTTCATTTTTATTTTTATATCTATTGTTTTTATTAGAGACAGGGTCGCTCTATGTTGCCCAGTCTGATCTTCAATTCCCGGCCTGATGCAATCCACCCGCCTCAGCCTCTCGAAGTGCTGGGATTACAGGCGTGAGCTACCGCACCCAGCCTGTCTCTTTTATTTTGAATGCTAGGTTAGGGTGGCATTTGTAAATACCATGGGTAAATTCCTTTCTCGTTTTCTCTTTCAAGGTGGATGAAGACCTGATCATTGAAGTTCACCAGTTATTTTTCTCAAGAATATGAATAACAATGGTATTTGCACTCATTATAGTTTTAGAATGGCTTGGCATAATTTTCAGTGAGTACTTTGGACTATTTGTATATCGACTCTTTGCCTTAACAGCTTGGTTTGACTTAAGCCTACACTGGGTTTTTCTTTGATTTTGCTTGGGAATGGTTTGATAAAGGAAAATGGATGATTGTATAAAATAAAACTCAACGTGGAATAAATAGTAACTAGAAGTGAGCAAAATACTTCTACAGAAATAAACATCTTAAGATGACTTTTTAAAAAATTATCAAGAGTATCATAAAATATAGCAGCACATTAGATAATTTGGAATAGTTTTTCTATGAACCTCCATGATTATGTAAAATGATTGAAACCTCTGAAGAAATGTCCTATTTTTAGGTCAGGCGTAGTGGCTCACGTCTGAAATCCCAGCACTGTGGGAGGCTGAGGCGGGCGGATCACGAGGTCAGGAGTGCGAGACCAGCCTGACCAACATGGTGAAACCCCGTCTCTACTAAAAATACAAAAATTAGCCAGGCGTGGTGGCTGGTGCCTATAATCCCAGCTACTCAGGAGGCTGAGGCAGGAGAATTGTTTGAACCTGGGAGGCGGAGGTTGCAGTGAGCCAAGATCATGCCACCGCACTCCAGCCTGGGTAACAGAGTGAGACTCTGTCTCAAAATAAATAAATAAATAAATAAAAATAAACAAATTAATTAATTTTAAAAAAGAAATGTCCTATTTGGAAACCAAATTTTCTTTTTGGAAGACCCCCATTTTGTGTTCAGTGAAAAATTAGTTGGCAAGACACGGACTTCTAATCAAGTTATTTTTGTAGTTGTGCTCAGAATACCTGTGGAATATTAGCTGACGCAAAGTGTATTTTTCATGTTAGATACTGGAATAAAGAGAGTTGCTCCTTATCACAAATGTATAATGTTTCTCTATTGGCATCACATTGTGCTAAACCCACTATTGTGTTAAATATATAAACTTTGTTGTCTTTTTTTTAATAACTCAAATACTTCAAAAGGACAGCTCTAGAGAAGGTAAAATTTCACAAGACTAAACCTTGGGTATCCCGAGGTGTTACAATACAAAGCCTTACATTTACATGGAAAAGCAGGAAGTCTGGACTGAAAGCTCTGAATATATCACCAACAACAGCACCACTGTAGGTGGATCCAGGGTTTGCAGCTTTGATCTTGAGGTGAGGGGGCAGCCAGTCATGGACAAAGCCTGCGTTTGTGTTCATTGCTGCCACACCAGCCTCAGGTGGTCACTCCCAGGAGGGTGCACGGTACTGCCCGGACCACTGTGCACACCTGCTGGTCGCCCCCGGGAGGGTTCCCTGCGCACACCTGCTGGTCGCCCCCGGGAGGGTTCCCTGCGCACACCTGCTGGTCGCCCCCGGGAGGGTTCCCTGTGTATACCTGTTGGTCGCCCCCCACCCCCACCCCTGGGAGGGTTCCCTGTGCACACCTGCTGGTCGTTCCCCCCCACCCCCCACGGGCTCACTGGGCACACCTGCTGGTCGCCCCCGGGAGGGCTCACTGTGCTGCCTGGGCTGCTGTGCTGCCTACACCACTGTGCAAACCTGTAGGCCGGCGCCCAGCAGCAAAACCCTGTTCACCTACCCTGAGTGCTGTTCTGCTTGCTGACAGATTTGAGGGATGTTCTGTAGACTCTGGGCTGTTGAGAAGTTTGTGATCCAACGACAGATGTCCCATTTATGGATCCAGTTGGACCTTTTTGTGGACTGGCTTTAAGATTTTGAAACACATTAAATACTGCCTCCCCAAAGTTGAAAATAACTTTCAGGGCTGGGAGTAGCCTTACATTCTAGCCACCTTCTTTGTACAGAAAGTAATCCCAAGTGGCCCTGAAGCTGGCTGGTGTCCGAGTGTAAGGAGAGCCCGGAGCCTGTGTGCGTCACCTTTGGCACGAGTGAGGCTCTGTACACGTGAGAAACACCCTGTGGACCTGTCCAGGAGGACCTGGGTGCCAGCAGGGATGGCCAGGGTGCTGTGGGATCACCATTGCTGCCAGCTAGTCTCTCAGAGTAAAATGGGAAAAAACCCAAGACAGGGGTTGGAGCTGGTACTTTTGTTGTTGTTCAAGACAGGGTCTGGCTCTGTCACCCGGGTCGAAGTGCAGTGGTGCAATCGTGGCTCACTGCAGCTTTGACCTCCTGGGCTCAATTAGTCCTCTCACCTCAGCCTCCCAAGCAGCTGGGACGACAGGTGCACACCACCATGCCTGGCCAACTTTTTTTTCTTTTTAAGAAATGGGGTCTTGCTGTGTTGCCCAGGCTGGTCTCCAACTCCTGGCCTCAAGTGATCCTCCCACCCTGGCCTCCCACAGCGCTGGGACTACAGGAGCGAGCCGTGGCGCCCAGCCTGGAGCTGCTGCTGATGGGAACACACTGCTCCTGTCTCCTTTAAGATGAGCTGAAAGGGAAACGGTAGCTCATGTAATTTTCTCGGCATTGGAGGCTGATGTCTGTTGTCACAGAAGTGTGGGGGATTTTGTACATAGGTGTTCTTTATTTTGAAGTAGTCCCAGATGTGGAGCGTTGCCTAGGGGTTCCCAAGTGCGCATCACGTGAGGGCTGTGCTCTGATATTTCTCAGTGAAGACTTGTTCATTGAGATCATTACTGGAAGGAAGGAAGTACGTGTGGAAGTTTTGTGTCTGACTGTTTGGGGAGAGTATCACTAAAATCAGGCGTTCTGTGATGTAGACTGTGTGTAAAGAAGGACATTGTCATTAGTATCTCCCAGTAATGCACTGCAGTCTACCATGGCTTTTGGTTAGCATTCCCGAGTGGAAACGTCTTTGAACTCCACAGATGCTCCTCCACTTATCATGGCGTCTATGCTGACATGACTCCCTCGTAAGGGGGGGCATTACTGAATGCAGGTGGCTTTCACGCTCTCATAAAGTTGACCTGTTGTGAGTCAGGCCATTGTGAGTCGGGCCTGTGTGCTGTGCTGTGTCCTCCGTTCTGGGTCCACTCTGCTGTGTGTGATTCCAGAGTCCCAGAGCGCAGAGTCCCAGAGCATAGAGTCCCAGAGCCCAGAGTCCCAGAGCGCAGAGTCCCAGAGCTCAGAGTCCCAGAACACAGGGTCCCAGAACCCAGAGTCCCAGAGCACAGGGTCCCAGAGCACAGAGTCCCAGAGCCCAGAGTCCCAGAGCACAGAGTCCCAGAGCACAGAGTCCCAGAGCGCAGGGTCCCAGAGCCCAGAGTCCCAGAGCCCAGAGTCCCAGAGCAGGGTCCCAGAGCACAGAGTCCCAGAGCCCAGAGTCCCAGAGCACAGGGTCCCAGAGCACAGGGTCCCAGAGCGCAGGGTCCCAGAGCACAGAGTCCCAGAGCACAGAGTCCCAGAGCACTGCGCTCCTCCTCTGCTTTGTTGAGCAGCGGCTGCCTCCCTCCTTTTCTGATGGAATGCTCTAGAGCAGGGGTTCCTAACCGAAGACAGCTACCCGTCCGTGGCCTGTTAGGAACCGGGCTGCACAGCAGGAGGTGAGCAGCAGGAGAGTGAGCGAAGCTTCCTCTGTATTTACAGCTGCTCCCCATTGCTGGTGGTACTGCCTGGGCTCTGCCTCCTGTCATATCTGTGGTGCAGTAGATTCTCAGAGGAGCACGAACCCTGTCGTGACTGTGCCTGCGAGGATCTAGGTTGCACACTCCTTATGAGAATCTAATGTCTGATGATCTGTCACTGTCTCCCATCACCCCAAGATGGGATCGTCTAGTTTCAGGAAAACAAGTTCATGGGTCCCACTGATTCTATGTAATGGTGAGTTGTATAATTATTTTATTATATATTATAATGTAATAACAAAGAAATAAAGTGTACAATAAATGAAATGCACTTGGATCAACCCAAAACAGTCCCCCTGCCCCTGCTGTCGGTGGAAAAATTGTCTTCCACAAAACCCATCTCTGGTGCCAAAGAGGCTGGGAACTGCTGCTCTGGAGGCTCCTCCCTGTCTTCCTCAGTCCTGCAGCCTGGCCTTCATGTGGCTGTGACTGCTCTTTCCATGTGAAAGCTTTGTAATAAGAATGTCAATAGGAAGGACTCAAGGCTGAGTCCGTCATACTTGGGCTTCTGTCTCGGTCTGTTTATGCTGTTATATTATAATAAAATATCTGAGACTGGGTAACTTATAAACAACATCAATTTATTTCTCACAGTTCTGGAGGCTGGAAGACCACGATCAGGGCCCTGCAGCTCTGAGGTCTGGGGAGGGCTGCTCTCTGCCTCCAAGATGGCCCCTTGTTGCTGCGTCCTCCGTGGGGAAGGGACGCCGTGTCCTCACATGGTGGAAGGTGGAAGGGAAAAAGGGCCTGCCTAGTTCCCGCCAGCCCTTTCATAAAGTCACAAATCCCATTCCTGAAGGCTCTGCCCTTGTGACTCAGTCACCCCTAAAGGCCCCACCTCTTAATACTGTCACTGCCAATCGTGTTTCAACACATGAATTTGGGGAGACATTCGGATCATAGTGGCATTTGTCTTTTTATTGCTTATAGAATGTGTTCTGAAAAAACGAAAAATGATTTTGACACAAACCAATACTTTTGAAATATTCTAATATGTTTATTTGGAATATGCCTCTTAAAGAAAACCGAAGGGCCTGGTGTGGTAACTCATGCCTGTAATCCGAACACTTTGGGAGGCTTGAGGTCAGGAGTTGGCCACCAGCCGAGGCAACATAGCAAAACCCAATCTCCAAAAAAAAAAAAAAAAAAAAAATTAGCTGGGCCTGGTGGCGGGCGCCTATAGTCGCAGCTATTTGGGAGGCTGAGGCAGGAGAATTGCTTGAGTCCCAGAGTTCGAGGCAGCAGTGAGCTGTGATTGTGCCACTGCACTCCAGCCTGGGCGACAACAGCCCTGTCTCTAAAACACAAACAAAAAGCCTGAAATGTTTAGATTTTCGTTGATTTTCGTGGTTTTCCCTGGCGACCTCAGACCTTCTCCTTTTGTCATGAGGGGAGATTTTCCTGATTTTCCTGGCGTGGTGTTCTGGGGCTTTGTGCTTCCTTTGAGTGGCCTGTGTGTCCCTGGTTCTTGGTTACTAGGGATCAAAGATTCTTTCACTGGCTCACTTGTGAGCTGTTCCCTGGGGGGCATGGACAGGCACACGCGGCTCTGGAGGTACTTGGCGGGCAGCCTGGCCTCCGGCAGCCGGTGCCACCTTCCTTTGTTCCCTGTACCCCCCGGATTTCGCCAGACCCGCCTGGCAGCCGATGTCGGGAAGTTGGGCACAGAGCCGAGTTCTGAGGCCTGGGACACTGCCTGGTGAAGGTCACCAAGTCTGACGGGCTCCAGGGCCTCCAGGGCTTCAGCGTCTCCATGCAGGGCACCGTCACCTACCAGCCGCCGACCCCAGCATGAAGAATTCAGCCAAGGGCGAGCTCCCGGATGCCAAGAGCCCGTGGTGGGAGCTGGACGGCCACCGTGGCTGCAGCTCCCACCCCTTCCACACGGTGTGGCAGACGATGGTGCAGCCTGGGCTCAGAGCAGCTCACATCACGTACACGGCACCCTCGGCTGTTGGGGAAAGACCTTTAAAGACGAGGAGACAAGGCCTCCTTCCAGGGCGCTGGGCCGGCGTCCTCAGAGGCCTGGGGGCCCCTCATGCTGGTCCTGTGCGAGGAGCTGAAAGGTCATCTAAGGGCCCCGGCCTCCTCCAGACACCAAGGGAACCAAGAGAACCACACAGAATCCTCAACTGTGCAGACCATTGACCTTCGAGAAATTCCAGTCATCTTTTTCCCACTGGACCCTGCCTGTAGAGGGCCGGGAAAGGCTCGAGAAAAGGGACGTCTTGATCCAACTGTGGCTCCGGTTCCATGTGTTGATCACAGCAGGGAGGGAACCCAGGGGTCCTTGTGGGCCCACAGGAGGGGCAACTCCGCTACGCAGACCTAGAGTCCAGATGCTTGTAGGGCCTGAGCAATGTTTAAGTTTTTACTTAAAAGAATAGTGTTTCCCATCTGTACTTAGGCACTAACTGCTCTTTTGCACCATCGAGTACTTGCAATTATGTTCTACGCTGGGGATCTGCTGCAGAACAATAAAAACAGGGTGCAGAACACCAGAAAATAAAAACAATGGAGTTGTTGAACAGGGGAGTTACTAGGACAGGACGAAGAAATTGAGCACAGGGGCCCTTGCTGGCTGTGAAAGAGTTGGTGAAGTGGAGAAGGAAGGAAGGAGGGGCTGAGCCAAGAGGAAGGCACCCACACTGCACCCCACCAGGGGGTCTTCCAAGGCTGGCCTCCCCGATTTCCTCTGTACCTTGAGAGTGAAGGCAGCTAATGCCCAAGGGCACAATCAGCTCTTTTAACAGCGAGAGCAAGGCTCTGGGGTTTTTAAGTGGACACTTGGATGCATGGTTATCATTTACTTAGCTGGAGAGAGGAAGAAAGCCCGTGATTTTGGTCTGATGTGGTCGGCTGGCCCAGCAGGTATCAGAGCTGACACAGAAATAGGGATCCCTTCTCAACCATGGGCTGCTCTTCGCACCACACCCTTCAGAGTGTTCCCCAGCCCCTCAGGCAGCTATCAAGGGACAGCTGATCCCAGAATGGGGAAAGAGTAGCCCTGACCCAAAACCACACACAGACAACACGGAGTCGGTTTATGCTTATTGGTGGGCACTAGCAGTGTACCAGGGCAAGGCCAGACAACACTTTTGCTTCTAATTTTTTAATTCAGCATTAAAGAACAGTAAAACCAAAGAGAAGGATAGGAGAAAATCACTGAGGAAGCGAAAAGAAGTGAGAGTCCACATAAGAGAAACCTCGCATTGCATCACACAAACAAGGCTGCGCATAAAATACGTGAGGGTGGACAGAGGTACGGGGAAACCGTTTGTGTCTTAAAAGTTAAGTGCGTGTTTGAAAAATGGCAAGCGTTCTGCTTTTTTAGGAAAAGGAGTAAAATTTATTAAAAATATGACAATTATGATAAGGGACAAGTTCAGAATTAGGTTTTATACAGTTTTGCCTTGTTTTCCATGCAAAATATATAGTTTGAATTTTCGTGAATTACTAGCTTCAAAAGTTCCCGGCCCTCATTTCACGTTCATCTTCGCTGGCAGTGCATTCTGTGGACAATGAACACAAATGCAGCTGTGGCTGTGTCTGGCCTGTGTGTGCTGAACGCGTTCCTGCCGTGCGGGTGCCGCCTACCCAGTGGAGCCTCAGGGTCTGAGTTCTCAATGTGAGCCTCATTTTATTTTATTTTAAAATGCAATTGTAAACTTTCCCCTTAAACAATTCAGAAAGCAGCAGTCTTATGTGGTCTTTTAGAAAACAAACTCAAATGGAAGAGTGTCCTTGTATATTAATGAACAAAATTTACTTCTGAATGTGTTTGTTTTTGGTGCTTGGAACCAGCACTTCATGGAAGAGAACAGCAAAAAAGGGAGCAGCAGAGAGATGGTGTCCAAGGAATTAAAAGTTGTTTTAATCACAGCGGGCAACTTGGGAAGAGTTTCATGGTGTCAGAAGTCTATATGACAGGAAGGGAAGAGAGTATCTCGAAGGAGGGAGAGAAGATGTGGTAGTGAAGTTGTAATGTGATTTAATCATGGCTGAGAACTTGTACAAAACCCAGAAAATGAAGATAAATTAGATATGAAGGAAGAAAAAGGTCAAAGATGAGATTGTAAAACTGTGATACAGACTGGCTGAAATTGGAGTTTGGGTCTTAACTGCCCCTCCAAATCCCTCCTCCAGTTTGTGTGAGAGTTTGTCAGGAGACTGGTTTTTGTTCTGCCATGCCTGGCCACGCCGGGCCCTGTTTTGGTGCTGAAGTCTGGTGTTGGAAGCCTGCGGCACTCGTAGAGTAAGACCCCTGTCTCCCAGTCTCCTTGGTCTCTCTGAGCTGCGATTTCCTCATCTGTAGAATGAGACAATGACAGATCTTGGATCAGCTGAGCAATTTGTTTCTCAGATTGTTCAATTGAAGAATTTGTTCCTAGATATTTGTACTAAAGCATACTTAAGCTAAAGTGAGAACATCATATTTGTTAACAGGAAATTGTTCTGACATATGCAGTAAAAGGGAATTGGAAGCATTATTTCCAAATTGCACCACACATTCAGCCAATATTGGAGTCCGCCATCTTGCGATGAACGCCTCCCATGGTCTTGCACTTCGCTTTGTGTTTGTTCCCATAGGAGTCAACATTTTGGGTGTGTATGCCAAGAGGTGACACGAAACAGAAGTTGGGATCACTGTGGTCAACCTGAGCATGTTGGAAACCAAGGAGAGGCTGATGTTAATGTTGGATTTTTGTGAAAAAAGATTCCTTTCAATATTTTCAACATCAACTTGAGTGACCCTTTACATATAAGCAGACTTTTAATTCCAAATTTTTGTTTGTTTGTTTGAGATGGAGTGTCGCTCTGTTGCCCAGGCTGGAGTGCAGTGGTGCGATCTCAGCTCACTGCAAGCTCTGCCTCCCAGGTTCACGCCGTCTCCTGCCTCAGCCTGCTGAGTAGCTGGGACTACAGGTGCCCACCACCATGCCCGGCTAATTTTTTGTATTTTTAATAGAGACGGGGTTTCACCATGTTAGCCAGGATGGTCTTGATCTGACCTCGTGATCCACCTGCCTCAGCCTCCCAAAGTGCTGAGATTACAGGCGTGAGCCACCGTGCCCGACCACATTCTTACTTTTTCTTAAAAGAGACAGGGTCTTGCTCTGTCACCCAGGCTGAAGTGCAGTGGCATGATCATGGCTCACTGCAGCCTCGAACTCCTGGGCTCAAGCGATCCTCCTAGCTCGGACTCCTGAGTAGCTGGGATTGTAACTGCATGCCACCGTGCCCAGCTAGAAATCTTAAGAGTCATAAGAGCAGGGAAAGGGGCCTAAAATGGAACTAGAAAAGTGCCCTAGAGAGACTGGAACCTTGGAAGTGCTGATGGGGAAATGACTCAATGTCCTTTACCTGAAAATCCCTAGGCAGGGATTTCCTGTGTGCAGAGTCCTAAGGGTGCCTGCTAGGTCAGTGGAGCTTTCATAAACTTCTGATTGAGCGTGAAAGGCAAGCAGGCTAGGCCCCAAGCTGGAAAGCCGTTTCTCTGTCTTCTAGACCCAAATTTTGTCCTTCTGGTTGTTGAAGGACGACACAAATTGATATCACAGCCTTTCCAGGCATTTTACTGGAAAGTTAGGACATTGATTGGAAAAGAGCAGGGCCCTAAGAATTGGAATGGGAACCACTGGGTGGATTGTGATGCAAATGAGAAACTGGAACCTCAAATTCCACATCGTCTTCCTTTTGCTGTTAGAAGCCAGTGCTCTTTTCCCACCTGAGTGGATCAACCTCCCCTTTTGGAAGACTTTGTAATGTTCTCATCGAGGCAATTAGCTCGCAAGAGCAGGTCATTCTCAAAGCAAACCCAAAACCTCTTGCTGCCTCCAGACCCATCGCCACAGTCAGATCCCTGCACACCAAGGGGGATGAATGCAAAATCTGACTGGGGGAAAGAGGCTTATACAACATTCTTTCCTGGCCAGGTGCATTAGCTCATGCCTATAATCCTATCACTTTGGAAGGCTGAGGGGGAAGATTGCTTGGGCCCAGAAATTAACGACAAGCCAGAGGAACACAGGGAGATCCCATCTCTACATGTAATTTAAAAATTAATCGGGTGTGGTGGTGCACACCTGTGGTTCCAGCTACTCAGGAGGCTGAGACAGGAGGATTTCCTGAGCCCAGGAGGTCGAGGCTGCAGTGAGCGCCATGATCAAGCCACTGCACTGCAGCCTGGGTGACAGAGCAAGACCCTGTCTCAAGAAACAAAAACAAAAAAAATGATTCTTCCTAGTTATCAGTAGAAACATGAGTAAAGTGTGTAAAAATGAATTTTATTGGTGTTAGAGAAGGAGGAAAACTGCTAGATTGGGCTGAATTTATTGATACACGTGTTCTTGGCAGATATTCTGGACTCCATGTGTTAGTGTGAGTAGCTGGGAAGACTCTGTTTGCTTAGTTAGTTGATGGGCCTGGAAATGTGGTTTGGATCTGTGTTTCTGCCCAAATCTCATGTTGAATTTTAATCCCAAATGTTGGAGGTGGGCCTGGTGGGAGGTGATTGGATCACGGGGGTGGATTTCTCATGAATGGTTTAGCACCATCCCCTTGGCACTGTACTCGCGATGGTGAGTACTCACGAGATCTTGTTGTTTGAAAGTGTATACACCTCCCCCTCACTGTCTCTCTTGCTCCTGCTCTGTAAGACGTTCCTGCTCCCCCTTCACCTTCCACCATGATTGTAAGTTTTCTGAGGCCTCCCCAGAAGCCAAGCAAATGCCAGCATTGTGCTTCCTGTACAGCCTGCAGAACCATGAGCCAATTAAACTTATTTTCTTTATAAATTGTCCAGTCTCAGGTATTTCTTTAGAGCAATGTGAGAAAGGACTAATACACCTGGCACTGGCATCCTTTGTTCTTGGCAGCACTGCTCTTTCAGAGCAGTGAGCACTTAGGGCCCCTCCTGGGAGTAGCAGTTCCCATCCATCCATTGCTTAGGAAAAGCAACGGGTCAGGCCGTCACTCACTCTCTAGAACAGACTACAAACATGCAAAGCAGAATTCTTTTAGAAAAATATAACTGGAGTAGTTTGTGGCCACATTAAATGAAGTTGAGATCCATAACTTGATTTAATGTACAGGAAAGAATTTAAAGGCTTAAGGAGATAGAAATGATGTTGATTTATCAAGTGAGTCCTGCTCAACCATCTTCTCACTAGGTTCTGCTAAGGTTGTATTGAGCACCATCTTTATGAAAGCATGGAGAAACATACTGGTATGGTTTGGCTGTGTGTCCCCACCCAAATTTCATGTTGCATTGTAATCCCCAGTGTTAGGGGAGGGACCTGGTGGGAGGTGACTGGATCATGAGGGCAGATGTCTCCCTTGCCGTTCTCATGATACTGAGTGAGTTCTCACGAGAGCTGGTTGTTTAAAAATGTGTAGGGTTTCCTTCTTTGCTCTTCCTCCTGTTGTCATGTGACAATGTGCTTGCTTCCCCTTCGCCTTCTGCCATGATTGTAACTTTCCTGAGGCCCCACACCCCAGCCATGCCTCCTATACAGCCTGTGGAACTGTGAGCCAATTAAACCTTTTTTCTTTATAAACTACCCAGTTTCAGGTAGTTCTTTATAGCAATATGAGAACAGACTAACTCACATATTAATGAAGGGAGCACTAGTGTCCTTGCAGAACTCATATAAACCACTTCTGCTTCCTAAGGGACTACTGCTGCACATGCCCAATTTGACACCTCCCCTGCCCCAGCCGGCAGGTGGTTCTCTGGCATCCCTGATCCAGCATTCCAGAGCTAAGCCTAGCTAGTGCTTCCTGATTGAGTACAAAGAGCTCTGGAGGAAGGTGACTCATTTCATGTGTAACTACAAGGCAGCAAAGCTTCTGTGTACACATGAAATGAAGAAAAAAATAACATTTCTTTAAGATGCAAGTGAACTGCTGGCGAATCTAAGGAATGTGTGTGTGTAGCCGTAGACAGCAGCATATCTGTCTTTACATATGCTAACCCTTTGCCTTGAAGGCATTTATTCTAGTCTGATGGTCTAAAACCCTCTTTCTTTTTCAAGATTCAAGTCCGGTCTCATCTTCTCTAGGAAAAGTTTTCCTATATTTTTTTCCCTTCCCCATCCTGCTTCTCCTGGAAGACCCAGTATAAACATCTATTGCTTGTTGTCAGCATGAATTCTCTTGTCTGTCCTTCCGACTGCCTTCCCTATAACAAGGAGCAGTGATGCTCAATAATTGTGAGTTGAATGCGTAACAAGATGTGACAAAATCTCTATTACAAGAAGGTGAACAAGTCGGCATAAAAGGCATTGTTTTTGTTTCACTTTACTATTTGGATGAAATGTTCAGATATAAACTATCTGAAAGATTACATAATTTATTAGGAGCTAATAAACAAGGATTACTGCAATGGGGATAAAAAGAAAATAAAGGAAAGAGAAAGTTTCTGTTTTGTTCCATTTTAAATCTTCTAATCTGCTTTCCTACTCTGACCTAATTTATAGTAATGTAGCCTCAGCATAAAGACAATCATATCAAAATTTGAATTTGCTCTGTAGAGTAGAAAAATTTCATGAGCAATGTAAAAGTAATGTAGCTCTTTTCTATTATCATATTTAATTTCTATAATAAACTTGCCAGCATTGGTAGAAACAGTGGACTGATCAAAAAGTCTCACTTTCCCAATCTCTTGTATGAGCAGTATTTCCCTACATCAAAAAACTAGCAAGTGGGGAAGCAACAGCATAATTTTAGTTTAAATTCAATTTTTTCCTTATTGACAGTCATTCTACATGGACTTCAATGCCCATGGAGAAACTGTAGATGCAAGGAAATGCTTGTTTGTGCTTGACACTGTACTGAATTCTGAGTGCAAAGCACATTAGAAACATTAGAAATAAAGGCAGCATGTAGATTCAAAGGCCCAAATGAATCATTATGTATATATTTTTTACCAGTAGCCAACTGATCTAAAGAATAGATATTCATTATTTATTAAAAATTTAATGATCAATCTGTACTTGAGAATAATTTATGTTCTGTTGTTGGATGGAGTATTCTTTATGTGTCTGTTAGGTCTAATTAGTTTATAGTGTTTAAATTCTGTTTTTTTATTGATTGCCTGTCTAGATATTCCACTCATTATTGAAAATGGGGTATTGAAATTTCTAATTATTATTGTAGAACTGTTCCTTCAATTCTGTCAATGTTTGCTTCATATGTTTTGGACCTCCATTGTTTGGTGCATATATGCTTATATTTGTAATTGTTATATTTTATTGATGACTTGGCCCTTTTATCAATATATAACGTCCTATTTTCTCTCATAACTATTTTTTACTTAAATCTATTTGCTATGATATTTGTATAGCCATTCCGGCTCTTTTGGTTGCTCTTTGTGTGGAATTTTTTCCATCATTTCACTTTTAACTTTTGTCTTGGGTCTACAGTGACTCTCTTGTAGGTAGCATATACTTGGATCATGTTTTAAAATTTATATTGCTGGCCTCTGCCCTTTAATTGGTGAATTTAATCCATTTATATTTAACGTGATAACTGATAATGAAGAATTTACTTCTGCCATTTTGCTATTTGTTTTCTATATTTCCTTAATTGTACTCCTTAATTCCTCCAATATTGCCTCCTTTTGTGCTTGAACAATTTTGAATGCCCCCTTTTTTCTTTTCCATATAGTTATTTTCTTTGTGGTTATTATTAGGATTAGAGTTAAATCCTAAATTTATACCAATCCAGTTTAAATTGATACAAACATAGCTTCAACAGCATACATTAATTCTACTCCTATCCAGCTTCATCCCCCACTTTACATTGTTGCAGCCATTAATTACATATTTATATGTGTGTGACCATTAGCATAGATGGATTTATAATGATTGTTTTATGCATTTGTCCTTTGAATCACATAGGAAACAAAAATTGGAGTTCCAATCCAACAATACAATAATACTAGCTTTTATATTTACTTACATACTTACTTTTACTAGAGATCTTTATTTCTTTGTGTAACATTGAATTGCCATCTAGATTTCTTTTGTTTCACCTTGTGTTCCCTTTAACATTTTTTGTAGCTAAGGTATACTAGTGATGAATTCTGTTAGCTTTTGTTTGTCTGGGAATATCTTGAGTTCTCCTTCATTTTTGAAGAATAGTTTTGCCAGATATAAAATTGCTACTTGACAGTTTTTTTTCTTTCAGTAATGTAAGACATATCATCCCACTGCTTCTGGCCTCCATAGTTTCTGGTGGTAAGTTGGCTGTTAATCTTATTAAAGATCACTTGTATGTTACAAGTTGCTTTTCTCTGGCTGCATTCAAGATTTTCTCCTTATCTTTGGCTTTTGGTATTTTGATTATAATGTGTCTCATTGTGAATCTCTTTGAGTTTATCCTGTTCGGAGTTCATTGAGATTCTTGGATATGTAGATTCATGTCTTTCATCAAATTTGAGAAGTTTTTGGCCTTTTTTTTCTTTCTTTCTTTTTTTTTTTTTTGAGATGGTGTCTTGCTCTGTCACCCAGGGTCGAGTGCAGTGGTGTGACCTCAGCTCACTGCAAACTCCGCCTCCTGGGTTCACACCATTCTCCTGCCTCAGCCTCCCGAGTAGCTAGGACTACAGGCGACCGCCACCATGCCTGGCTAATTTTTTGTATTTTTAGTAGAGGTGGGGTTTAACCAGGCTAGCCAGGATGGTCTCGATCTCCTGACCTTGTGATCTGCCCACCTCAGCCTCCCAAAGTGCTGAGATTACAGGCGTGAGCCACCGTGCCTGGCCCTAGTTTTTTTCTTTTCTTTGTAGAGACAGGGTATTGCTCTGTTGTCCATGCTGGAGTGCAGTGGCACAATCATAGCTCACTGTAACCTCAAACTCCTGAGCTCAAGTGATCCACCCACCTCAGCTTCCTGAATAGCTAGGAGTATAGCTGCATGCCACCATGCCCAGCTAATTTACTTTTTAATTTTTTGTAGAGATAGGGCCTCACTCTGTTGCTCTGGGTAGTCTCAAACTCCAGGCCTCAAATGATCCTCCTACCTTGGCCTCCTAAAGTGCTGGAATTATAGGCATGAGCCACTGCACCTGGCCTCATTTTTCTTTATTCTGTTTTCTTTTTGCTCCTCTGACTGGATAAATTCAATTGCCCTATATTCAAGTTTGCTGATCCGTTCATCTGCTTAATCAAATCTGTTGCTGTGCGTCTCTGTTGAATTTTTCATTTCCGTGATTGTATTTTTTGGCTTCAGAACTTTTATTTGGTTGTTTGTGCTTGACACACAACTATCTATTTATTAATATTTATTATCTATTTATATCTATTTATTAATATTCCCTACAGTTCATGCATCATTCTCCTGACTGTCCTTAGTTCTCTGTCCATGGTTTCCTTCAGCATCTTGAGCACAGTTAAGACAGTTAGTTTAAAATCTTTGTTTATTAAGTCCAGTGTCTTGTCTTGTGTATATTTACTGTTGATTATTGCCCCTGTGAACGGGCCATACTTTTTTGTTTCTTTGTATACTTTGTATATTTTTGTTGAGAACTGGAAGTTTTGAATATTGTAATGTGCTAATTTAAAAAATCAGATTCTCCCTCTTTCCCAGGAATTGGTGATGTTTCTTGTCGAAGGGTAAAGTTGTCTGTGTAGAGACTATTTTAAGAATAGGACATATGGTAAGCCATAAAATAATTTTAAATAAATTTTAAAAGACTAAAATCATGCAAAGTATTTCCTCCAATAGTAGAATGAATCTAGAAATGAATAACACAGGGAATCCAGACAATTCACAAATACATGAAAATTAAACAACACTGCTAAACAACTGATGGGTCAAAGAAAAAATCACTCAGAAAATTAGAAAATACTTTGAGATAAATGAAAACAAAATCAGGCTGGGCACAGTGGTTCATGCCTGTAATCCCAGAACTTTGGGAAGCTGAGATGGGCAGATTGCTTGAGTCCAGGAGTTCAAGACCAGCCTGGGCAATGTGGCAAAACTCTGTCTCCACAAAAAATACACAAATTTTCCAGATGTGATGGTGCACATCTGTAGTTCCAGCTACTTGGCAGGAGGAGTGGGAGGCTAAGGTGGGAGGATTGCATGAGCCCAGGGTGGTCAAGGCTGTAGTGAACCATGATCATGCCACTGCACTCCAGCCTGGGTGACAAAGCAAGATACTGGTCTCAAACAAAAACCACAGCATACCAAAACGTATGGGATGCAGTAAAAGTAGTGCTCAGGAGGGAATTTATTTTTGTAAATGGTACAGTACAAAAAATAGAGATTTCATATCAACAACTTAACTTTATACCTTGGGAACTAGAGAGAGAACAAACTAAACCTAAAGCTAACAGAAGGAAGAAAAAAATAAAGATTAGAGCAGAAATAAATGAAATAGAGAACAGAAAAACAATAGAATATACAAAATCAAAAGTTGATTTTTTGCGAAGATCCACAAAATTGTCAAGCCTTTAACTAGACTACCTAAGAAAAAAGAAGAAGGCATACATAAATAAAATCAGAAATTAAAGAGAGGACATTACTACCAACCTATCAGAAGTAAAAAGGATTAGAAAAGGCTACTATGAACAATTATATGCCAACACATTAGATAACCTAGATGAAATTTACAAATTCTTAGAAACTCACAGATTAACAATGCTGACTCAAGAAGAAATGGAAAAATCTCAATCAACCAATAGCAAGTATAGATTGAATCAATTATCAAAAACCTTCCCCTAAAGAAAAGCCCAAGACTAGCTAGCTTCACTGATGAATTCTAACAAACATTTAAATAAAACAACACAAATTCTACCAAACTCTTCCAAAATATAGAAGAGGAGGGAACACTTCCTAACACATTCTGTGAGGCCAGCATCACTTGAGACCAAAGTCAGACAAATATAGCACAAAAAAGAAAATTACAGACCAAATCAATTAATGTAATATATCCTATTAATAAAATGGAGGGGGAAAACCTTTACACATGATTATCTCAATATATGCAGAGAATGCACTTGGCAAAATTTAACACTTTTTCATGATTAAAAAAACACTCAGCAAACTAGAAATAGAAACTAACTTCCTTAACGTCATAAAGGACATTTGTGAAAAACCCACAACTAATATCATAAACAATGGTGAGAGACTGAAAGCTTTACCCTAAAGATCAGAAAGAAGGCAAGGATACTCACTTTCATTACTTCTGTTTAACATTGTACTGGAAGTCCTATCCAGAGCAATTAGTCAAGAAAAAGAAATAAAACCCATCCAAATTGGAAAGAAAGACATAAAACTATCTCTGTTTGCAGAGGGTTCTACATATAGAAAATTCCAAGGAACCCACAAAAAACCAGTAGCTAATAAAAAATTTAACAAAGTCATAAGGTGCAAGATTAATGTACACAAAGTAGTTGTGTTTCTATACATCAGCAATGAACAATCAAAAAGAAAATTAAGAAACAATTCTATTTATAGTAGTACCCAAGAAAAAAGGATGCCTAAGAATAAATTTAGCCAAGGAGGGGAAAGACTTGTATCCTGAAAACAACAAAATATTGCTGAAATAATATAAAGACCTAAATAAATGGAAAGATATCCCAAATTGAAAGACCATATATATATGTAGAGAGAGAGAGAGAGACAGACAGAGTCTTACTCTGTTACCCAGGCTGGAGTGCAGTGGCACGATCTCAGCCCACTGCAACCTCCACCTCCTGGGTTCAAGCGATTCTCCTGCCTCAGCCTCCTGAGTAGCTGGGATTACAGGCGTGTGCCACCATGCCTGGCTCCTTTCTGTATTTTTAGTAGAGATGGGGTTTCACCATGTTGGTCAGGCTCATCTTGAACTCCTGACCTCGTGATCCACCCACCTCAACCTCCCAAAGTGCTGGGATTACAGGTGTGAGCCACAGTGTGTGGCCAAAAGACAATATTTTTCAGAGCAATACTCTCCAAGTGATCTACATATTCAATACAATCCATATTAGAATTCCAATGATCTCTTTTGCAGAAATGGAAAGGCTGATACTCAAATTCATATAGAATTATAAGGGGCTCCAAATGGTCAAAACAATATTGAAGAAGAAAAACAGATTTGGAAGATCCATACTTCTCAATTTCAAAACCACTGCAAACATCAGTAATGAAAACAGTGTGGTACTGGCATATGGACATATGGACCAATGAATAGAATTGAGAGTTCAGAAATAAACCATACATTTATGGCCAATTGACAAGAGTGCCAAGGCCATTCAATGTGAGAAAGAACTGTCTGTTCAACAAATGATGCTGGAGCCACATGGAAAAGAATAAACTTGATCCCTACATCACTCAGTATACAGGAACTAACTCGAAATGGATCCATCACTTAAATATAAGAGCTAAAACCAAAAACCTCTTAGAAGAAAACATAGTGGTAAACTCTATGACTTTGGATTTGGAAATGGAGTCTTAGATTCGACACTAAAACATGAGCAACAAAGAAAAGATAAATAAATTGGCCTTCATTAAATTAAAAACTTTTCTACATCAAGAACATTATCAGGGGCCAGGCATGGTGGCTCACGCCTATAATCCCAGCACTTTGGGAGGCCAAGGTGGGCAGATCACTTCAGTCCAGGAGTTCGAGACCTCCTGGGTTCGAGGAGTTCGTGATAGTGAGGGAGTTCTCACAAGATCTGATGATTTAAAAGTGTCAGTTTCCACTGAGCTCTCTCTACTGAGCCTGGGCAACATGGAGACACCCAGTCTCTACAAAAAATACAAAATATTAGCCAAGTGTGGTGGCACATGCATGTAGTTCCAGCTACCTGGAAGGCTGAGGTGGGAGGATCACCTTATCCCAGGTGGTCAAGGCTGCAGTGAGCTGTGATTGTCCCACTGCACTCCAGCCTGGGTGACAGACTGAGACCCTGTCAAAAAAAAAAAAAAAAAGACATGCCATACAGAATTGGAGAAAATATTTGCAAATCATATCGTGATAAGTATTTAGAATCCAAAATATATAAAAAGAGCTCTTACAACTCAACAACAAAAAGATAAACAACCCAATTTAAAAACAGGCAAACGATCTGAATAGGCATTTCTCTAAAGAAGGTATATAAATGACCAATACATACATGAAAAGATGTTCCGCATCCCTGGTCATTAAGGAATGCAAATTGAAACCACGGTAGGATACCAGTTCATACTAAGATAGTAGTGACAATAATAAAAAATGGCAGAGATTCACCAGGATGTAGAATTAGGAACTCTCATACATTGCTGGTGGAAATTCAAAAATGGTGTAGATCCTGGGGAAAACAGTTTGGTATTTCCTCAAAAAATTAAACACAAAACTACCGTATAATCCAGCAGTTACACACACACACACATACAGACCCACACGAAACAACATATTTCCTTACAGAAATTTAAATAGCATTATTCATAAGAGTAAAAATATATGATACAGTTTGGGTATTTGTTCCCACCCAAATCCCATGTTGAGCTGTAATCCTCAATACTAGAGGTGGGGACTGGTGGGAAGTGTTTGGGTCATAGAAGCACATACTTCATGGCTTGGTGCTGTTTTCGCAAGAGTGAGTGAGTTCTCATGAGATCTGGTCATTTAAAAGCGTATAGGACCTCCCCCACTTGCTTCTGCTTTTGCCATGTGACATGCCTGCTCCCCTTTGCCTTCTGCCATGATTGTAAGCTTCCTGAGGCCTCCCTAGAAGCTGAGCAAATACCAGCACTGTGCTTCACGTACAGCCTGCAGGATCATGACCCAATTAAACCTCTTCTCTTTATAAATTACCCAGTCTCAGGTATTTCTTTATAGCAATGCAAGCACGGCCTAATACAACATAGAAATATGTTCATCAATAAGTGACTGGATAAATAAAATGTGGCTTACACATACAATGGGATATTATTCAGCCTTAGAAAAGACTTAAGTACTGATATATGTTATAACTGGATGAACCTCAAAGACATTTTGCTAAGTGTAAGCTGCCAGACACAAAAGGTCATATATTGTATAATCCCTTTTACATGAAATGTCCAGAATAGGCAAATACTGACAAAGATTTGTGGTTTTCAGGGACTGGGGGAAGGGGAATGGGGAGTGATTACTTCATGGGTATGAACTGTTCTTCTGCAACAATGAAAAGGTTTTGAAACTAGAAGATGGGGTGGTTGCACACTCCTTTGAATGTGCTAAATGCCACTGAATTGTACACTTTAAAATGATGACTTGTATATTCTGTTTCACCTCAGAAGATTATAGCACAGCCTCTGTCTTCATCTAATCATTTTTACTCAAAATTATAATTTGTCTGATATTTATTAGCCATAACTAAATATTGCCATGATGCATTGCTATTTGTTCCCTCGTTTTCCCCTTCTCTACCTATATAATCAATCTTGTAAGGTCCAGTAACAAAGTGAATTATTGGGACTCTTGCTATTTTCCTATCAGTAATGGACAATTACAAGCTGTCTTTGATGTTTCTATTCTTGTTCTAGAAATAGCGTTTATGGCAGCATTTAGCTGACACAGAAGCACATCTGAAAGTGGAGAGAGAGATACATTTCCCCATTGCTGGCCGAGTTCCACCACTTTGCTCAGCTATTCACACCTGACATCTCGTTTCATTTTCATACAAAATCTGGAGATAATTATTACCCGCAGTTCTCAGGCCGTAGGCCCCTCCCCATGAGCCCGCCATTGCCACTTCATTCCCTTGCACCTGAAAGACTCCGGAGCCCCTTGAAAGAACAGGCGCTCCAAGAGGAGCATCGCCAGCCAGCCCCTGAATCTCCTGAGGAAACTCTCATGCACGCATCTTGACCTGAGCACAGACCGGACGCCAGCGGAGGGCAGGAGCAAGCAGGACACACTGTGACCGAGGAGGGGACCCTGGGCTGTGGGCCTCGGAGAGGTGAGCAGGGGAGGCAGATGAGACTGCACACAGCTTTTTGTTTGACATATCCTAAGCCCCCTGCACATGCCACTCAAGGTCTTCTCTGTGCCACATCTGGTGCAGGAGGCCTGTCTGTCTGTGAAATTGCTTTTAGCAATAGCTGTGGATCACCACTGAGGGTGAATATACAAATGAACAGTGGGCAGACCGTCTATGATGGCAAAACTTGGACCTCCAACCTAGAGGCCAAAGCACATCCTGTGTGGCCTCTGGCCGGACTCAGGTCTGGGAAGTGACTGCAGCTTCCCTATTTTCTAGCTCTGCTTCCAACTAAGAAAGTCAAATATTCTCCCCAAACCAACCCCATAGGATGCCCGCTGCCAGGTGGCCCACCCCCAGCTTCCCCCTGACAACAGCCTCCACCCAGGGTATACCCACCTGGAGCCTTCCCATCTTCTAGTGGGAGCTTCCCCTCCCACCCACCTTCAAGGCTCTGCCACGCGCAGTGACAGTGTAGCCTTCTTGGCTACAGCTTCGAGTGAGCAGCCTCTGCCATCCTCGCTGACGTCCACGGTTACTGTGAAGGCTCCTCCAGGACGCTGTCTGCACTGCGTGTCGTCCAGACCCCGCCTCTGCCCAGGCACCCTGGCCTTAATGCTGCAGCCCACAGGGCACCCGGCTGGTGACTGACAGAGGCCTGGTCTGAGCCCCTCCCTGGCACATTCCTGGACTTCTCAGTTTGGTGCCGGGGCCTCATTCCTGCTTCCCATTTGCTTCGTCACAGGGGAATTAGTCCCTTCCTTTACTCTTTTGTGCTCTGCTTTCTAAACGTGGTGTTTGTCATAATAAGGAGAAGCATGAGGGGCACATGGATCAGCCTCACAGACAGGTGAGTCTGTAGCTGTTACTGGACCCTTGTTCACATCCACGAACTTGGCTGTGGATCACCAGGGAAACTGGGCGAGGTTCTGCTGTCCAGGGGTTTTGTCCTGAGAACTTGGCTTTTAGAACATTCTCTCTGGTTTTCTGCTTGGGGGTGGGGGTCTGGTGCAGGGTGCTGGGTCTGTGTTTGGAGGAGGCCGGCCCATAGGCTGGGGGTCTGAGACACTGTGCACTGGCATGATGCACCTGCCGCCCATCACCAGCTCGCAGGGGCATCCACGGCTGAATCCTCTGCTCTTCCAGGAAAGACTTATGCTTCTCATGGTCCTAATTCTCATGCTGATCTTTCTACATGGCAAAACTTCACCAAGGGCGACTGGGTTTTCGGTGGCAACTCTGGGAACGTTTGGCTTGAAAAACATTGCTCATTTAAGAGATTTTTTTTTTTTTTTTTTTGAGACAGAGTTTTGCTTTTGTTGCCCAGGCTGGAGTGCAATGGCACAATCTCGGCTCACTGCAACCTCCACCTCCTAGGTTCAAGCGATTCTCCTGCCTCAGCCTCCCGAGTAGCTGGGATTACAGGCATGCACCACCACACCCGGCTAATTTTGTATTTTTAGTAGAGACAGGGTTTCTTCATGTTGGTCAGGCTGGTCTCGTACTCCTGACCTCAAGTGATCCACCTGCCTCGGCCTACCAAAGTGCTGGGATTACAGGCGTGAGCCAGTGCACCCAGCCAAGAGATTCTTTAGAGAAGAAAATGAGTCAGATTCCCTAGGCCTAAATGCAGAGGCGTCCAGATGAATTTCTGAATACAAAAGTATTTTGCTAAGAGACTATTTGGCCAATGCTAATGACTGACTTGACAAACCACCCCTCATCCGCCTGCCCTCCGTGGCCCCCTATGTCTAGCCCTCCTCCTCCCCCTCGTCCTTTCCTGTTTCTCTCCTTCCACACCTCCATCAACTGCTTCCTCCTGTCCCCTGTGTCCAGATGCCCTACCTTTTCCCAACAACTCTCCTACCATGCTGTAACCTAAACTTCCCCATGTTCCTTGAAGGCAGAAACAAAGGGCTGACACCAATCATTGAAGGCCTTGGATCCAAAGTCCTTCTCATGCACTTCACTAGCCCTTAACACTCTTCTCCTGCCAGTAAAGAAACCAAATGGGCCGGGCGCGGTGGCTCACACCTGTAATCCCAGCACTTTGGGAGGCTGAGGCGGGCGGATCACGAGGTCAGGAGATCGAGACCATCCTGGTGAACACGGTGAAACCCCGTCTCTACTAAAAATACAAAAAAATTAGCCGGGCGTTGTGGCGGGCTCCTGTAGTCCCAGCTACTCGGGAGGCTGAGGGAGGAGAATGGCGTGAACCCGGGAGGCGGAGCTTGCAGTGAGCTGAGATCGTGCCACTGCACTCCAGCCTGGGCGACAGAGCGAGACTCTGTCTCAAAAAAAAAAAAAAAAAAGAAACCAAATGGATGAGGATGTCGATTTTCCAAGGTCTCAAGGCCATCAACAAAATTGTTATCTCTCGCTTCCCAGTGGCTCCTAACCCAAACCCCTTCCTGCCATCAACTCCTTCTGAAGCCACTTGCCATCATGATAGAGATTCTTCGTCTTTTTCAGTGTGCCCCCTCATAGAGACATCCAATACCCTTCGTCCTCACCTGGGTAGGACAAGAGTATACATGGACAGTTATGCCTTAGAGTCTCAAGGAAGCTCCCTCCTATTTTTTGCAGGTCCTCAATCAAGACTTAAAAGATGGCCACGTGCAGTGGCTCATGCTTGTAATCCCAGCACTTTGGGAGGCTCAGGTGGGAGGGTCACTTGAGTCCAGGAGGTTGAGGCTGCAGTGAGCTATGACTACACCACTGCATTCCAGCCTGAAATACTCAGGGTGACAGAGTGAGACCCTGTCTCAAAAATAACAACAACAACAACAAAACAAAACAAAACATAAAAGATCTAAATTTCCATGGATTTGGTTCTGATATTATATATAGGTGATCTACTTTTCTCAGAGAGCAAAGAAGCCTGTGAAAAAGATTCCATTGACTTTCTCTCAGCCTTAGTAGAAAAGGGACATAATGTTTCAGAAGACACATTACCATTTTGCAAAAACATCGTTTATTATTTAGGACATGCCCTATCTAAGGAGGAAAAAGCATTCTCTTCTGATAGACTACCCACGTTTATTCCAGATCTCTCACAGAATGACAGTTGAGAGGATTTCTAGGTTTAATTGGATACTGCAATAAGTGCCAAATTTTTCTAAAATTGCTACACTTTTTTTGTGAATTGACTAAGGACTCAGTTTGCTTTGGGAGCATAAACATGCACAGGCCTCTGGAACCTGAAGAAGGCTCTTCAACGGCCCCTTCTCTTAGCATCCCTAACTGCAAAGGTTCCCATGGTCTCTTTTGCAGGCGCAATCTGCACAAGTGCTTGGGGGTTTTTTTGTTTGTTTGTTTTTGAGACAGAGTCTCGCTCTGTCGCCCAGGCTGGAGTGCAGTGGCGTGATCTCGGCTCACTGCAAGATCTGCCTCCCAGATTCATGCCATTCTCCTGCCTCAGCCTCCTGAGTAGCTGGTTCTACAGGCGCCTGCCACTGTGCCTGGCTAATTTTTTGTATTTTTAGTAGCGATGGGGTTTCACCATGGTCTCGATCTCCTGACCTCGTGATCTGCCTGCCTTGGCCTCCCAAAGTGCTGGGATTACAGGCGTGAGTCACTGCACCTGGCGTATTAGTCCATTTTCACACTGCTATAAAGATACTACCTGAGACTGGTGATTTATAAAGAGGTTTAAGAGACTCACAGTTCCACATGGCTGGGGAGGTCTCAGGAAGCTTACAATCATGGCAAAAGGTGAAGGAGAAGCAACGCACCTCCAATATGGTGGCAGGAGAGAGAGAGAGAGAACTCAGTGGAAACCGCCACTTTTAAACCATCAGATCTTGTGAGAACTCCCTCAATATCACAAGAACAACATGGGAAACCACCCCCATGATCCAGTCACTTCCCACCAGGTTCCTCCCGTGACACATGAGGATTACAATTTGAGATGAGATTTGGGTGGGGACACAGAGCTAAACCATATCACAGTTCTCGTCTCCCCATTTGACCTCCTTGTTCCTGCTTCCATGCAGACATTGCTGCTTTCTGAGAATGCATACTTCCCAGCCAGCCAATTAGCATTTCAGGAGATTCTGTTCCTCTCCACTTACTGTTCACGCTGCAATGCCCTGAATCCTCCTGCTCTCATGCCCCTGCCAAGGAAAGGGAGCCTCAAGGGAATGCTACCTCAGCCAGGGAGCCTTCTGTAACTTTTTAGGTTCACTGCAGACCTTGATGGAGAACCCTGACCTAATACTATTTGTGAATGGACTGTAGCTCAAAAGTGAAGCTGGAGGTGGTCAGGTAGGATGTGCTATCTCCACCTTCTATTCTTGGTGAAGGATCTCATCCTCTCCCGACATAACATCAACCCTGATGGCCAAGCTTACTGTGCTTACTAGAGATTGTCAGACAGAGTCCAGAGTGGCTGCACACAGAGGCAGCAGATGGGCTTTGGGAGCGGCACACAACTGTGGGAAGCTTTGGAAACAGAGGAGGTTTCTCACTTCTACTAGGACCCCCATCCAAAATGGATAAGTTCAGAAGCTTTTAGCTGGACTCCTACTTCCTAAAGAAGTGGGGCCTTTCCCTTCTATTAAGGTTGAGGCCTAGGCAAGAAGAGACACCATGGAAACTAAAGGAAATACTTGGTCCTCATGCCAAACAGTTTTAACAAAGGCTGTGATCCTAATCTAAACCCCTAAAGAATAAACCCCTGGAGGGATTCAAAGAGGCCATTATAAGATATCCACTGTTATGGAAGAAGCCTGGTTGTACCATTACTCGGATAATCTCTGGCACTTCCAAGAAGGCCTGTTGGTGGTACTAGATGATTTCAGATGAATATTGGCCAAATTTCTCAATGAAACTACTGCTCATGGTACAGACAAATTGGTTACTATCTTAAATCAATATTGGTGGGAGAACTTTAAAAAGATAGTTGAGATTATTTTAGGCATGTGTTATGACCTGTCGACAATATAATCGTGGAAAAATCCGTAAAGATAGAACATGGCCAGGGATTAAAATCTCAAGAGCCCCGTGAGCATCTTCAGATGGTGATATGGTTTGGCTCTGTGTCCCCACCCAAATCTCATTCTGAACTGTACTTCCATAATTCCCACGTGTTGCGGGAGGGACCCAGTGAGAGAGAATTGAATCATGGGGGCGGTTTCCCCCATGCTGTTCTCATGGTAGTGAATAAGTCTCACGAGATCTGATGGTTTGATAAGGGGAAACCATTTCACTTGGCTCTTCTCTCTTTTGCTGCCAGCACATGAGACGTGCCTTTCACCTTCTGCCATGATGGTGAGGCCTCCCCAGTCATGTGGAACTGTAAGTCCAATAAACCTCTTTCTTTTGTAAATTGCCCAGTCTTATGTATGTCTTTATCAGCGGTGTGAAAACAGACTAATACAGGTGGATTTTACCTGCTTCTGCCCTCCGTGAGGGTTGAGGATGTTTGTTATTGCATGTCTATTTTCAAAGTAGGTTAAAATATTTCCTTACCAAAAAGCCACAGCCCTTACAGTTCCTAAAAAGCTGCTTGCTTTCATGTTTCCAACCTGGAGCATCTCAGCTTTCACATCAAGTGACCAAGGCACACACTCTATGGAGCCATTATAAGAGGATCCTATAAAGTGTTACCTCCTACCCCCAAACCACACTGCCTTCACTACCCATATATTCTGAATAGATTGAGAGAACCAACGGCATCCTTAAATTAAAGGTAGGAAAAATTTCAGAAACCCTGGAGCTCCTTTGGCCAAAGGTAGTCCCACCCCCCTTCTGGCCGTATGGTTCCCTCCTTCAGGGTGACATCAGTTACCCTCTGAACTGATGCTATAGACTGAATGTCTCACCAAAACTCGTATGTTGAAATCCTAACCCCCAATGTGATTTATTAAGAGTGGGGTCTTTGGGAGGTGAGTAAGTTATGATGGTGAAGCCCTCACAGATGGGGTTAGTGCTCTTATAAACAGAGGCCCAGGGGAGACCCATAACTTCTTCCACCATTTGAGGTGATAGTGAGAAGATGGCCTTCGATGATGACCTAGGACCTCACCAGACACTGAATCTGATCTCTGCCTTGATCTTGGACTTCCCAGCCTCCTGAACTGTGAGAAATAAATGTCTGTTGTTTATAAGCCACCCAGTCTGGTATTTTGTTATAGTGGCCTGAATGGACTAAGAACTTGTAATGCATTTAGGGATTTCATCTCTGATACTAGCCTCTGCCCTGCCACACCCAGATGAGCAAAATACTGGTGATGTTCAATATTCAACAGCCCCCTTCTTAGAACATCTTCCTAAATAGCTTCTTCATGATCTTCAACCTGGAGATTTTGTCTATTAGAAGAGATGTCTGAGAAAAGTGCTCTTCAATTGTGTTGGAAGGGACTTACCATCTCCATTAACAACCACAGCAGTGAATCTCCAGTAGCATTTCACAACTTGCTAAGAAGCAATCCAGGATCCCACACAATTGGAAGCCTCTTCCAAGAGCAGACCTCAAGCTTTAGAGATTCCCCAGAAGGAGCCCATCTTGGGAGGTAGGAAGCTGACTCGAGACCTTTAGAATAAGCTCAAACAGTGGAAAGTTTCTGCTTAAGACATTCAAGACTCTGATTCCTGTTTTAGTTTTCATCTTTTGCCTATGATCATTCTTCTAATTTTCTATAGGCCTCTTGTTGCTGTCCACTCATAATGACCCCTTTTTTCTCTTCCCTTTTTATGATAATAGTTAGATCAGAAAATAAAATAGTCTAACACCATTCTCAGATTATCCCAGACAGTAGTCAGTGCCCTCAATCTTACTGACTACAGGACATGCCATCAATCACCACATTCCAATGATGAAAACCTCTAGGCAATTCTAGTTTTATTAAATGAGACATAGCAGATCACAGCTGATAGCGTTTCCACTTGCACCTACATGAACAATAAAACCTAAAACTAAATTTGCATTCAACAACCTTCATAGAGTGATGGACCAATATTTGCCACCTTAAAGATACCAGTAGAGACCCAGTTAGCATAACCCAGCTAATGTAAAACCTTGGTTCCAACCTAGTGTCATAGACAAATCCCTTTTTTCCTGGATCTCCAGGCACCCCTATTGGATACTACTTTCTTTGGGTCCGGAGCTGATTGCTCTCATGAATTTTATTTTTTATTTTTATTTATTTATTTATTTATTGAGACAGAGTCTTGCTCTGTCTTCCAGGCTGGAGTGCAGTGGTGCAATCTTAGCTAACTGTAACCTCTGCCTCCTGGGTTCAAATGATTCTCCAGCCTCAGCCTCCTCAGTAGCTGGGATTACAGGCACCAACAACCACGCCTGGCTAATTTTTGTATTTTAATTTTAATTTTTTTAAATTTTTGTATTTTTAGTAAGATGGGATTTTGCCATGTTGGCAAGGCTAGTCTTGAACTCCTGACCTCAGGTGATCTGCCCACCTTGGCCTCCCAAAGTGCTGGGATTACAGGCATGAGCCACCTTGCCCAGCCTCTCATGCACTTTAGGAATAGAATTCTGAGACTTGTCTGTACATAGAGACTCTAATTTTAGAAATCACCAAGGCTGGAAATCCGGCTGATCATTCAGGCACTATTCCTGGAGAAATTACGGACTCATTGTTTATACGAACAACCAGAGCAGTGTTCCCAGAGGTGGGAATCATACAAGTAGAGGAGACTTTGAGAAAGTTACTACTCACTCTGGCAGAAGTGTGAATACAACCTCCTCTGCCCTGCATGGAACACAGGCCAGTCTCAACTCACTGGTATACATGGTGATGAGCAAGCCCATTGCTCTAGATTTCTTGTTGGCTAGTCATGGCATCTGTGCTGCTGCTAATACTTCTGGCTGTACTTGGATGAACGAAACAGGCAAAGTGGAAGAGACTATACAATGCCATAAGGAAAAAACTATTTGTCTGTTTAAGGCTGATCCTCATGGCCTATGGGATTTGTTCTCTTGTCCTGGGATGGGAAACTGGTGTTCCCAGTTCAGAAGCATCTTATGAGAACTATTAGTCTTGTTTTGTCATAGTGGTCACGATGCTGTTGGTTGCATCCTCTGCAGAGTCTGCAATGCTTCTGTGCAGCTGCTCTGTCATCAGATGATGTCCATGATGCTACAACAACACAAAGAAAAGAATTCTCATGAAATGATTGCCTATGGAGGCAATCAGACAACCCCAAGCTGTGAAGATCTGGGTCTCTAGCCTCCCCTGAGCTGTCCAAACTCTCCAATGAGAGAATGACCAAAAGGGGGAGACCAAACTGAATGTGCCAACAGACAATGGTCTGACCGTATAAGACGATCTCTGACCTATGCCTCTGCAGCAATCAGACCAGAATGGCCAGGACTTAGTCAATGACTGCCAGTTTTCCATGCTTTCATTGTTTCCGCTTCCAACCCAGGACCAACCAGAGAAAGCCAAGCATATTTCCAAAGCCAGTAAGTCCACAAAAACAAGTGCCCATCTCTGGCTCTCCATGCCAACAACTGCAGGTTCCCTCCCCTCCGAAGTTTCTCTCAAGGCCGGCCACTTCTTTTCATCTTCACTGCTATCACCCTCATGTAAGTTCCCAGCTGTCAGCGTTTCTCACCAGGACTGCTCCACTGCTCCAACAACCTCCTCTTAAGCCTCATCTTCCTTTCCTCAATCAACCTTCCTTTCTCCACAGGACAAGCCCTGCTGTACGTTTCAAATGCAAATCTGATTCTATCAACCCAGTCACTGAAACCACTTCCTTGGCTTCTCTTTGGTCTTAATAAGACCCAAATGGCTTCCTAGCCTGGCTCTGGCCTCCCCTGTGATCCTCTTCTTCCTGTGGCCTGCACTTTGACTGCTCTGGTCTGGCTGTGCCAGGCTCCCTCAGGCGCAGCCTTCTTTGGGGCCTCTCACAGACCTCTCTCCTCCTCTCACAGCTTTGCTTTGCCAGTGTCTACTTATCCTCTGATCCCAGACCCTGCTTCTTGGAGGCTGCTGGTCTACACCAGGTTTCTGGGTCACAGGCATATATGGAGATTTCCTTTCTCAGGAGCATTGACCAAGGTTTATAATTATATTTTCATTGTGTAGTTATTTCGCGGATGCCTTTCTCCTCCATTAGCTTAAGCTCCAGGAGAGCAGGGATGGAGTCTGCTCAGCACTGTATTATTGGTGCCTGCTGGACCTACACAGAGCATATGCAAAATAAAGGGGATAAATAACCTGGTGCAGTGGTTTATGCCTCTCATTCCAGCACTTTGTGAAACTGAGGCGGGAGGATTTCTTGAGTCCAGGAGTTTGAGACCAGTCTGGATAACATAGTGAGATCCTTTCTCTAACAAAACCGAAGAACTTAGCCAGTCATGGTGGTCCACACCTGTAGTCCCAGCTACTTGAGAGGCAGAGGTGGGGGGATCCCTTGAGCCCAGGAGGTCGAGGCTGCAATGAGCTATGATCCTATCACTGCAGCCTGTCTCTAAGAGTATGACCCTGTCTCTAAGAGAAAAAAAGAAACCTCAAAAAACAAAGTAGAGAAAGAGTACGTGTAAGTTGTTCCCAAAGCTCTCCTCTTCTGTGGCTCACTGGTTTTGGATGAACTCTGCAGTTTCTTTGATTGTACACTTGCACGTGCACAGTTGTCTCCGTGTGTAGACCAGTTGGGCTGCTGACTACAGTTGTTCACGCTTGTCTTTACACAGAGTGAGCGGAGCGGGAAGTGGGAGCTGAAATCCAGCTCACTCTGTTCACATAGGTCTGTGCCCTGCTGTGAGGCTGGGTCTGCACAGAGGCAGAGGAAGTGATACTGAAAAACATACCAAGGCACCTTCATCTTGACCAGCCAGGTCCCGGAAGACAGCAACACACCCAGAGGGCCCCTGCTTTTCTAATTCACACAACGGTGCCGGTGGCTGCCACAGTCAACTCTGGGGCTCCCTTTGTTCTGAACAATTATCTTACAAATGCCGATGCTGGTTATAGGGGGGCCTAGATGAGAGAGTGGGAAGCTTCCACGTGGGCCATCTTCACTTTCAAACCTAACGGAACAACCGGGGTCGAGGAATCTACAAGTCTGTGGTCTCCCTGTTGTTCAGGAGCCGGTGTGCAGAATGAACCTGCAAGAGCTGTGAGTCGCTTGGTAGATAAGTCCTGAGGTCCAACTTATGTCTTCGGTTTGATGACTTCAGTGTCCTGCACTTTCCTGAGTCTGTGAAAATAATCTTGACAAGTCCCCAGGTCATAGTGCTCATTCCTTCTGTGGTGGGAGGGACAGTCCTTTTTATCTCAATGCTGTGGATGGTGGTTTTAAACTGTATTCATCAGATATCCATGCTGAAATGTTTAGGGATGGTGTACTGATGTTTGCTAAAAAAAAAAAAAAGTCAAGAGATGAATATTTGAATACATATGCGATAAAGCAAGTAAGCAAATGTTAACTGGAAGAGCTAGGTGATGGTGTTCCCTGAACAATTGTTTCAGCTTTTCAGTACATTCAACATTTTCATAGCAAAATGCAAGGGGAAAAAAAATCATTCAACATTTAAATTTTATTATATTTATATTTATTAATTTATATTTATGAAAATGTTGATATTGTATTTATTAAAGTAATGTAGGCATCAGGGATACAATGATGAATGAGACACGGTCCTTACTGGCGCCCCATAGAGAGACAAGCAGATAACAGTAAACAATGCGGTGAGGGCAGCAGGAGACGCACACAATGTTTTGGGAATGTCAAGAAGTACCTACCATATTTTGACGTGTGTGTGTGTGTGTGTGTGTGTGTGTGTGTGTGTGTGTGTGTGTGTGTGTGTGTGTGTGTGTGTGTGTGTGTGTGTGTGTGTGTGTGTGTGTTCAGGGAGATCTTTCTGGGAGAGAGGCCAGTAGAGTTCAGCCTTGAATGGCAATGGAATGAAAGTTAGCTCAGGGATTGGGACGGGAATCCCATGAACAAACACCGTGTGGTGTTTTGTTTACAGGAGCAAAATGGGGCTGGGGACTGACTGGTCAGCTTTGGAGAATTTGTGTGTCGTGCTGACCAGCTGGGCTTGATTCCTGGGGGATTTTGAGTGATTGCGGCAAGAAGGGAAGGACAGTCAGGTTCACTCTCTAAAAGGGCTGACTGGGGAAAGTACCTGAGGTACCAAGCTGGAGGTAAGGTGGTGGGAGCCTGTGCAGGTTTTACAGGCAGGAGACGACCTGAATGCAGGCAGTGTTAGTGGGGCTGCAGATGAGGGAAGAGATCTGACGAATATTTGGGATATAAAATTGGAAAACGAGATGGGGAACACACTGCTTGCTGTAGGAGAGGCTGTTGAGGAGAGAATGATGGGCTCAGGTTTGAACGTTTTGAATCTGAGTTGCCTGGGACTCTGAAGTGGAGCTGCCCCCTTTGGCAGCCGGAAAAATAAAACTGAAACGTAGGAAAGAGACGGAGATACTGGTTTGGAATAGAAATAACAAGGTTTGAATCTGTGGTCGAAATTAACAAAGCAGAAAATGCAGAAAAAAATGAAAGGCGTGGGAGTTCCAATACCCAGCACGGTGCCTGGCACACAGGAAGCGAGTGGCACATATGTGCTGCACCGTGAAGGAAAAAGCCAGCAGGATCCCAGAGAACACTGCGTTCAAGGATGGGCAGGGAAGAGATGCAGGCGAAGATGAGGAAACAGTTCGTGAGTATGGAGATGAAAGAGCCCGTTTGGGGAGTAGTGGGGTGGGGGCGGCTTTGTCGGGGGAGGTGTGTAGATTAGGAAACAGTTCCTGAGTTTGGAGATTAAACAGCCCGTTTGGGGAGTAGTGGTGGGGGCGGCTTTGTGGGCGGAGGTCTGTAGGAAAGGGGGGTTGGTCTGTAGTAACAAATGGAAGATAGATCCAGAAAGACGAGGCCTAAAATCTGGTTTGGGCTCAACAATTAGGAGGGCACTGGTGACCAAGGCGTTTCTGCAGAGTGGTGAGGGTGGGGGGTGAGAGGCGTGCAGGGGGCTGAGGAGACAGACACAGGGACTAGGCTGTTTTGAGAAATGTGATAAAATGAGAGGTCACTAGAGGATCAATGGGAGACTGCAGGCTTTAACTACACTTTTCATCCCACCCATAATTTTGCAAGGAAGATATATAGGGACATCACACCCATTTACCACTGTAACTCAAAATAAAATCTTAACTCGTAAGCAAACATAAAGGGCAAACTCTACTTCAATTATGACTTGTATTCACCTAGGAAAAAAGCAAATTGTGGTCAGGTCATATCGGCCCACCATTTAACACAATTTTAAGACGAATATGGACATTAATTTAGTGCCTATTATGTTTTTAGTCACTGGGCTAAACTGAGCAGAAGGCTCCCATTGAGAGGGAAAAGCTGAAATTATGGACAAGCGGATGGTGACAAAGAGGCTCTGGAGAGGGCTGTGGGCGGAAGGCCCAGCCTGGGCACGGCCTCTGCCCCGCGGCGGCTGGAGTGGGCCTCAGGGCCGGAGGCTGGCAGCGGGTTGCAGGGGCTCGGCACTCTGGAAGGAGACGTGGCCTTGTGCTGAAAGGGGCACTTGTCCCGCAGAGGGCTTCGCCAAAAAGGAACTGCCTGGAACAGCCACTGAGGGCGCGGCTGAGTTAGGGTCGGGGGAAGGAACACTGGGGGAGAGTTAGGGTCAGAGTCAGGGTTAGTGCTAGGGTGAGATTCAGGTGCAGGGGCAGAATTAGCGTTAAGGTTAGGGGCACTGGGGGAGGCGCCTGCGCTGCCCTCGTGGTTACTCCCACGTGCTCTGGGGCACGAGGGCGTCCGCCAGAGGCCTGGGGACTCCACGGAACGAAGACCTAGAGCCATTTTGAAAGCCCTACTCCATGTTTCCACTCATTTTGAGGAATAAATTATTATTGCTACACAATTGATAAAAACCTGTGCAAAAATGAACTTTTAGGTTAAGAGTTTATACAAATGTATGCAATTAACCCTCTCCCCACACAACTTGTAGTAGATCTAAAAATCAGAATTCTCAAGAAAAGGTGTGATCACTTTCCCACAGGAATGATGAAGTCAGGAGACCCCAGCTAGTCGGTTCACCAGGATATGCCAATCATGGCACACTTGTCCCAGTTTTGGGAGCCAAAGTTTTGTCTTCCAATGGCAAGGCAGCATTACCACAGTTGGGCTCCCATTGGCTCTGAGATGTGGGCGGGGTCACCACTCCTGGAGCTGCCACTAGCTCCACCCCATTCCATGCAAATGAAGTCAAAGCTGTGGTGAGTCCACGTGACTAGTCACATGGTTGATGACACACTCTCCCCACCCCTTTAGTGACGTCATTGCCCACTCAAACTCTCACGAGAGTTTGCACAGATGTGGAAAGGAGCTGGCAGGGCAGTTCCCTGGGACAGAAGGGAGTCAGGGGGCCCAACAGGGGCCCCCCACTGCCACCCTAGAGCCTCCAGTCCAGCTTTAGCCAGGGGCCCCGGGGGGCCTGTGGGAAGTGCCAGGGGCCCCCAAGCACACTCTGCTCTCATTGGCTGGCTGCGCCTACATGCAAATGAGGGCCAACGTCACTTCCTGAGGCCAATCGAGCGCCATTTTCTCTTTCTGGCTGCGCGGGAGGAGGGAACCAGTCGCGCCGGGGGTGGGCGCGCGCTGAGGCGGGGGTCCCGCCGCGCGGGGCGGAGGCGCGGGCGGGCGCGGGCGGCCCCACGGGACGCGACTGCGCTCGGCGGAAGACGCGGCAGCCCTGCGAGAGGCAGCAGCCGAGACGCGGTGCTCCTTGGGCGCCAAGTGGTAGGTACGGCCCGGTCTGGCGCGGGCCCGCGCGGCGACGCCCCCTGCCCCGGTCCCGGCCCCCGCCCCAGTCTGGCCCCCTCCGAGTCCCGCCCCCGCCGGTACCCAGCCCACACCCACGCCCGCCGCCTGCCCTGGCGCCGCCTGTGGCCGCCTCGGGAATCCCGGGACGTTCTCAGGGCGCGGGTTCGCGGCCCAAACGGCGCCCGTCGACCCCCGACGCGCCCGTTGCCCGCCCCGCCCCGCCCGCCGTCGGTCACGTGGGAGCGGGGGCCGCCCCGGGAGGGCGGAGTAAGGGATGGGGACCTGAGGGGAGAGTAGGAATAGGGGAAAGACGAGGACGGAGACCGAGGGAGAGAGGGGGGACTGGTGAAGGGAGCGAGGAGTAGAGAGAGAGGGAACGGGGATGGAGAAGAAGAGAAGGGGCAAGGAGCTGTGGCGACCGCTGTAAGGACCCCAGAAACGCCCCGCCCTCTGGCCCGCCCGCCGCATCCCCGAGACCGGGTTCTCCTGGAAGCTTCTCTCTGGAGGAGCGTTGAGTGACGGCAAATGTAGGGCAGGAGCTGACGGTGACACCTAAATCTGTCCAGGTTTTTTTTTCCCCTAGAAAGGTTTGACGAACAGCTGATAACGGGGCCCTGTTTCTTCATCGTTGAGCTTTTGATGCGAATATCAATAATTGATATGCAGATGTTGACTTTAACATTACTTTTCATCTGCCGTTGCTGGTTGCGTTGAAATAGATTCCGTTTACAAAATTTCTACCACAGTTGGCTTTGGAATGTTAATTTTAACTGCCCTTTTAAATATTGTACAGATGCAGAATGAGAAATAATTAAATATTTTAAGTAGTTTATTTGAACAGAAGACTTGCCTGAGTGCTTAAAACTTACTCTATTTGCACGGGTAATCACTGCCTCTTGGGATATTGAGGAATATACTGGCTGTGGAGGAGTGGGGTGGGGGAGGAGAAACTGGTAAGCAGGTAACTGACAATGCAGATTGGCAAGTGGGGCAGCAGATATTTGTAGAGTACTGTGGGCATCTGCCACGCAGAGGCTTTATCAAAAGAAGGGGTTTGGAGTCTGGGTACCATTTGTGGAGGTGAGCATTAGTGGGAGAGAGGACCACATGTAAAAAGAGTTGTGTAAAGTACATGTTCAGCTGTGTTTGGAAGTCGGTAATGTATGTGTAACTTATTTAAAGATGTTTCTGGAGAGTTGGCCATGTACGAGTGTGTTTTAATATTTCGGGTAAGTTTCGGTTAGAGTTAGGACTTCACTGTGAAGACAGCATTGAGCCCGTCGTCCTTAAACATGAAGTGGCAGATGTGTGTTAAGAAAGGAAGTACAGGAGTGGATATGAGACAAGAGGTTGTCCTACCGGCCCTCTAGTTGAGGGGAGGAACAATGAGGGTTAGGACATGTCTGAAAGGAGTTGATCACTGTTTATGGGGGAAGATGACAGCTATGCTAAGATTTTTAGCTGCAGAGGTTCTGGGATTTGGGAGACACCTTTTTAATTTGAACCCAAGTTTGCAATATGCTGTTGGTTAATTTATGATTGCCCTCTTAAGTTCACCAGCAGCATATTGCAAACTTGGTTTTTGCCCTGCCCTTCACCCTCTGGCTATCCTAGACCTGTTAGGGCAATGTGTTACATAGGTGGAAACAGGTATCTCCCAGTGATTTGAACCCAGATCTGCTGAATATATGATCCAAGTATTCTGTTTTTAAAGTTGCTTTTTAAAAAGTCCTGTATTCCAATAGTTGAGACATTTCATTTAGTTTTTTGGAGTTAATTAATAGCAAACTCAGTGCTTATGTGCTGTTTTGCATGTATTAACTCATTTATCTTCATAGCTACTCTGTGAATTAGGTCATACTCGCCCTGTTTTACAGAAGAGCCAGCTAAGGCCTGGAGAGAGTAAGTGATTTCCTGAAGATTACACAGCTCATAAACAGTGGAGCTGATGTAAACCCAGTCACACAACTCCAGAATCCTTTTTGGTGACCATCGTTTTGTGCGATTTCGCAGGAACTAAAAAAAGTTCTGTGGCTTAAAAAGTATTGTTTATTACTGTATTACCTGAATGCCTTTTTTTTTTTTTTTGAGGCGGAGTTTTGCTCTGTCGCCCAGGCTGGAGTGCAGTGGTGTGATCTCGGCTCACTGCAACCTCGGCCTCCCGGGTTCAAGCGATTCTCCTGCCTTAGCGTCCCGAGTAGGACCCGGCTAATTTTTTTGTGATTTTAGTAGAGACAGGGTTTCACCATATTGGTCAGGCTGGTCTCCAACTCCTGACCTCAGGTGATCCGCCCGCCTCAGCCTCCCAAAGTGCTGGGATTACAGGTGTGAGCCACTGCACCCGGCCAACTTTTTTTTTTAGAATGTATTTTTTTTCTATAATAGAATATCCTTAAGCGATCATTATACTAAAAAATCCCCAGAGAAATCCTTTATGTACCCTTTTGGGAAATAATATTTTCCTGTGCATATCAGTGGAATTTTATGGTAGGTCCTTGCCTACCACAAACATTAGGAATTGAGATTTCTTTTGAATTGAAATTGATAGGTTAGTGCATGATATATAGGTTGGTGCATGATATGGAAACAGTTGGCCGCCCTGGTTAGCCTGCTGTTTTCTAATGGTGAAAATACAGATTTTACTGAGCTCTAAGAATCTGTGGAGAACAGTATCTATAGAGGATCTATAAATATGGAAACAATGAACTGTTTCCTAGTTAATTCATCCACTGGGCATTTTATATGGAATATTTTATCTTAGGATTGATAAATTATGCTATAAGAATGGATCTAAGAGTGAATAAATTGTGGTAGCTTAGAATGGATAAATTATGGGTAAAAGTCAGCTTCCCTTCCCCAAAGTGGTTGGCAACAGTATGAAACCTGTAATTTACTTGCATTTTATTTTTTATCCTTTGTTGGTTTCCCCAAAGCAGTTAGGAAACTGCTAAAAAAAAAAAAAAAAAGGGAAACTTCTCCCCCCCCCCTTTTTTTTTTAAATGAAAAGATATTTGTGTGCTTGTGTTTTGTTTTGTTTAGAAGGGCCGCAATAACGATGAAGGAATGGGAGCGTTTTCATTTGAGAATAAAAAGTTCCTATTCTTCAAATTCAAGGGAAAAAAAATAAAAAAGTGACAACTCCTTGGCCCTAGTCCCAAGCCTTGAACAAGTAACCACAGACCCCTGCCCAATCTCTGAGAGCCTCATTTTAGTAACCCCTTTCTGAAGTTCATGTATGTACAACCATGCTTACATGAATCAGCCAATCCCCAATCACTCTGCTTTTAAAAGTCCATCAGTCTTTGTATTCCAGGCTTCTCAAAACTCTGTGATAAGATTAGCTCTTGCTGTGTGAGTTGAGATTTTCTTAGAAGCAGTAAATTTAGCTTCCCTGTTTCAGATACATGTGGATGATGGTCCCTACTTCAGACAATACTGTTTGTCAGCCAGCTTTTGGAGAAGAACCCCAGAGGATAGAGAGGATAGTGGAACTTTAAGGAGGAAATGAAATCAAGTCTGATACAGTCCGTGGAAAGCAGCTAACAAAATTTTCGTTGAGTTTTGCTCTGACCAAAGAAGCTGGACTGGGCCAGAAAGTGACCTTGAGCTTAGTGTTTAGAAATGCATAATGAGGTTATGGCAGCTCTTGTGTGGGAGTGTATGTAAGCTTTTGAAGGCTAGAACCCAAATCAGTGCATTTTATTAAAGAAAATTTTTAAACTTAAAATTTTATAAAGAAAATTTTTAAATTTTATATCCTCCCAGTTCTACAATGCTAATGATCCTTAAATCTTTCCTTTTGCCGAGACCAGGTTACATTTTTCACATAGATAACTTTGAAAAGAAATTTATCCACTCCAAAACAGCTTCTCAAAAACTTGGCGTTTGCTTGTTACCCACCAAAAATTTCTCCCTATTATATGTTAACCCTTTCGGCCTCCCACTCCTTTACCAGTTTGATTCCAGTCCACCTTTTTGGTTTTACTTTTGCCAGATAAACTCAGACTTTTCCTCCTTTACCTCAGTAATTTTTTGATGCTAATTTATTCACCTTGTATGTCTTGGGCACCAGCTTTCCATAGCCATTTCCTGTTTAGAACCCCCTAGCACTTTCTGCATATCTTACGGTTCTTATCCTGTTTTATTTTATATCTTTTGTTCATTTAATGAACATTTGCTATGTACTGTGCTCTGTGATGGGACCCTCTCAAGCAAATATAACATGATTTCTGCCCTGGAGTAGTTCAGCCCAATGGGAGAAATGGATATATAAGTAGATAATTGGAACATGGTGAGTTGAGTGCAGTGGAGTGGTATGTGGTTATCGTGCTAAGTCCTAGGAGGGATCACTAAGCCTGTCCTTGGGTGGGGGATACAAGAGAGGAATGTAGAAGTAGAATTGCTTACTCAGAAGTTGTCCTTAAAAATCATGAGAGAGCCGGGCATGGTGGTTCATGCCTGTAATCCCCGTACTTTAGAGGCTGAGGGGGAGGATTGCTTGAGCTCAGGAGTTCAAGACCAGCCTGGGTAACTTAGGGAGACCCTGTCTCTACAAAAAATAAAAAAGGTTAGCCAGGTGTGGTGGCATACACCGGTAGTCCAAGCTACTCAGGAGGCTGAGGCAGGAGGATTGCTTGAGCCTGGGAGATTGAGGCTGCAGTGAGCTGTAATCAAGCCACTCCAGCCTGGGTGAAAGAGCAAGACCCTGTCTCAAAAAAAAAAAAAAAAAAAAAGTCTTGAGAGGTGTTGCCAAATTACCCTGTAAAAGCATAAAAATTAAAATTTTTCTACTTTTACTACCACCTGATGTTAGTAATCTTAATAGTTACTGTTTTGGTAGTAAAAATTTGACATTTTAAATGGCATTTCTTTAATTATTAATGAAGTTGAATAACCAAATATTTGCCACTTGAATTTGGCTAATACTTATTTTAGCTTTTATAGCCTACACATTTAAATGTTTTTTGGAATAGTTGCAGATTTATAGGAAAGTTACAAGTATAGTACAAATGATTTTTTTCCCTGAATCATTTGAGAATAAGTTGCCAAAAAAGTTGCCACAGTACCCTAAATACTACAAACAAGAACATTCTTCTACATATCCATAACAAAACCATCAAAATCAGGAAATCACTACATTCGAGCGGGTTATAGTCTATATAACTGTATAGATTATCACTGTATACCAAACCACCCCAAACTTACTGGAGTAAGACATTTTATTTAAAAAGCTCATCAGTTCTCTGGGTCAGTTCTATTCAGACAGGGAAGAGAGATGGTTTGTTTCTGGTCCACAGTGTGGCCTCATCTGGGAAGACTCAAAGGCAGGGAGTGACTTGACAGCTAGGGCCGGAACCCTCAAGAAGCATCTTCGCTCCCATGCTAGTAGTTGATGTGGAACACCTCTCCGTGGTGTCTCTGTGGGCCAGCTGGCACTTTCTACACATGTGGTATCTAGATTCTGAGCATGATTATCCTGAGAGAGCTATGTGGCATTTTTATGGTCTAGTCTTGGAATTCTCATGGCGTTATTTCCTGCATGCTTGATTGGTTAAGGCAGCCACAAAGTTCTGCCCAAAGGTCAAGAGGAGGGGACATAGATGCTGCCACTTTTGGGAGGAGTGTTAGGGCCATATTGTAAGAGCATATGGGTTGGAAGGTATTGTGTGTTTGGAAAATTCACTTTGCCACAGGTTATATCTGTTACTTGATATATGCCCACATTGTCTCGTATCTGGCCTAGGGGAGCCCTTTCAAGCTGATTACTTTTGTGTTCTGTTGACATGCCTCGTTGAGCAACTGCTTTATATTCTGGCACAGGATGTTCTAGGCTCATCTTGTCTTTACCATGCTGCAGCCATTTTTCCTAGGGTTCTTTTTAAAGGAAAGCGGTATTTAGGAATTAAGGTTTGAACCTTAGTTGTGCCCACTGCTACTGGGGTGTATAACTGCATCCAGGCACACTCAGTGGGCAGAGCTATGAATGTATGTATGTATATGGACACACACTCTCAAACTCTCTATTCTTGTATCTGTGTGTTGAAAACAATGAGTTCACTTCAGTAACCCCTAGTCTGGTCAGGTACTACAGGGCTTATTATAATTTTATGCCTTTTTAGATATTGTTTTAAACAGCTTGAGATATAATTTACGTACAATTCACCAATTTGAAGTGTACAGTGAATGGCTATGGGCTTATTCACATTGCATATACATCACCACAGTTGAGTTCAGAACGAAGAAGCCCTGCTTCCATCACTTCTCAGTTCTCCCAGCCCTGGCAGCCACTGTTGTGCTTTTTTTTTCTGGGGACGGAGTTTCGCTCTTATTGCTTAGGCTGGAGTGCAGTGGCACGACCTCGGCTCACTGCAACCTCTGTCTCCCCGGGTCAAGCGATTCTCCTGCCTCAGCCTCCCGAGTAGCCGAGATTACAGGCGCCGAGCTAATTTTTTGTATTTTTAATAGAGACGGGGCTTCACCATGTTGGCCAGGCTGGTCTTGAAATCCTGACCTCAGGTGATCCACCCACCTTGGCTTCCCAAAGTGCTGGGATTACAGGTGTGAGCCACTGCGCTCGGCCCACTGTTGTGCTTTCTGTGGATTTGCCTGTTCTGGACACTTCACATAAATAGAATCATACAATATATGGTCCTTGTGTCTGGCTTCTTTTACTTAGCATATTTCCAGTTTGTCCATATTGTAGCATGTATGTATTTCATTTCTTTTATGGCCAAATAATCCATTGTATGGATATGCCACATTTTATTTATCCAGTCATCAGTTTATCAACTGCCCCAAATCAGGGGCATTTGGGTTTTTTACACATTTTGGTGATTGAATAGTGTTGTCATGAACATCCTTATATAAGTTTTTGTGTGGATGTATGCTTTTCATTTCTCTTGAGTGGAATTGCTGGTTCGTATGTTACCTATATTTTTAATCTTCTGTGGGACAGCCAGACTGTTTTCAGGCACACACCAGGACTGGCTGCACTGGTTTACGTTACTGTTAGGGATGTATGAGAGTTCCAGTTTCTCCACGTCCTTGCCAACACGTTCCCTTGTTTTTCTCTTTATAGATATCCTGATGGGCATAGTATCTCTTTGTGGTTTTGATTTGCATTTCTCCAAATGGCTAATGATGTTGAGCATTTTGTTTTGTTTTGTTTTGTTTTAAGACAGGGTCTTACTCTGTTGCTCAGGCTGGAATATAGTGGCATGATCAGACTCACTGCAGCCTTGACCTCCTGGGCTCAGGTGATCCCCTCACCTCAGCCTCCTGGATAGCTGGGACTACAAGTGCGCACCAGGATGCCCGGCTAATTTTTGTATTTTTTGTAGAGGCAGGGTTTCACCATGTTGCCCTGGCTGGTCTTCAAGTCCTGAGCTCAAACAGTCTGCCTGATCCTAAGGTGCTGGAATTACAGGTGTGAGCCACTGTGCCCTGCCTGAGCATCTTTTCATGTACCTTAATGGACATTTTTCTTTGGAGAAGTGTCTGTGATCCTTTGCCCATGTGTAAACTGGGTTATCCGTGTTTTAATTATTGAGATACCAGAGTTGTCTGTATTCTGCATGTAAGTTCCTTATTAGAAAGAAATAATGGTTTGCAAATATTTTCTCCCGTTTTGTGGGTTTTTTGCCTTTTTTGATGGTGTCATTTGAAGCATAAAAATTTTTAATCTTGGTTAAGTCCATCATACCTATTTTTTCTTTCATTACTGGTGCTGTTTGGTGTCCTATCTAGGAATTCCTTGCCGAATCTAAGGTCATCAATGTTTATGCTTACGTTTTCTTAGAGTTTTACAGTTTTAGGTCTTACATATAGGTGTGTGATCCACTTTTGAGTTAATTTTTGTATATGGTGTAAGGAAGAGGTCAGCCTCATCATTTGCATATGAATGTTCACTCGTTCTACAACAATTGGTTGAAAATTATACTCTATTCCTAGTGTTTTACCAACCCTGTCAAAAAATGTATTTTTGTGTTTTATATACATGTACTTATTACAGTTTTGTTTTCTTTCCTTTTAAGGAAAATTTCAAAAATGTTTCAAATTCCTGTGGAAAATCTTGACAACATCAGAAAGGTGCGAAAAAAGGTGAAAGGTATTCTTGTGGATATTGGGCTTGACAGCTGCAAGGAGTTACTGAAGGTAAGAGGACATAAGTAGCCAATTGAAATATGGAGGTGAGATTTGAACTGGGGTTTTTGAAGAGTGGGTAAGATTCCTCAAAATGGAAATTGCTGTTATACTTCAGATGGCTGTGTGAAAGCCTCATTAGTACTTATTTATGTCTTTATGACATAAAGTGAGCTATTTAAGCTGTTCAGGTTTTTAAGCTACTTTAAGGAGGGGATTTTTCTAGTCATTAGTTATTAAAAAATTGTTTTTGATGTTTGAGGGAAATGTGATTTATTTGTTATTTTAGCAAAAGAAAACTAACTTAATTTCCCAGTATTGTTAGAGCAATCAACAAATGGGCATGCATAAATGAAATGATAGGGGTTTTTTTTTTTTAATCCTGATTTGTGTAGTTGTATATGTGATCTCAGAAAAGTTTTCCTAAAATTTTGTCTGTCCTTATAACATTGAGAATATATAGTTGGCATATATAGTTCTAAACAATGTTAAATAAAAGTTGTTGTATATCCTGGCCGGGCATGGTGGCTCACGCCTGTAATCTCAGCACTTTGGGAGGTCAAGGTGGATGGATCACTTGAGGTCAGGAGTTCAAGACCAGCCTGGCCAACATGGTGAAACCCTGTCTCTACTGGAAATACAAAAATTAGTTGGGTATGGTGGCGGGCGCCTGTAGTTGCAGCTGCTCAGGAGGCTGAGGCACAAGAATTGCTTGAACCTGGGTGGCAGAAGTTGCAGTGAGCCGAGATAGCACCACTGCACTCCAGCCTGGGTGACAGAGTGAGTGAGACTCTGTCTCAAAAAAAAAAAAAAAAAAAAAAATTCTTACATATCCTTGTAGTCATTGGTAATGATATTTTTGTCTCGTCTAATCATTTATTGCCTTGCTTTCCTCTTCATTAATAAATCTAGTCTAGGATCAGGTATGTATTTGGTTGTCATGTCTCTTTAGTCTCCTTTTGAGGTCAATTCAATCTTTTAAGGTGGAATTCTGTTAGGAAATTTGTTTTATTTTTAGGTAACATGTCAGTAACAATGAAAGTTTCTCATCCTAGAGTCCTTTGTTTTTGACTTGACTGGAACTGAACATTGCTCATGAACTTTTGCTTCCTTAGCCTGAGAATGTGTTTACTCATCTGAATTTCTTCACGACTGTTTACTTTTTTTTTTTCCAAGACTTTACCGATGCAGAGATATGGTACTTCACAAGGGAAAATTAAGAGATTTGAATGGCTTAAAACTGTTAGTTAGATTAACTGTTGAATTAATAAAACTATTTTGGGGAGAAAATTTTATTTGTAATTTGGCCTATATATTATGAAATTTTTGAAAATTCAAGTAATACAGAAGTTTTTTATGGAAAAATTAGAAAACAGACACCAAAACAAGACAGTAAGACTCACGCGTAAACCATTACCCTGAAATATCCAGAATTAACGTTGTTATATATCTGTAGATTTTTAAAAACGGGATATATTCGCGGTTTTTTTCTTAAAAGGATATAATCAAATTGTATAAGATACTGTACTAGCTGTTGTTTTTCACTGAACCGCATAGTAAGAACCTTTTTCCATGTCAAGTGCATTTATTCTTAATCCACCACAGCAATTAGAGGTCTTTGTTTTCAAGCAGCAGAAACCAATCTGACCAATTTACACAAAAGGAGATTTATTGGAAGCCTCTTGCGGGGCTTAGGCAGGAGAATGGCGTGTACCCGGGAGGCGGAGCTTGCAGTGAGCTGAGATGGCGCCACTGCACTCCAGCCTGGGCAACAGGGAGACTCTGTCTCAAAAAAAAAGAAAAAATCCAAGCTGACTGGAGAACCAACCCTGTAAAGAGAAAGAACCAAGGGAACTACCTGTCCATCGTCCTCACTGCTGCCTTGCTCTGTATTTCAGATTTCAGAGTGGTATGTTGCTCTGCCTTCTCGTAAGATTTACACAGCACATGTGACTTCAATCTTAGCAAGAGTTAACACCTCCATTAGGAGGCTGTTCTTGTCAATAGCCTGGCTGAGAAAAGTAAGCTCTAGGAAAGGTAGACTCTTCCACGAATCTAATATTTTCTAAACTATATCTAAACCCTGCTATGCATAGAAACTCTTCAGGAGTTGTTTTTTATAGAAATTAACATCTGATCAGAAATTAACATTGGATCTGGGATGGGCGAGGGACCCTTGTCAAGTTGCCTGCCAAACATACCTTGGTGCTGCCAGTGCAGGACACGGATGGTTGCCACCTTGCTGCTCACCGAGATGCCACAGCAAGTGTATTCAGCCACCTCCCCCCCAACCCCCAATCTGTGCCAGTCCCCAACTTGGGGCTACAGTGGAACGTGGACCTCTTGACAACTTGGTACGGTCCCAGGTGGAAGATGTGAGTGAGAGAGTGGTTATAGGGTTGGGGACCGGGAGGAAGGCTGAGGCCAGGTGGGCTTTGGGGTGAGGGCAAGGCAGAGAGCAGTATCAGACCTGGCCCTGGAAAGGGTAAAGGAGGCAGACTATGTGTGAGCTGAGGCTCCAAGCCCTTGGCATATGCTCTATGTCCCATCAGAGTTCGCTTTTATAATATAAAACACAAATTCAAAGATAGATTGTTAAGAATTCACGATGGTTACCACTGAGCATGAAATCCCTTGAGTGCAGGCGTTGTGCAGCTGTGCTAGTTGCATGCCCATGGAGCCAGCCCTGACTGGTATATTCTTTCCTTTTTTTTTTTTTTTTTTGAGACAAGGTCTCGCTCTTTTACCCAGGCTGGAGTGCAGTGGTACAATCACGGCTCACTGCAGTCTCGATTTCCTGGGCTCAGATGATCCTCCCAACTCAGCTTTCTGAGTAGCTGGCACTATAGGTGCGTACCACCACACCTGGGTAATTTTTTTTTTTTTATTTTTTATTGAGTCGAGGTTTCACCATGTTGCTCAGGCTGGTCTCGAACTCCTGGGCTTAAGTGATCCACTTGCCTTGGCCTCCCAGAGTGCTGGGATTATATGTGTGGGCCACTGCACCTGGCCCATGACTGGTATTTTCTTTTATTCATTTATTTATTTATTTTTTTTGGAGATGGAGTCTCACTCTGACGCCAGGCTGGAGTGCAGTGGTGCGATCTCCGGCTCACTGCAACCTCCGACTCCCTGGTTCAAGTGATTCTCCTGCCTCCGCCTCCTGAGTAGCTGGGATTACAGGCACGTACCACCACGTCCAGCTAATTTTTGTATTTTTGGTAGAGACGGGGTTTCACCATGTTGGCCAGGATGGTCTCAATCTGTTGGTGGACATTTGGATTGATTCCACCTTTGGGCTCTTGTGAATAATGCTGCAATGAACATTGGTGCACAAGTATTTGTTTGAGTCACTATTTTCAGTTATTTTGGGTGTATATACCTAGGAGTGGAATTTTTGGGTCATATAGTTATTCTGTTTACTTTTTCAAAGAACTGCCAAACTTTTCACAGTGAAAGTGCACCATTTTACATTCCTACCAGAAGTGTACAAGAATTAAATCTGTTCACATCATTACCAACACTTATTTTTTTCTCCTTCCTCCCTTCCCTTCCTTTCTCCCTCCCTGCTTCCTTCCCTCTGTCCCTCTTCCTTTTCTTTTCTCCCTCCCTCACTTGCCATCCTAATAGTGGAATCTCATGGTGGTTTTGATTTGCCTTTCCGTAGACAAATGAGTTTCAGCATCTTTTCATGTGCTTATAAGCCATTTGTATGTCTTCTTTGGAAAAATGCCTGTTGGCAGGTTCTTTGCCTGTTTTTTAATTGGGTTGTTTGTCTTTATGTTGTCGAAATGCAGTAATTTCCTTATTCTGGGTGTTAAACCGTTACCAAATATGTGAGTTGCATATATTTTTTTCTACAGGTTGTCTTTTTACTTTCTTGATAACATCTTTTGATGCACAAAAGTTGTTGATTTGGATGAAGTCCAATTTATGTATTTTTTCTTTTGTTGTTGGTGTTTTTTATTTCATATCTAAGAATCCATTGCCAAGTCCAAGGTCATGAAAATTTTCTCCTATGTTTTTCCTAAGAGTTTTATGGTTGTAGTTCTCATGTTAGGTCGCTGATCTATTTTGAGTTAATTCTTATATATTGTATAAGTAGGAGTCCGGTTTCATTCTCTTACATGTAGATAGAAATTCAGTTGTTTCAGCACCATTTCTTCTAGAGACTGTTTGTTCCCTATTGAATGGACTTGGCACCCTTATTGAAAATCAGTTGGTCCTGGATATATGGGTTTATTTCCGTACTCTCAATTCTGTTCCATTGATCTATATGTCTATCCTTATACCAATCCTATACTGTTTTTGTTTTTTTTTTTTTGAGACTGAGTCTTGCTCTGTCACCCAGGCTGGAGTGCAGTGGCGTGATCTTGGCTCACTGCAACCTCTGCCTCCCGGGTTCAAGAAGTGATTCTCCTGCCTGAGCCTCTCGAGTAGCTGAGATTACAGGTGCCTACCATCACGTCTGGCTAATTTTTGTATTTTTAGTAGAGACGGGGTTTCGTCATGTTGGCCAGGCTGATCTCGAACTCCCAACCTCAAGTGATCCACCCACCTCAGCCGCCCGAAGTGCTGGAATTACAGACGTGAGCCACTGTGCCCGGCACCTATACTGTTTTGATTTAAACAAATAGTAAGTTTTATAATAAGTTTTGAAATTGGGAAGTGTGAGTCTTCCAACTGTATTCTTTATTTCAGTATTGTTCTGGCTTTTTGGAGCCCCTTGTAATTTCATATGAATATGAGGATAGACCTTTCCATTTCTGCAAAGAAGACTGTTGGAACTTTGGTAAGGATTGTGTTTGACATTACTTTGGGGATTATTGACATCTTAACAACATTGTCTTCCTATTTATGAACATACTCTGTTTCTTTAGGCCTTTAATTTCTTTGGACAGTGCTTTGTAGTTTCATTGTGTAAGTCTTTCACTTCTTTGGTTAAATTCATGCAGTAAACTCATAGGTATTTTGTTGTAAGTGGAATTGTGTTCTTAATTTCCTGTTCAGATTTTTCAGTGCGGATGTATAGAAACAACTGATTTTTGTGTATTGATCTTGAATCATGCAACTTTGCTGAATTTGTCATTAGCTCTGGTAGTTTCTTGTGGATTCTTTGGGATTTTCTATATGTAGAATCATGCATTCTGCAAATAAGGTTTTACTTCTATTTTCAGTTAGGATGCCTTTTATTTTTTGCCTCATTGCTCTATTTAGAACGTCCAGTACAATATCTTGTGGCAGCGATGAAGGTGGGGGTCCTTGTCTTGTTTCTGATATTAGGAGGAGAGTTTTTGGTCTTTTACCATTGAATATGATGTTAATGGGTTTCTCAGAAATGCCCTTTGTCTTGTTGAGAGTCCCTTCAATTCCTAGTTTTGAGTGATTTTTTTTTTTTAATCATGAAAAGGTGTTGGATTTTATCAGATCCCTTCTTTGTGTCAATTGTGATAACCATGTGATTTTTTTTTTTCCCCATGCTTCATTCTACTAATGTGGTGAATTACATTGATGGATTTTCTTATGTTGAAGCCCCCTTGCATTCTTGGGATGGAATGCACTCACTTGGTCGTGGTGTATAATTGTTTTAATACACTGTTGAATTTGGTTTGCTAGTATATTGTTAAGGATTTTTCATCTGTGTTCATAAGGAATATTGGTTTGTAATTTTCTTGTAATGTTTTTATTTGGCCCTGGTATCAGGGAAGTGCTGGCTTCAAGAATGAGTTAGAAGTTGTTCCCTCCTCTTTTTTTTTTTTCTCTTTTTTTTTGTTTTTTGAGAGGGAGTTTCGTTCTTATTGCCCAGGCAGGAGTGCAGTGGCCCAGTCTCAGCTCACCGCAACCTCCGCCTCACAGGCCAAGTGATTTTCCTGCCTCCGCCTCCCCAGTAGCTGAGATTCAGGCATGCGCCACCACACCCAACTAATTTTTGTATTTTTAGTAGAGACAGGTTTCTCCTTGTTGGTCAGGCTGGTCTCGAACTCCCGACCTCAGGTGATCTGCCCGCCTCAGCCTCCCAAAGTGCTGGGATTACAGGCCTGAGCCACCGCGCCTGGCCCCTCCTCTTGTATTTTTTTTTGTGGAGAGTTTGAGAAAAATTGATGTTAGTTCTTCTTTAAAATTTTTTTTTTTTTTTGGAGACAGAGTCTCACTCTGTCGCCCAGGCTGGAGTGCAGTGGCGTGATCTCACCTCACTGCAACCTCCGCCTCCCAGGTTCAAGCAATTCTCCTGCCTCAGCTTCCCGAGTAGCTGGGTGTACAGGCGTGCATCACCACGCCCGGCTAATTTTTGTATTTTTAATAGAGGTGGGGTTTCACCATGTTGGCCAGGCTGGTCTTGGACTCCTGACCGCAAATGATTTACCCACCTCAGCGTCCCAAAGAGCTAGGATTACAGGCATGAGCCAGCATGCTCAGCCTTTAAGTATTTTTTAGGATTCACCAGTGAAGCCACCTGTACCTGGACTTTCCTTTGTTAGGAAGTTTTTGGTGATGAATTCAGTCTCTTGTTACAGAAATTTGAAATTTTTCTATTTCTTCATGAGTACGAATCAGTTTTAGGTAATTAATGTCTTTCTAGGAATTTGTCCATTTTATCAAGTTAATTTTGTTTGTTCACATACAGTTGTTCCTAGTAATCTCGCTGTCTCATTTTTCCTGAGATGGAATGAATCATTCTTTATGGCAGCTCTAGCCCCAGGTTGTTTTACCTGTGTTTCTGACTGACTGGCTATAAACTGGTGTTCCCACAACTCCCTCCTTGGATTTGATTAATTTGTCAGAGTGGCTCACCAAACTCAAGGAAATACTTACTTACATTTACTGGTTTATGACAAAGAAGGGATGTTATAAAGAATCACAGTGAAAGAGATACGTAGGGCAAGGTATAGGGGAAGAGACCAGAGCTTCCAGGCCCTCCGCGGGTACTCACCCCTCCAGGAACCTCCATGAGTCCATCTATCCAGAAGACCACCAAACCCAATCCTGCTGGGTTTGGGTTACGCAGGCATGATTGATTAAATCATCTTAACCTTCAGCCCTGCTCCCTTCCCTGGAAGTTAGCTGAAAGTCCCCCACCCTCTAAACTTGCCTTGGTGATAAGCCCCCATCCTGAAGCTACCCAGGGGGTGCCAACCACCAGTCATCTCATTAGCACACAAAAAGACAAAAATTAACATAATTCTGGATATTTCAGGGGAATGGTTTATGCGTGAGTCTTATTTTCTTGTTTCTGTGTCTATTTTCTAATTTTTCTATAAAAACTTCTATATTGCTTGAATTTTCAAAAATTTCATAATATATAGGCCCAACTACAAGTTAATCTGACTTAGGAGATTCCACGGGTTTTAGGAGTTGTATGTCAGGAAATAGGGATGAAGACCAAATGTATATTTCAGAATATCATACATGGCATATATTTTTCTATTTTTAAACCTTTAATCCATAATGACTTTATATTTAAAGTTTTAATAGGCAGCATGTAATTGGTCTTGCTTTGTTACCCAACCTGTTAGTCTATGCCTTTTGAGTATCTGGACGCAGGAGTTGGCAAACTGTAGCCCATGGGTCAAGTTGGGCTTGCTGTTTTTGTAAATACAGTTTACTGGGGCCAGGTGCAATGGTAATCCCAGCACTTTGGGAGGCTGAAGTGGGAGGATTGCTTGAGGCCAGGAGTTTTAGACCAGTCAGGACAACATAGCAAGACTCTGTCTTTAAAATAATAACCATTCAGGACATAGGCGTGGGCAAGGACTTCATGTCTAAAACACCAAAAGCAATGGCAACAAAAGCCAAAATTGACAAATGGGATCTAATTAAAGAGCTTCTGCACAGCAAAAGAAACTACCATCAGAGTGAACAGGCAACCTACAGAATGGGAGAAAATTTTTGCAACCTACTCATCTGACAAAGGGCTAATATCCAGAATCTACAATGAACTCAAACAAATTTACAAGAAAAAAACAACCCCATCAAAAAGTGGGCGAAGGACATGAACAGACACTTCTCAAAAGAAGACATTTATGCAGCCAAAAAACACATGAAAAAATGCTCATCATCACTGGCCATCAGAGAAATGCAAATCAAAACCACAGTGAGATACCATCTCACACCAGTTAGAATGGCCATCATTAAAAAGTCAGGAAACAACAGGTGCTGGAGAGGATGTGGAGAAATAGGAACACTTTTACACTGTTGGTGGGACTGTAAACTAGTTCAACCATTGTGGAAGTCAGTGTGGCGATTCCTCGGGGATCTAGAACTAGAAATACCATTTGACCCAGCCATCCCATTACTGGGTATATACCCAAAGGACTATAAATCATGCTGCTATAAAGACACATGCACACTTACGTTTATTGCGGCACTATTCACAATAGCAAAGTCTTGGAACCAACCCAAATGTCCAACAACGATAGACTGGATTAAGAAAATGTGGCACATATACACCATGGAATACTATGCAGCCATAAAAAATGATGAGTTCATGTCCTTTGTAGGGACATGGATGAAACTGGAAAACATCATTTTCAGTAAACTATCACAAGGACAAAAAACCAAACACCGCATGTTCTCACTCATAGGTAGGAATTGAACAATGAGAACTCATGGACACAGGAAGGGGAACATCACACTGCGGGGACTGTTGTGGGGTGGGGGGAGGGGGGCGGGGACAGCATTAGGAGATATACCTAATGCCAAATGACGAGTTAATGGGTGCAGCAAACCAACATGGCACATGGATACGTATGTAACAAACCTGCACATTGTGCACATGTACCTTAAAACCTAAAGTATAATAATAAAAGTAAAATAAAATCTAATCCAAAGGAAAAAATAAAAATAAAAATAAAATAAAATAATAAATAGGCTGGGTGTGGTGGCTGACGCCTGTAATGCCAGCACTTTGGGAGGCCAAGGTGGGCGGATCACGAGGTCAGGAGATCGAGACCATTCTGGCTAACATGGTGCAACCCCATGTCTACTAAAAATACAAAAAATTAGCCGGGCTTGGTGGCGGGCTCCTTTAGTCCCAGCTACTCTGGAGGCTGAGGCAGGAGAATGGCGTGAACCTGGGAGTCGGAGCTTGCAGTGAGCCGAGAATGTGCCACTGCACTCCAGCCTGGGCGACAGAGCGAGACTCTGTCTCAAAAAAAAAAAAAAAAAAAACCCACAAAAAAAATAAATAAAAAATGGCCAAGTGTGGTGGTGTGTGCTGGTAGTCTCAGCTACTCAGGAGGTTGAGGTGGGAGGATCCCTTGAGCCCAGGAGTTCGAGACTGCAATGAGCCATGATTATACCACTGCACTCCAGCTTGGGCGACAGAGTGAGACCCTGTCTCAAAAAATTAAAAAAAGCTTATTGAAATAGCTATTCTCATTAGTTTAATATATTGTCCAAGGCTGCTTTTGTGCACAGTGTGGCAGGATTGAGTAATTGTATCAGAGACTCTATAGGCAGCAAAGCCTAAACTGTTTATTAACCTGTCCTTTACAGAAGAAGTTTGCCAGTCCTTTTTATTTAATGTGATTATTGATATGGTTAGTTTTAAATCTCCCATCTCGGTGTTTGTTTTTTTACTTGTCTCATCTGTTCTTTATTTTTCACTCTTTTTCTGCTCTCTTTTGGATTGAATATTTTTATTCCATTTTATCTCTATTACTGGCTTATTAGCTATACATCTTTCTCTGACTTTCTTAATATATTACTACTTCATCTATGGTATAAGAACCTTAGAGTAGTATGCTTTAATTTCTTCTTCAGCCTTTGTTCTGTTGTTGTTATACATTTTTTCTTCCACATTAGAAATCTTACAATATGTTGTTACTTTTATTTTAAACCGTAAAAAAGAAAAAAAATTATATTGATCTACATGTCATTGATGATACTCTTCGTCCCTTTGTGTAGATGTGTATTTCCATCTCGAGTCATTTCCTCTGCCTCCTGAAGGACTTCATATTTTGTAGTGCTGATGTGCTTAATTAACTCACTATACAAAAAGTTGTCTTTTAGGAAGGAAGAGATTTTTGCTAGGTGTGGAATGCTAGTTTTTTTCCCTTTTTATATTTTAAAGATTTCACTTTATTGTCTTCTGGCTGGCATTTTTTTCCAACAATGTATTTTCTGTCATTTTTGTTCCTCTCTGTATTTTTAATACTTTGACTATGATGTGCCTTGGTTTGGTTTTCTTTGTGTTTCTTTTGCTTAGAGTCTGGTGAGCTTCTTGATTTTGTGGGTTTATAGTTTTCATCAGATTTGGAAAATTTTGTGGCATCATTTCTTCAACTAGTTTTTCTTCCCCTCACCCCTTTGTCCCTGATACTCAATTACACATACAGTAGTTCCCCCGTATCCTCAGTTTTGCTTTCCACAGTGAACCATGGTTTGAAAATATTATATGGAAAATTCCAGAATTTTTTATTCATATGTTTTAAGTTCCATGGCATTCTGAGTAGTGTGATGAAATACCACACCACCGAGCTCTGCCTCTCACCTCACTTCATCTTGTCACGTGAGGCGCCACACAGGCATCATGTCATCGCACATCACCACAAGAAGGGTGAGCACAGTACGTAAGATACTTTGAGAGACCACATTCACATAACTTTTATTACTGTATATTGTTACAATTGTTCTATTTTATTATTGTTGTTAATATCTTCGTGTACCAACTTCCTGTACCAAATCTAATTTATAAGTTGTATTTTATTGTAGGTATGTCTGTATAGGAAAAAACGTAGTATATGTAGCGTTTGGCGCTGTCCACAGTGTCAGCATCCACTGGGGTCTTGGAACATGTCCTGTGCAGATAAGGGGCGACTCCTGTATATTAGGCTCCTTGATTCTGTCCCGTAGCTCATTGATGCCGTTGTTGGGGTTTTTTCAGTTGTTTTTTTTCTAACCATTCCTTCTTTCATTTTGTGTATTTCTCTTGCTTTATCTTCAGATTTGCCAGTCTTTTCTTCAGCAGCATCTAATCTGCTCTTAATCCCATGCAGTGTATTTTTCATGTTAGTGCATTTTTCATTCGTGGAAGTGCAGTTTACCATCCATCTTTCACTTTCTTTCACTTCTCTCGTTGCATTCATGTTTTCTGTAATTTCTTGTTCTCCTGGTTTGGGGTCATATTTTTCTGCTGCTTTGTATGACTGGCAGTTTTTGTTTTTTGCTTTTTGACTGGCAGTTTTTGACTACACACTGGACATTGTGTTTATGGGTGCTAGAGTTTTTTGTTTCCTTTAAATATATTTGGGCTGTATTCTAGAACATGTTTAAGGCACTTGGAATTTTTAAGCATTGCTAGAGTGGGTCTGGACAGCCTGGGACTGTGGAGACAGACCTTGCTGTGAAGGCTTGACTCGTGTCACTGTATTAAGGGGTCATTCCCCTCTCCCGGTGGACTCTCTGGCATTTTGACAGTTGTTTTACCTTCTCCTTTCACTAGTTCCCACTAGTGAGCCAGTGGAAAAGTCCCACTGGTTTTCTCACACATGAGAGCCTCAGTGCTCAGAAAAAGTCTTCAGGAGACCCTGTGCAAATTTATCACAAGGTCAATATGGCGGGATGCCCCTTTTTAATAGTAGCTTACTTCTTTTGTCTATTTTGAAATAGTGAATTCTTGCTTTCTATCAGGTGATAATGATTTCATAATTACTGTGGGGCTCTTGTTAATTCCAGCCTTCTTTATTCATTTCTGCTGCTCTAGCAGCATCTTTTAATTGGGCTTAGATTCTTGTGTGTGCTGGTTTTTAAGATGTACTTAAAGTTCCTTTGTGTTTCCTAGTGTTTATGCTTATTTCTCTGTTTCAGAATCTCTGTTGGAATCAGAATAAAGGCGCTGTGTGTTGTGTACTTCATCTTTTAAGATAGTTCTGAAAATAACCTAATTTTTAGTAGAAATCTTTGTAATAACTTGGCCAGGTGCAGTGGCTCATACCTGTAACCCCAGCACTTTGGGAGGCTGAGGTGGGTGGATCACGAGGTCAGGAGATCAAGACCAGCCTGGCCAACTTGGTGAAACCCCGTCTCTACTAAAAATACAAAAATTAGCCCGGCATGGCAGCATGTGCCTGTAGTCCCAGCTAGTTGGGAGGCTTAGGCAGGAGAATTGCTTGAACACGGGAGGTGGAAGCTGCAGTGAGCCGAGATTGCACCACTGCACTCCAGCCTGGGTGACAGAGCTCAAATAAATAAATAAATAAATAAATAAAAATAGAGAAATATTTGTAATAACTTGTCTTTTTCTTGTTAGTTCTGAATTGACTTGGTAAGCCACATACTAGCGTAGAGTTTTGTAGTAACTATTTTTCTGTAGCTTTTTTTAAAATCATTGTTATAAAAATAATACTGTAATCTATGAATGTTTCAAAATGTAGGCAACCATTTCTAATTAGAAAATGAAATTTAAAATTCCACATTTCTGTCATTCAGAAGTTGCCACCATTAACATCGTATTGTTAGCTGTTTCTGTGTGTTTATTGTTCTTACCATGAGATTGTATCGATTAGCTGTTTTATCACTTGCTTTTTTCACTTTTCTCTGTTCTGTCTTGTCATGTATTACGTATTCACCTTATTTAATACGCAGTCCATACTCAGATTTTTTTCAGTTTTACCCAGAACTTTTTTTTTTTTTTTTTGAGATGGAGTCTCTCTCTGTCTCCCAGCCTGGAGTGCAGTGGTGAGATCTCGGCTCACTGCAAGCTCCGCCTCCCTGGTTCAAGCAATTCTCCTGCCTCAGCCTCCCACGTAGGTGGGATTACGAGCACCCACCACCACACCCAACTAGTTTTTGTATTTTTAGTAGAGACGGAGTTTCACCATGTGGGCAGGCTGGTCTCAAACTCCAGACCTCAGATGATCCAGCCACCTCAGCCTCTCAAAGTGCTGGGATTACAAGCGTGAGCCACCACACCCGACCCCCAGAACATTTTTTACACTTGGTTTATGTAAGCCAGCATTTGTTGTGGACCCTGTTACATCTAGTGGTTGGGTTTGCAGTGCTTTCCCTGACTGTTGGCCAGACCAGCCTCTTGTCCTGCAGAGATGCCCCTCCTTCCGGATCTGTCTGGTACTTTCTTATAGTATTGTTTCAGCTTAGTCCCCTGTCCCCTGAGCTTCTTTTAAATGAGAAGTTCTACTGAAGGGCCCAGTTGATTCAAGTTAAACATTTTGGGCTAGAATATATATGATGTTCTATGCTTCTTGTGTCACTTGAGGGATCCCAGTCATATTTTGTTGCTTCAGTACAATAGATGGCAGTCTGGTCTTTGTGTGCATTATATTCTTTCTGTGGACTGGAATGTCATGCATTTAACATCTGTTGATAATCCTGGTCCTAGATGGTAGTTTTATTGGGGGGCTTGCTGTGAATGAGGTCTTTCTGATTCTGTCACATGTAGATTGTTAGCAGACCTTCTTCTGTAAACTTTTGTTTTACTCAGCAGTTGGGACTGTTTGGTTTCTCTGAAATATAGTGCCTCTGGGAAAGGCAGGACAGTTTTATCCTTTCCTTTGAACTGTGACGTTTCAAAGTGAGTAGTTAACCTTTCCAAATGGTGATTTGTGAAATGCCTTTTTTTTCTGACTTTCTTGAGCACTTCTGTGGCTCTCTTGTGACTTTGTGTTTGGGTCTCTACAGCCATTTGTCTTTCTGATGCTCAAATGTTACAACATCCAGGTGCTCCTGGTGCTTTTGTCATGACCCCTCCCCTAAAGGGCCTGTGAGGATGGGCCCATTCTTTGAGCATTTGTCTCATTTATCTTTGAGCAGTTGTACTTGTACTTTTCTGTAGGTTCTGAAGTTGGCGTCGTGAGCTAATTCTGAATGCAGTGTTACTTCACAGGACTGTCCATACCACGCGATTATGGACTTGATACGTCTTTATGCTCATTTCTTAATACAGTTTGCACTTTTAAATAAGTGAGCTATGCTGCACAGGTAAAGAAAGTGTTTTGTATGACTACACTTTCTACACGCTTTGGGAAGTAGCTGAGAGCAAAACAGGAGTAGATTTTTACTTCTTTCAACTCAGAGAAATAGAAGAAAAGTAATCTTGGGCCACATGGAGTTTAAAATTTTAGAGAGAAATGGAAAATGTTTTTCTTGTACACCTTCTCACTTAGTGTGTAATTTTCACTTTTTGGAACAGTTTTATGTAAAACCCTCTGCTGCCCTGCACTTAATCAGGCTTCTGCCCCAGGCCTTGTTGTTTCTCTGTCTCCTGTCCCCTCCCTGTCATGTTAGCCACCCCAGCCCCCCCGCCCATGTCAGATCAGGCAGACACAGTTGGAGCTCTCTGCTGTATACTCCTTTACCACTTCACAGTCATTACTCATAGCACCTATCACCCATGAAAGACAGTAGTTTCGTGTGAAAAAAAACTTCACAAAATATCTGTGTTTCTCCATTTTGAAACTCCGTGAGGTTGGGATCCCATCTGTCTTATTCATGGTTGGGTTCCCAGAGTCCAAAAGGAGATATTTGAGGGTTGAATTAGTGATGACTACAAAAGGATGAGGTAGATTAGTGGTCTGTGGAGCTTGTAATTATTTTGTCTTAGGCCATTTTACCTGCATGCAAGGTGGAGGCCTTCTTTCTACCTTTCCTCCTTTCCCTACCTGCTGCCAGCAGGCTTTGGAAGTCAGCCATTGAACCCCTGCTCTGAGGATGCTGCTGCTGTGGGAGGTCTCGGCTCGTGCATTTCTGGCCTCTGGACTCCTTTCTGGGACCTACGTGCTCCTCTTCTCTCCATGTTCACCTGCCCCTGAGAGTCTCCAGTACGAATTGTGTTTCTCACACTACTGCCTCTTTCAGCTGATTGTGAGGTTTTCCTGACACCTTGTCTACACTGTAGGTCTTTTGCATAATTTTCTCACTCTAGCAAGTATAACTTTTTGAATCAATCAAAATGATTGATTCCATCCGAGAAAAAAACCCTCTATACGTTCTAGATCTTTAACTGCTTTGAAAAATATTTAAAGAGTAAGATAAAAATACACTTTTATTTCATTCCCTAAGACAAATGGATTGAACAATAACGGTAAGGTATAGTTTAAAAAGGGTGTTCAAGATGAAGATTCTTTTTTTTTTTTTAATTATACTTTAAGTTCTAGGGTACATGTGCACAACATGCAGGTTTGTTACATATGTATACATGTACCAATACTATGCAGCCATAAAAAAGGATGAGTTCATGTCTTTTGCAGGGACATGGATGAAGCTGGAAACCATCATTCTGAGCAAACTGTTGCAAGGACAGAAAACCAAACACCGCATGTTCTCACTCATAGATGGGAATTGAACAATGAGAACAGTTGGACACAGGGCGGGGAACATCACACACTGGGGCCTGTCGTGGGGTGGGGGCAGGGGGAGGGATAGCATTAGGAGAAATACCTAATGTAAATGATGAGTTATAAATCATGCTACTGTAAAGACACATGCACACGTATGTTTATTGTGGCACTATTCATAATAGCAAAGACTTGGAACCAACCCAGATGAAGATTCTTTTACTTTGAAGTACTTTTTTGTTTCTTTATATGTACTCATGAAGCTACATGGGTTTTAGAATCCCTGCATTTAGGCTTTGCATACATATAAAGGATGTAGATAGTTATTTGTTGGGAGGTCTCCTCTGTTTATTTCTTATGAATCTGTAATTTTGACTTGGATTATTTCAACCTTTTCCTCAGATTTCATACTTAAAGGGTACTCCGTCAAAACCTGCTGAGAGCTTTATAGTCTGTCCTCTGTATCCAGGGGTTCTGCATCTGTTGATTAAACCAGCTGTGGGTTGAAAATATTTGGGAGAGAAAATGGATGGTTGCATCTGTACTGAACATGTACAGACTTGTTTTCTTGTCATTGTTCTCTAAACAAGGTAAGTAGGAAGATGTGCATAGGTTACATGCAAGTAACTACACGATTTAACCTAAGAGACTTGAGCAGTCTTGGATTTAGTGCCTCCAGGTGGTCCTGGAACCAGTTCCCTATGGATACCGAGGGATGACTATACTTTCATTTCTCTTTTCCCCTGTAGATTTCTTAGGTACCAAGTAATCTCGTCAGGTTCATTCTTCCTCCCTCCCTCCCTCCCTCCCTCTTTTCTCTTTCTCTTATTTCTCTCTTTCTCTCTTTTTTCTCTTTCTGTCTCTCTTTCTTATTCTCTCCTCTCTCCCCTTTCCCCTCCCGCCTCTCCCCTCCCCTCTCCCTTTTCCCTTCCCCCCTCGCCTCTCCCCTCTCCCCTCCCCTCTCCCCTCTTTCTGTCTCTCTCTTTCTCTCTGTCTCTCTCTCTCTTTCTCTCTGTCTCTCTCTCTTTCTCTCTTTCTTCTTTTCTTTTTCGACAGTGTCCTGCTCTGTCTCCCAGGCTTGAGTGCAGCTCACTGCAACCTCCACCTCCCGGGTTCAAGCAATTCTCCTGCCTCAGCCTCTTGAGTAGCTTGGAGTACAGGCATGTGCCATCACGCCCAGCGAATTTTTGTATTTTTTGGTAGAGATGGAATTTCGCCATGTTGGCCAGGCTGGTTTCGACCTCCTGGCCTCAAGTGATCCACCCTCCTCAGCCTCCCAAAGTGCTGGGATTACAAGCATGAACCACCGTGCCTGGCCTTATAATCTCATCAGGTTCTAATTAAATATTTCTTTATCTTCTGAATTTACATAATCTCTTTTTTTTCTCCCTTTTTAAAAGGACCTTAAAGGCTTTGATCCGGGAGAGAAATACTTTCATAACACATCATGGGGAGATGTTGCTCCCTGGGAACCTTCTGGAAAGAAAGTGGTATGTATTTTTTGTATTTGTTTTTCATGTTTCCTCAAAAGTGAGCAATGAATGTAAATGTGGTCTAAAGAACATCACATGTATTGAGGTTGCTGGTGAGTGAATGGGGAGGAGGAATAATGCAACCTTTCAGAGAAGTGGCAAGAAACCAAGTATAGTGTGTGGTCAGGCAGGGTTACTGATGCTCTGAAAGTTTTCTGTGTGCAGAGTTGATAGAGTGATGCAGTGAAACTGTTTGTCCTTGATTATAAGATATCATTGCTGTAAGAAGGACGTTTGATTTAATAATTGTTCTGAGTAAAACAAAATGCCACTATATTAAGTGCATACAGTGAATGTACATCCTGGTTTCAGAAACTGAAATAAAAATGTATACCTCTGAATCAAGGAACATTTTAAGTAATTAGAAACCTCAAACTTTTAAGCAAATTCAGGCTAAAACATGAGCCATACTGCTGAATTCTCATTAAAGTGTCTTCTGGGACACCTTTTGTTAGCACCTTCCTCGGTATCAGACTCAGCTCGTCCCAGACTTGACTTGGCTGTCCCCTCTCACCAGCTTCTGTTGTCAAAGTCATGCTGGCCTTGGGAATTTGCGCTTTAACATATTTCAGTAATTAGTCATTGTCAGAATTTTTTTTTTTTGGTCGGGGGACAGGGTCTCACTGTTGCCTGGGCTGGAGTCCAGTGGTGTAATCTTAGCTCACTGCAGCCTTGACCTCCTGGGTTCAAAGTGTCCTTCCACTTCAGCCTCCTGAGTAGCTGAGACTACAGGTGCATGCCACCATGCCCAGCTAATTATTTTTATTTTTATTTTTTGTAGAGGTTTGTTGAGACCCATTTTTCAGTCTCTGACCCGACACTCTTCTCTCTACCATGAGATGCAAGGTTCCTTGAAACCACTGTGATTTAGTTCTCTTCTACCTGAGCACAGCTTGTGGCTACTACAGGATGCCTCATTTAGCAGATCTTGACTTCATGAATATCAGGCCCCATTGATTTTTCTCATCCGAATTCTTAAAATATCTCGTAATGTAACTCCAGTTACTCAGGAGGCTGAGGCAGGAGAATCACTTGAACCGGGATGGTGTAGGTTGCAGTGAGCTGAGATCACGCCACTGCACTCCAGCCTCAGTGACAGAGTGAGACTCTGTCAAAAAAACAAAAAACCGAAGAATGGAAGAGTGTGTGTGTGAGAGTGTGTGTGTGTGTGTGTGTGTGTGTGTGTGAGTGATAATGAGCACACAGATTTAGGAAAGGATGAGAATTAACCCTTGATCACTGTGGTAGTGCCACAGCCAGCTCTGGGGCTTTAGATGAAGCTAGGTCTTAGCTTCCTTGTTTGTGGAACTGGGGAGCAGGTGTTTTGTGTTTCACCAGCTCTGGGTTCTCAAGACTCTGTCATGAGACCAAAGATTTCACTGTGCTCTCAAGTTACTGCAAACCAGCAAATCTTACTGGATGTTAGAACAGATTGCATCCTGTTGTATGAATATGTTTTTAGGCCCCGAACTTGTTAACTTCCCCAAAATGTGCTTTAAATAGAAATTCCATATGGTCAGTGTTGCGTTCTGTGGCCTTACCCTTATCTTAGGGTCATCCATAGTGTGAGTTTAGGCTTAGTCTCACTTTCTTTACTGTTTATCAGATAATTTATTGGGTACCTGCATGGGCCAAACACTGTTCATTTGGCTCCTACCTTCTCTAGAAATAGGGGAAGTAGAAAGATAGTAACGATGGGTTTAACAGTTTGAAAGCTAGGTTAGTTGTGGATAAATTCCAGAGGTTTTAGAATTTGGAGCAAAAACAACATTGGAATTAAGAGAAATGGGATGAGGGGGAGAAAACAACTTTCTCTTGTAGAAAATTAATGAAGCTTTTAAAATTGATGCTGTTATTAATAATTCAAAGTACAGGACTAAATAATTATATTTGTGGTTTTAGTGGATGACTTAGAACAGGGGTCAGCAAACTATGAGTTGTGAGCCAAATCCTATATTTGTATGAATTAGCCCGTGAGCCATGAGCTAGGAATAGTTGTTAGGCTTTTAAATGTTTAAGAAAAAAATGACAATACTATTTTGTGACATGTGAAAAGTGTATGAAATTCAAATTGGTGTTTGTAAATAAAGTTTTATTGGAACATAAATTACAAATTATTTTGGGGACTTTTGTACAACAATGGCAGTGCTGAGTAGTTGCCACAGAGACTGTACTGTATGGCCCACAATCCTAACATAATCACTCTCTGGCCCTTCACAGAAAAAGTTTGCCAACCTCTGGGTTAGAAAACACTAAGTTAGGTTAAATGCCTAGCACATTAGAAGAAAAGAGATCAAGTCCTTAGGGACTGTGGAAGGTTAGCATCTGACGGTTTATTCAATTATGCTTAAGGCTTTCTTTTCTTTTAACAGAGATATCGAACAAAGCCATACTGTTGTGGCCTCTGTAAATACTCTACAAAGGTGCTTACTTCATTCAAGAATCATTTACATCGTTACCATGAAGATGAAATTGACCAAGAGCTGGTGATCCCTTGCCCAAACTGTGTATTTGCATCTCAGCCCAAAGTTGTGGGAAGGCACTTCAGAATGTTCCATGCGCCTATCCGGAAAGTTCAGAACTACACAGTGAATATTTTAGGTGAAACTAAATCATCTAGGAGTGATGTGATAAGTTTCACATGTCTAAAATGTAACTTTTCAAACACTTTGTACTACAGCATGAAGAAGCATGTGCTGGTAGCCCATTTTCACTACTTAATTAACTCCTACTTTGGCCTGCGAACTGAGGAAATGGGTGAGCAACCGAAAACTAACGATACTGTTTCTATAGAGAAGACCCCACCACCTGACAAATATTACTGTAAAAAGTGCAACGCCAATGCCAGCAGCCAGGATGCGTTAATGTATCACATTTTGACATCAGACATACACAGAGATTTGGAGAATAAGCTTAGATCTGTGATTTCAGAACATATTAAGAGGACTGGACTCTTGAAGCAAACACACATTGCTCCAAAACCAGCGGCACATTTGGCTGCACCAGCAAATGGCAGTGCTCCAAGCGCTCCAGTGCCGCCTCCTTGCTTCCATCTTGCCTTGCCACAGAACAGTCCAAGCTCAGCCGCAGGACAGCCAGTGACTGTGGCCCAGGGTGCCCCTGGAAGCCTCACTCATTCCCCCCCTGCTGCTGGCCAATCCCACATGACTCTGGTCTCCAGCCCTCTGCCCGTGGGCCAGAACAGCCTCACCCTGCAGCCCCCAGCACCTCAGCCCGTCTTTCTTTCTCACGGGGTTCCACTTCATCAGTCTGTGAATCCTCCTGTGTTGCCCTTGAGTCAGCCAGTCGGACCTGTCAATAAGTCTGTTGGAACTAGCGTCCTCCCCATAAATCAGACTGTCCGCCCTGGGGTTTTACCCCTCACCCAGCCTGTGGGACCCATAAACAGACCTGTTGGGCCTGGTGTTCTTCCTGTGAGCCCCTCTGTCACCCCCGGGGTCCTGCAGGCTGTCTCGCCAGGGGTGCTTTCTGTGAGTCGGGCGGTCCCGTCTGGAGTCCTTCCTGCAGGCCAGATGACTCCTGCAGGGGTTATCCCCGGGCAAACAGCAACTTCTGGGGTTCTTCCTACTGGCCAGATGGTCCAGTCAGGAGTTCTCCCTGTGGGCCAGACAGCTCCGTCCCGGGTTCTTGCCCCTGGCCAGACAGCCCCATTGAGGGTTCTCTCTGCAGGCCAGGTGGTCCCATCTGGGCTGCTTTCTCCCAACCAGACAGTCTCCTCCTCAGCTGTTGTGCCTGTAAACCAGGGTGTGAACTCTGGGGTTCTGCAGCTTAGTCAGCCTGTTGTGTCGGGAGTTCTTCCTGTGGGCCAGCCAGTGAGGCCTGGGGTCTTGCAACTCAACCAGACTGTGGGCACCAGCATTCTGCCTGTGAGTCAGCCAGTGAGACCTGGCGCTTCGCAGAACACCACCTTCCTAACATCAGGCTCTATTCTCAGACAGCTCATCCCTACAGGGAAACAAGTGAATGGGATTCCGACCTACACGCTGGCCCCCGTGTCTGTCACTCTGCCGGTTCCCCCCGGAGGCCTTGCAACTGTCGCTCCGCCCCAGATGCCCATCCAGCTCCTGCCGTCAGGTGCAGCTGCACCAATGGCCGGTTCCATGCCCGGCATGCCCTCTCCTCCAGTGCTGGTGAATGCTGCTCAGAGCGTGTTTGTTCACGCCTCCTCCTCTGCAGCAGACACAAACCAGGTGCTCAAACAGGCCAAGCAGTGGAAGACCTGCCCCGTCTGCAACGAGCTCTTTCCGTCCAACGTCTACCAGGTCCACATGGAGGTAGCGCATAAGCACAGCGAGTCCAAGTCTGGCGAGAAACTTGAGCCTGAAAAACTGGCAGCGTGTGCACCATTTCTAAAGTGGATGAGAGAGAAAACGGTGCGATGTCTGTCTTGTAAGTGCTTGGTCTCTGAGGAGGAGCTTATACACCACTTGCTGATGCATGGCTTGGGGTGCTTGTTCTGTCCATGCACCTTCCATGATATCAAAGGTCTTTCAGAGCACAGCAGGAATAGGCACCTGGGGAAGAAGAAGTTGCGTATGGATTATAGCAACAGAGGTTTTCAATTAGATGTCGATGCCAATGGCAACCTGCTCTTTCCCCACCTTGATTTCATTACCATATTGCCAAAGGAGAAGCTTGGGGAGCGGGAAGTCTACTTGGCAATCCTGGCTGGGATACACTCCAAGTCACTGGTGCCTGTGTATGTGAAGGTGAGGCCTCAGGCTGAGGGCACCCCTGGGAGCACCGGCAAGCGAGTGTCCACCTGCCCCTTTTGCTTTGGCCCCTTTGTGACAACTGAGGCCTATGAGCTGCATTTGAAGGAGAGGCACCACATCATGCCCACAGTCCACACGGTCCTGAAGTCTCCCGCCTTCAAGTGCATCCACTGCTGTGGGGTCTATACTGGAAATATGACCCTGGCTGCCATCGCCGTCCATTTGGTGCGCTGCAGAAGTGCTCCTAAGGACAGCAGCTCAGACCTACAAGTCCAGCCGGAGTTTATTCAGAACAGTGAACTGCTTTTAGTCAATGGTGAAGTGATACATGATTCCAGTTTTTCTGTTAAGAGAAAGCTGCCTGATGGCCACTTAGGGGCCGAAGACCAGCGGCATGGGGAGGAGCAGCCTCCCATCCTAAATGCCGATGCAGCCCCAGGTCCAGAAAAGGTGACAAGTGTTGTGCCTTTTAAAAGACAAAGGAATGAAAGCAGAACAGAGGGACCTGTTGTCAAGGACGAGGCTCTTCAGATTTTAGCATTAGATCCTAAAAAATATGAAGGCCGTTCTTATGAAGAAAAGAAGCAATTTCTTAAAGATTATTTCCATAAGAAACCATATCCTAGTAAAAAGGAAATAGAACTGTTGTCCTCACTCTTTTGGGTGTGGAAAATTGATGTGGCTTCATTTTTTGGAAAAAGAAGGTATATTTGCATGAAAGCAATAAAAAATCACAAGCCTTCTGTACTTTTAGGCTTTGATATGTCTGAACTTAAAAATGTGAAACATAGATTGAACTTTGAATATGAACCATAAAACTTGCAAAAAAAAAAAAAAAAGTAACTCTAAAGTAGTAGATAGATTTTTTTCAGTTGAAATTTCACAGTGTTTTCCTCACTGTGTTGGTGAATCAACCTCAGTGGTCACTGTGCTGCTCTGCAGAGTTACTTCAGGTGCTGGAGAGACCCCTGTTACCAGGAAGCCAGTAGTTATTTCACATCTATTGTTTCCTGCAGTTTGATTTGTAACAGTCGTTTTCAGGTTTTTTTCTCTGTCATGTAAATGAAATCTTTTGATATTTCATGCACGCCTTGTTTTCCCAGTAGTGTCAGTATTGTATGATAAGAAACTGAAATCTATAAATAATTTGCTTTTTCATTAAGGACATTTCAGCCTTTTTCAGAATACTTGATTTAACTGCGAGTGGAAGCATCGATCTCCTTCAGCTTTCCCTGTAGCAGCAGATGGTACAGTGAGTGTTCAGAGATGTGGGTACAAATCCCTGTGATGTGTGTATAGGCTCCTTGAGGATGCACTGCGTTAACTTACTCTGATTTCTTTGTAAGATCTTTGCTTATAGATTATAATTTTGATCTGTATTTTTTTAGGTTTATCCTAATAGCTGTTTTTTTTTTTTTTTTAAACCATAACTCATAGAAAATCAAATGTTTTTATTTGTTAAAAGTAGACTGAATCTGACATCTGGTATGCTGGTATGTAGCTCATAAATCGAGTTATTTTACAAATAAATTTATTCTGTAGATGGAGAAACATTTTTCAGTGTAGATTTTCCCTTTCTTTTGATACGCTAAGTCATTTCTTCATTCAGAGGTAAAACAATAAATTTTTAGTGCCTTTAGAATAAACATTGAAAAAATATACCCCAAAACTCTTCTCCTAACTTAACTACTCATAACTAGTGAAAGGGAAAGACTATGACACTCAGGAATAAGATGATTGCCCCTGAGTGTGGAAACGAACTTACATTTCAGCAAAGGCTTTCAGGGGACATGGTGAAGTTTACAGACTGAGATCTAAGTCTCCATGGTTGGTACAGTAAGTCTTTGACCACATTTTCTGAAGGTCATGTTTAGTGGGGAAACGGGCTTTTCTCTAGCTGGTTTAGGCTAGAAGCTGTGTCCGGGTGGATGGGATGGCATATTGTTAAAGAATCTCCATTGTTGTCACTGTCCTGTGGATGTTAAACCTCGTTTTTTTCCCACACGATATTAAAACTTAAAGCACCAGAACCAGTCATGGAGACCAGCCAGTTTAGATGGTAAGTCATATTTCTGGTAGTACACAGCAGAGGAACCCCTTCACTCTATCTTTAGGTAGAAATATTTGGAGGATGTGACAGCCTCTGAGAAACATAATGTTACTATGTGGATTTTAAAAAATATAATACTTGCATGTAATTGCTATAATGTGCATATTTGAGGCAGTTGTGAAACTGGTTTGTGATTGTTGGTGTACTCTGTTGTAAATTCAAAGAGAGCTTGTTGAACTTTATTTTTTTTTTTTTACCTATTGTTTTCAGAGTGTCTATTTTGAATTAAAATTTGTTACACCGCTGCAAATAGAATTGTTTAATTCTTTTAAAAGTTAAAACATTATTGTGAATTGTAGGAATAACCTCCATATGGGAATAGATACCACATTTATTTTCTAAAAAACCTTACCTGTCATTTGTGTGAAAATAAGAACATAACCCAAAAGGCCTAATTACTGGGGTCACAAAATAGGTGTGACTACAGATTCCTGATGATTCTATACTGGTATCCCCCAGAGTGCCACAGAAGGTATGTAATTGGGGTGTCGGTGCTGTGAAATTCCCTTCACTGTGGCTGTGTTCAGGGTCAGTGTGGTGGAGGTGCTGATGAGGAGGCAGCTGCCGTCTGGCGTGGTTTAATCCTCACCTTTCTTCTGTTGTGTACGTTACGGTTTCCCAGCCTCAGCACTGCTGACATTTTGGGTCAGGTAATTCTTTGTGGTGGGTGGCTATTCTGTCACTGTAGGATGTTGAGCAGTGTCATTAGACACTAGTGGCACGCATGTCCCTACCCTCTCCCCATTGTGGCCACCAAAAATGTCATTGCCAGGTGGTCCCTAGGGGGCAGAATCTCCTTGTCAGAACCCTGGTAAAAGAGCTGGTTTCTTGGTGCAGTTTAGCTGTGGTAGAACTGTTCATGCTGAGTCTTTAATGTTATGCTAGTTGCTGGTTACTAGTTTTTTAGGATTAGAGATTAAAATTTGATAGAAGCTGAGCTTCAAAAAGCACATGTGGGAGTTCTTGCAAATGTGAGAAATACATTTATTATTTGAAAATGAAAAAATGAGTAGCAAATTAATAGTTGTGAACAAAGTTTAAACTTATTAAATTTAGAAGGAAGGAGTTTTTTAAATAAAAAAAAAATTGTGTATTTTAAAATATTTAATCTACCTGTGTAGCAGCAGCTTTAAAAATACTACACACTTGAAATCTATTCAGGTAAAACACATTTAAATATACCATACTGTTTTAGCTTCTCTGAATTTTGTTGCTCTTCTTTTTTTTTGAGATGGAGTCTCACTCTTTTTCCCAGGCTGGAGTGCAGTGGCATGATCTTGGTTCACTGCAACCTCTGCCTCCTGGGTTCAAGCGATTCTTCCACCTCAGCCTCCCGAGTAGCTGGGATTATAGGCGCATGCCACCACGCCTGGCTAATTTTTGTAGACAGGGTTTCACCATGTTGGCCAGGCGGGTCTTTAACTCCTGACTTCAGATGATATGCCCGCCTAGGCCTCCCAAAGTGTTGGGATTACAGGCATGAGCCACCATGCCTGGCCTAAAATTTTTTATTGTAGACAGAATCTTGCACTGGTGCCCATGCTGGAATACAGTGGTGTGATCATAGCTCACTGCAGTCTCGAACTCCTGGGCTCAAGCTGTCGTCCTGCCTCAGCCTTCCAAGTAGCTGAGGTGCCTACCCATCATGCCCAGATTATTTTAAACAGTTTTTGTAGTGATGGAGTTTTGCTGTGTCGCCCAGGCTGGGCTCGAACTCTTGGCCTCAAGCCGTGCTGCCACCTCTCAGCCTCCCAAAGTGCTGGGATTACAGGCATGAGCCACCAGGCTGGGCCTCTGTTACCCTTTTTTAGCAGCTATTTTAGTCTGATGACTGTTGTGTGCAGTTTATTAGATTCACTAAACAAAGCAGCAGTTAATTAAGCACTAATTAAGAAAACTTAGCCCCAGAACTGTCCTAATTTTCAAGGTCTTTTTAGAAAATAGCACACATGTACTAACTGCTTGATATTGCTAGGAAAGGGGCTGCATACTTGATGATAGTCATCCTTGCTGCCTCCTGTGCCTGTGGCATGGCCATCAGCATGCGTTCTCACATTTAGTCCTACAGAGTGGGTGGTAGTCTCCCCTCTCACACCTGAGGAAATTGAGGCATGGAGGTAAACGACTTGCCTGAGGTGGAGGCCTGTGAGGGTGGACAGTGCTAGAGTGATAGCTAAGTGGCTTCTAACATGTATTATCCCATTTAAATCTCACAATAACCCTATAGGTATTAAGTTGTCTGTGTTCTACAGAGGAAGAAACAAGCTCAGAGGCAGAGTTGGCTACCTGTCCCAGTTTGCTAAGAACTTGAGTGATTTCTCTAGACTTCAGTGCTAAAAAGGAACCTCTCAGGCAGAGGGACAAGCTCGTCACTCCACTCAAATTTCAGTTTGCCCAGGAAGACATGTTGCTTATCAGTGGTACAATATTATCGTTAGACCTGTACATTGCCCTTTGGGTATCAGGGTGAATAGGGCATCCTGATCCTAGACGTCCTTTTTCTGGTGGTGCTGTCAACAATAACAACACAGAGATGGTTACCAGAGCAGTTCCTGTGTGCCAGGTGCCATTCTAAACATTTTGCATGTTAAATTTGATAGTGACAATGTATTAGTGACGAAGAATGATAGTCCTGAGTTAGTGAAAACAACGATAAAAAACGCATGCAGTTTTGCTGTTTAGATTCTCTCTGCTGAATTTTCATGAACTAAGGAACAAAATTGCTGTCTATGAAGTACTGCTGGAAATTTCTCTTACGGTTATTAAGTGTCCAGTTTCTTCAAGCTAATTTCTTTTCATAGGTGGTGAAAGTAAATGTGAAATGTTTCTGATGATAAGGGCTTACTTTGTAGCATACCTGCTAACTTAGGGTTCTGCAAGTTCGGCTTTCTGTTGTGCAGATGCTACATCACAGCTTTAGAATTCTGATTTTTGATCATTTGTCCTAAGTACTAAGTCTTTAATATTAACTACAAGTTTAAATATCATTTTAGCAATATAGAGGTTATGTAGGGAAGCTGTTTTCATATTTCGTGAATGTGCCTAAGAATACATTACTTAGAACAGTACCCAGCACTTCACTTTCTTCAGATCCTAAACTCAGGAGTTTCTTAATTTATGATCCATAAACTCCCTTGGGTAAAAAGTGTAAATATGTGACCTAGAAGGTTGGAAAAATGTTAAAGTCTAGAATATTATCAGATTTTTCATAATAGAGAGTTAAAATGAGAATGTACTTACACTACCAACCTCAAAGACCTATGCTTATATGGGGACTGCTGTCCAGGAGACCACCTTATGAAGTAGATTAAACGCCAGAGCCTGTGGTGTCTGAAAGGGATCTTTAGGCCCTTAATGGTGTCCAGTTCAAAACGAATACTAATACCAGTCGCTCACGCAAATGATTCAGCTGTGCATTTTGAGAGGAGAAATGCGTGGAAGGTGCTAAACAGTAGCCAGCGTTGCTCTTCACGGCCTTTTAAAGAGGGTGTTCCGGACCCACTTAGCTTCATTTTGCTCATGATTTCTTCTCATGATTTCTTTTTTTTGCACGTTAGTCTCTGAACTAAACATTATTTCTTTTAAAAAAGAAATACGTAAAGTCCTTTTCAGAAAGGAACTTTCCGATAAGAATTTAAGATATTTAAAGTGTAAACTAAACTTTGGCAGCCACATAGACATGTTTGCTGTATGCAAACTAAGCTTGTGAGGTCATACTTTCAAATACAAATTCAGAATTAATTGCAATGAATCAGTGTATTTTTTTTTCCAGAAATTATGTAGTTTCCTACAGTTTTGAACCCATGATATGGCAAGTTTAATGTTAAATAATTTGTCATTCACCTAAAGTGCACTAGAAAAATAGAACATTAGCAATGAATCATAAGGCTTTAGTGATTCAGTGGTTTTTCTGACAGTAATCTTTCTGTGTTAGATGTATGTATATCTTGAAAGAGTCATAAAATTCATAAAAACATCCTGTGAGAGTCACAGATACATTCACTCGTTGGACTTCCTGGCCTCCTACCAAGCAGCTTGTTCAGAATGGGAAGACTGAATATATGGAAAAACCACACAAGACAGTTTGCTGAAAACAAAAACAATTCAAACCCCAAACATCACATATATATAATTAGGATCCCAAATTTGGACTCTTATAAGCTACAAATGCTTGAAAGAGTCCCTGTGTAGGCCCAGATTGGAGGTCTCATTACAACAAGGAAAGTGATCTTTGGTCCTAAAAAGGATGGGAGATTCATCCACCGTTTGTTATTATATTGTGGAAAACAACTTATGAAAATAACTGGGAATTTATAAGAGGTCATTTTAAAGAGATTAGGGATTTTTTAGGGAAGGTCATTTTTGGCTATTAAAACATTTTTCTAGGTTTTATATATGCTTTCAAATGATTAAATATATCAATAAGCTACACGAAAGGAGAGGACAGAATTGAAGGGGAGGGCAAGGATTTTTGGAATGCATTTGGGAATTCCAAGTTCAGCCCTGCTCTGTCCCCTCCTTCCATTTCCAGCCCCATGACCCCTTTGGGATGAAGCAGCTTGGGTGTCTAATTGTATTGGTTCTAAGGCTGGCACTCTTCTGGTTATGTCTCACATGTTGTTAGGAAATTGATAACCTCATCCCAGAACTGCACATTGTATTGACAGTGGTTCTCTGTACCCCCATTTCCTAGTCACAAACGACTTCACTTCTGACTTCATTTTTTATTCATAGGTGATAGTAGTGATCATCTTTGTCTAATAAGCTCCTAATTGAGAGTGAGCAGAATACATATATATCAGCAGCCAGTGCTGTACATTTTCTAGCCATTTCCTGGCTATTTATAGCATCGGTTTTTGTTTTTGTTTTTTGCTTTGATATAATATTCCATGTTTAACTGGTTTGATAAATTAAAAGTTGAGATACTAAAAATAGATGTGTTGCTACTAAAATGCTAAACATGGTTTCAGTTCAGTATCTTATGAAAAACAAAGTTCAGTATCTTATGAAAAACAAAGTTCAGTATGAAATCTGTTTAGTAATAAAGTTAGACTGGGGACATCACCATGTCTATCAGTTCTTACCTGTTTGAGTCCTACTTAGAAATCCTTAAAAACATTTTTAGAATGCACATGGTTTTGTCTAAATTAAACTTCTAGTTTCCAGGGTCAAAATACTTATCCATAATGTCTGAAAGACTTGGTATAATTTAACAATATCCTCAATCTAATTTCTCAACACTAAAGAAGTTCTGACTATGACTACATAAGCTTCTACATCTGAGAACCCATGCCAAGTTCATGCTCCCTTATGCCTGCTTTTCTGTTTACAAAAAGTGGGGGTGGGAGCAGCAGGGTGATTCCTTCTGTTTCTTAAAAGATGTTTTTAGTATAATCGTGTTTATTTTCCTTGTGCTAGAAGTGGGGACTGGATCTTTGCCATTTCCTGAACAGTTAATTAGCAAGCTGCTTACCTGCAGTGATCTGCAAATTCATTGATGCCACACCCTGCTTTCCTAAAGGGTTGTCATGGTGGCTGCAGGCAAAGACTGGACAGGCAGATTGAGAGTTCAGAAAACAGCGTATTCCTGAGCGGGACTAGGTGTCTTTTTGCTTTCTAATACAAAGTCCAGATCATTTGAACTCAGACTTCGGAGATTAGCATAACTGTCTTGATAAGTTTGCTCTCTTTACATGTCTCTGTAACAAGGTCTTTCTGCCTGTGGTAGCCCTCTGGAGAAGTGATGTGCAGAAGAGATCACCAGGAAGAACGTGCCAGCATGAGCTTTTATTTAAAATCTGCCATCCACTAACTTAAAGGTTAAGCTGCCACCTACATTTGGCAACGTTATATGTTTCCAACAGTGTTTTCTCACTGTTAAAACATTTGCATATAATTTAAGATTATAGAGTATACATACTCTATCAGCAGTAGTCTAAATGTTTTACCATAGGGCTAATCCTGCAGACCTTTCTTCCTAAAGCAGTAAAGTATCTTGGACCAAATTTCCCTGGTTATATTACCACATACATATATCTCCTATTAAAGTTTATATTGACTTTAGATAACATTTCCAGTAGTAGAAAGATGCTAATGAAATATAAAGGGAAACTTGTGGCCCGATAAAATTACACGATGAGGTGCTTCAGCTGTTGAACACAGTGAAGTAACTGCTGAGCTGGTTATGTCTCTTGTGATTTTATTTGTATTGAGTTGATTTGAATCTTTCCAAGTTGGCCCCTGTGTGTCTACTTTGTTTCAGTGGCCTTAGCAGAGGTGTACAGTACCCTTTCGTTTACGAGATTAGAGGAGTACCACAAATCTAAAACCTAAGAATAAAGGGTGAGATTAAAGCATGTTGCTGTGACTCTACATCATTTTGGGTAAAATGTGATCTTCATTACTACTTTCGTATATATAGGTTTCTAAAATTTGTTGAAATCAGTCATTAATGCTGGACCAGAAGAGTTGAGGTGGATTAATCTGTCATCACTGTGGGCTCTTGGGGATATGGCTGCCTTGAGTCTGTTTAGATTGCTTCCAAGCCTTTTCTGTTGATTTTGTCCATTTTCTCTACAGCTCCTATGTGAGTTGGTGTTACATTGTTATTGACCAAAAGCCTGAATTGCTCTAGAGATTTAAATTCTAATATTTACTTGCCAGGCGCTAATGGACATAATCATAACCCAAAATGAAAATATAGTAAATCAAATAGCTTTTTTTCTGCTGCGAATTCAGTTGGCATCTGGATATTTGAATAGACCAATTAAAAATCCAAGTATCTTGGCAAATTCATTGCTACATCTTAGTGTTTAAATTACAGCAGTATTAGAGATATAAACCAAACATACCTTATCTAACATCCCCCAAAACTCATCGATTCTAATTCTAGTTAGAAAGTCTTCAAAACTCCTGTCTAAAGCTTTGATTTGTAATAAATAGGATTAACTAAGTTTGTGCATTTATGAATAGAATCTTTAACAGTTTTTAAGAACTCTGCAAAGAATAGCATTGGTTATTAACTTGATAATTTCATTAAATTTTTTGTTTGAGACAGGGTCTCGCTCTGTCGCCCAGGCTGGAGTGCGGTGGTGTGTGTGATCTCGGCTCACCGTAGCCTCTGCCTCTCGGGCTCAAGCGCTCCTGCCGGCTCGGCCTTTCAAAGTGCTGGGACTACACGCGTGAGGCACTGTGCCTGGCCAACTTGATAATTTCAATAGCAAAACTGAGTATCCTATAGAATGCTTGTTTCTTAGTTGGTATAAGTTGCTAAGTAGAAGTAATCATTAATTCAACTTGATAAACCTGGTGGGTTTTGTGTTTCGTTCGTGTCATTTGTGAAGCCCGACAGGAAGAGTGGAGCCCCGCGCTGTGGTGCCTGTGTGCGTGCGTTTTAAAGCGTGTTGGAAACGTCTACACTGGCAGCCAGCAGCCACGCGGCCTTGGCCACCCCCGAGCTCACGGCCGCAGCTCGGCCCGGGCCCCCTGGACGTCCGGCCTGGGCAGGGGCCACCGCCTCCGAACGCATCTCTGCCTCCCTGGGAGGAGGCGGCCAGGACTGCGCTGTGGCCGGACTGCGGATGAGGCTTCTTTCAACAAGGCGAGTTTCAGTGAGAAATGCGTGATGCTTTTGATGTTTCAACAGAATATTGTTTCTAAGATTATGTATCTTGCATGTTTGGCACTTGAGGGGGTGCTCATCTTTTGATTCCGCTATTGAGGTAGAGGCGGGACGGGGGAAGCAGCTTTCCATAAGACCCGCCCCCTTGCCTTGTCAGTTTACCATTGCCATGGCAACACCCGGAAGTTGCCGCCCCCTTTCCATGGCAACACCCTGACGGCCGAAAGTTACCACCCTTATTCTAGAAATCTCTGCATAATCTGTCAGTTTGCATATAATTTACAGTGGGTATAAATGTGAGTGCAGCCCTGCCCTGTCCTCAGCTGCTGCCCTGGGCGCACTGCCTTTGGGGTTACTGTGGTTCCTCCTGCGCTTCAGCGGGACTAGAAGCTGCCGCCCACGAGCAGCGGGGACGAAACCTTTCTGGGCAAAGCCATGAGCCCTCCGAGGCTAAGCCCCAGTTTGGGGGCTCACCTGCCTTGCATCATTTTGAGTCCTGTACTGGAGGCAGATCAGGCTGCATCTCCTCAGGGTGAGCGCTTGTGGCCTCAGAGTAAAGGGCTTTTCTTAGGACGCGAGACCATTGCTGGGAGAGGCAGATTAGGCTGGGGATCTGGACTCCGTTCCTAGTATCTGCTACCTCAGGACGGAGACGAAAATGCTATAAAATGTTTAACCGTGTGATAACGACTCTCCTAGAAAGGAAAGGGGATGCTCCTGAGGAGACTCAGTGCTCCCCACAGAACTCCTCAGCGATCCCAGATGGGAGAAGCTGAGCCGCGCTGGCGCTGCCCTCACTCCGGGGTGAAACGTGGCTGTGATTTCCACAGGTGACAGAAACCAAGCAGTGATTCAACTCATATTTGACTTTCACATTCTCCAGCAATGTTCTTCAATCTGGGAAGGGTAGAAAATTAAAGTCAAAGAAAGGTAAGGTGAGTTAAAAAATGAGATCATTTCAAAGTAGATGCAGTCTTGAAGCCCAAATGAATTACAAGATCCAGTTTGAAAGCTGCTGCAGAAGTGATTGCAGAATCGCACGGTGGCCCTGGAATGGGGAACTGCGGCTGAAAGAGGTCAGAAAGGGTGGGGACTGAATTTCGAGTAAGAGGACGCCAGTGGTTCTGGAGCACGCGGCCTTCAGCCACGCCTGCGTTCACACGTACATTATTTCAGACTCCAAGTTTACATCTCTAAGCCCATCCAAGCCACGGCAGCGCGAACCTCTCCCTCCCCCAGCTCAAGGCCTCTGGTCCCCCAGGACAGAGGACAGGAGAGGAGCCAGCCCCTCCTGGCTCAGGGGTGCCGGGACCCCGTGATGGCTGCTGTGCCTCTCCTGAGGTGCCAGGTGAGAGCTGAGACCTGCTCCCGCTGCAGCAGCTCCGTTTGTCTCCAGGTGCAGTGTCAGTCTCGTTCTCTAAGCCCTTCTGAGGTCCCATCAGCACAGGTCCCGTCTTACCTGGAAAGGCTTGTTGCCTTGTGCCTGGGACTTTTTATTCTGTGCTTTTCTTTTGGATATTAAATTTCATATCCACGCTTGCTTGTCACTCAGACCTTATTGCCCTCTCCCTCCCATTGGAACACTCTAGTCATTTCTGTTTTCAACTACGAACCAGCCTCATTCATGGTGAGAAATTAATGCTCCCTGGGTGTGGTCAGCAGACGGTATCAAACCATGCTATCTTTTAAGGTCCATTCAAACACAGACCTCCAAAATGATTTATTGTTACACATATTCTGGTCATAAGGCGTTTTCAAATCATAGGTAAATAGGACAGTGTGTGTGTGCAAAAGAATGATTGTGCCCAGGAATCTCGGTAAACAGGCCAACTAAGAGCCCAAAATATATTTCTAGAGTGCTTACACCCAGAAGTGAGTACTGATTTGCTTTTACTTAATATTTGGAATATATGGGGTGCCAGGAGGACCCAAGTATGAAGTATTTATGTGGGTGGTGAGACTAGGAGTGATTTTGTTGTGTTTTTATATTTTAAAAATTTTCTAAAACGAATGTGCATTTAGTCCTCTAAAAATATAAGTGGTGTCCCATTTAACAGTGCTACCAGTTGGAAAAACTGATTAACCCCATTTACCCATTAATTTATTGTATATAAAGTTGTTGCTGTCATTGTTGAAATTAGGTGCTGCTAGATTGTGCAAGTATCAAAGTTTGAAGTTCAAGAGGCAAAAAAAGTGGGCCATCTGATTGGTTGTTGATCACTCCAACAGCAAAGTTCTAGGCAATTAATGTTTTTGTTACTTTTGAAACATAAGGGCAAGGAATTAACAAAAAGTGTGCAAGACAGGGACAACTCCTCCCCCCCGGCCTCATAACAATGTTCTTGAAGTTTGCTTTTTCTTCTCTACCACTTGCATTTGCTAAGCAGAAAGTGTTGGGGTGTGTACTCCACAGGAGTGGTTCACGGAGATGATGCTGCCCTGGCACCAGCACCCTGAGGTGAGGAGACTGCATTGGGGCAGGCAAGGGGCCAGGAGAGAGCAAACAAGTATTATTTTTCCTGTGTGTAGACTCATATTTAATAATTGTTGAAGAAAAAAGCCTTAACACCACATGTAGCAAGTTTTAATAGAGTTCTTTGATTACCTTGGTCCCATGGCTGACCAGTGACCCGCCATTATGCCTGCAGAGATGGGATGGTGAGCCATCATTTCTCCTTCCTCTTTCCTGAAACTAGTTCTGATACCATCAGTGGCTTAGTCTCCATATGTCCATCAGATCCTGCCCAATGCTGGGGACAAAACATGATTGGAGTTACCCCTCAAAGAGCTCCCAGCTCTAAAGCCATGATCCTGTGCTCCATCAATACACAGGAGCAAGGGGGAAGGCAGATGTTCCAGGAGGAGCAGAGAAGGCTTCACAGAGGGAGGCAGCACAGCCGACCTCAAGTGTGAAGGGAAGCTGCAGGGGAAGTGCAGAGCAGTCCCTTTCAGGCCAAGCAACAGCACAAAATACCTTTGAGACATAGACATATGAGAGGCACAGCTTGTTTGAAGAGCATTGAAGAGTTTAGGGGCACAGAATTGGATTTCAGGGTTAAGTTCAGGAGCTGGGATCAGAGTCTGATAAGTTTAAAGGTTCTTGAAATAATTCTAGTAAATAAATAAATGTGGTAAGACAGTGCAGCAGTACAGGTGCAGAAGCTTCAGAAGCCATCCTTTGTCCTCTCCTCATCCTCTTCCTTCTCCCTCTCCTCATCCTCTTCCTTCCCTCTGAGCCCTAAGCTGAGGCAGAGCGAAGAGGGCTCCAACTGGCAGAGGAAGGACTGGTGGTGCTTGCAGTTGGCTGTGGAGCCAAGCAGGGTGGTGAGGAAGGGTCCCCTGGGGAAGGTGAGAATGGCCCCTGTCAGTGTGAGTGGGGCTGGGAGGCTGAGAGGTAGCTGTGAAGGGGCATCGGGCCTGGAGATGGGGGAGGGCACCTGTGTGGGGAAGAGGGTGGTGGTGGTGACGGGAGGTTGGTGGTTACATTCAGGGGACTGATCAGCACATAAGTATATTAAGGGTAATGGGAGCAGGTTTCTTACAAATAAGGAAAGGAAGAATCAATAGAGATGCACATGTATGTTTGTATGTGAGAGAGAGAGAAAGATCATCTCCAAGACCACCCTCAGGTTTAGTGAGTTTCAGAAAGAACTCACAGGCCTCAGAAGTCACTCTGCTCATGGCTACAGTCTCCCTAAGGGGACACTGTAAGGGGAAAAGGCACAAGGCAACAGCTGCAGGAAGCCTGTGTGAGTTGTGAGCATCCTCTCCTAGGGCAGTCATGCGGGATGCTCCTGACTCCTCCAGCAGTGAGCTGTGATGATGTGTGAGGTGCTGTCTACCAGGATGCTTGCCTGAGCCTGAGTTCTGTGTGTGGTTTGGGGGATTGGTGCCATAGGCACACAGGAGGCTACAGAACCCCGGAAGAAAATCGGGGGTTCATTGTAAGTCACATCAGTTGTATGAATTGTCCAGAAATTGTCTGGACAGAAGGGTGCAGGTGATGCATGTTTCTAAGTGTGCAAAACACTCATGCTACAGTGTCCAATCTTTGAGTGAGTTCGTCTGTCGCCAGGTGAGTGCAGTAAATCTTGGTCACGTCGCCTCCTGCAGCCTTTCCTGCTTCAGCATTCGCCACCGTGCCCGGCCAGTGTCCAACTTTTTTGGCTTCTCTGGGCCACAGTGGAAGAATTGTCTTGGGCCACATATAAAATACACTAACACTAATAATAGCTGATGAGCTAAAAAAAAAAAAAAGTCCATGCATAATTTTCATGATAATCTTATTAAAAAGTGGGCAAAGGACATGAATAGACATTTTTCGAAAGAAGACATACATATGGCCAACAGGTATATGTAAAAATGCTCAACATCAGTAATCATCAGAGAAACGCAAATTAAACCACAAGATATCTCATCCTACCCTAGTCAGAATGGCTATTATTTAAAAAGTCCCAAAACAGATGTTGGCAAGAATGCAGAGAAAAGGGAACTCTTATACGCTGTGGGAATGTAAATGAGTACAACCTCTGTGGAAAACTGGAGATTTCTCAAAGAACTAAAAATAGAACTATCATTTGATCCAGCAATCTTCCTACTGTGTATCTACCTAAAGGAAAAGAAATCAATATATCAAAAAGATACATGCACTCTTATGTTTATCGCAGTACTATTCACAATAGCAAAGATATAGAAATTAGCCTGAGTGTCCATCAGTGGATGACTGGATAAAGAAAATGTGGTATATATATATATATATGCAGTGGAATATTATCCAGTCCTAATAAAGGATAAAATAACGTCTTTAGTGACAACATGGATAGATTGGAGGTCGGTATCTTAAACAGGTCAGATCCCAAAAGACAAATATGTGTTCTCACTCATGAGTGGTAGCTAAAAAATGTGTGCACATGGATGTAGAGAGTGGAATGACAGACACTGGAGACTTGGAAGGGTGAAGAGGGTAGGAGGTGGGTGGGTGGTGAGAACTTAAGGAGTACAATGTATGTTATTTGGGTGACGATACCCTAAAAGCCCTCACTTGACCAGCACACATTGTATGCATATATCCAATTATGCACGGACCTTTTTTTTTTTTAAAGATCATCAGCTATCGTTAGTGTGTGCATGCTGAATAGGGTATCCAAAACTATACTTGTACCCCACGGATTTATACAAATAAAAAATGGTTACTTGTAAGGATGACTATAAGATTTCTGCTTAGATTACTATTGTAGTAGCATTCACCTAAGACATTCTTTGTCCAAAATACTTTCAGATACAAAAATCATGATTCCAAGAAAGTGAAGCAACAGGATGCTCAGAGAAAGGATTGCCCGTTTCTGATTGTCTTTCTATGGGTCAGTGGCGCTGAGCAGGGAATATTCCCTTAAATATTTTCAGCATCAACTTGAGTGACCCTTTACATATAAGCAGACTGTTAATTCCAAATTTTTGTTTGTTTGTTTGAGATGGAGTGTCGCTCTGTTGCCCAGGCTGGAGTGCAGTGGTGCGATCTCAGCTCACTGCAAGCTCCACCTCCCAGGTTCACGCCATTCTCCTGCCTCAGCCTCCTGAGTAGCTGGGACTACAGGCGCACACCACCATGCCCGGCTAATTTTTTTTGTATTTTCAGTAGAGACAGGGTTTCACTGTGTTAGCCAGGATGGTCTCGATCTCCAGACCTTGTGATCCGCCCGCCTCGGCCTCCCAAAGTGCTGGGATTACAGGCATGTGCCACCACGCCTGGATAGTTTTGTATTTTTAGTAGAGACAGGGTTTCTCCATGTTGGTCAGGCTGGTCTCGAACTCCCAACCTCAGGTGATCCACCTGCCTCAGCCTCCCAAAGTGCTGGGATTACAGGCATGAGCCACCACGCCTGGCCTAATTCCAATGTTTGACCGAGGAATGAAGTCACTTACACTGGATGACAGAGTCTGCCTATTGCTGGCTGGAATAGACAGTGAAGGTGCATTCCCGAATAAATCAAAGGTGGTGGATGGTGTCTTTTCTTAGCCAGACTGTGTGGATAAACGTTGCATTTTGATTTATTTATTTTTTTGAGACAGGGTCTCACTCTGTTGCCTAGGCTGGAGTGCAGTGGTGCAGTCACAGCTCACTGCAGCCTTGACCTCCTAGGATCAAGTGATCTTCCCACCTCAGCCACCTGAGTAGCTGGGACTACTTTTTTTATTTTAGGCAAAGAGAATGTACTTGGCTAATTATAAAAACTTTTTTTTGTAGAGACAAGATCTGTGTTGCCCAGGCTGGTCTTGAACTTCTGAGCTCAAGAGATCCACCTTGGCCTCCCAAAGTGATAAGATTACAGGCATGAACCACTGCACCCAGCCTGCATTGCTAAAAACCAATAGATGGGGTGAGAAAAACACTGAAGCCAAAACATACAGGTGCAAATTATGGCTCTGAAAAGTATTTGTGTGATATTAGAAATATTAGTGTGCCTTCATTTTCTCATCTGAAAAGTAATGGCAAATGGTAAAAACTCACAGTATCCTCCTTCTGGCTCCGTTTTTCTTGTCATTTATTGATAAATGAATTGTGTGGTTTTTTTGTTTGTTGCCTGTTTCTGAAGCATGAACTCCAAGGAAACACTGGTTTACTCATCGACACTAACAGGATCGTTAGTAACTGAACATCAGAGAGAATGTGGCAGCCTCTGAATAAAGAGCTTGTGCTGCCATGGGAAACAAACGCAGAACCATCGTGGCAAGCGGAGGACATGAAGTCGGTGTGTCAGCGTTTTCCTGTTGCCTGTTACCACCCATTACACAGAAGTAGATCTGGGACTCAGGTACTCTTATTAGTTTGTGTGGTGCCCTCTGCGGCCTGGCTCTGGATCTGCAGCCCAGTTACTGAAAGTAGATTTGGGGCTCAGATCCTGTCATCCATGTATGTGGTGCCCTCTGCAGTCTGCTTCTGTGCAGTTCTCTTTTTATGACTGGTAGTCTCTGTGGCCCAGTTCTGTGGAGGTGGTTTTCCATCTCTGATTCTCTCATCAGTGTGTGCTGGTCTTTGGAGTCTAATTAATTCGAAGTTGATTTTGGATATTATCCTCATTCGTGTGTGGTGCTCCCTGTGGTCTGGCTTTGTGGAAGTCGATTTTGGATTCTGATCCTGTCATACATCTGGCATTCTGCAGTCCCATCATATGGCATTGTGCCCTTCTTATGCCACAGTCTTACTATGAGAAAGGAGGTTCCATACTCTGATCCTCTCATCTATATGTTTGGGTCTCTGCAGTCTGGCCTCAGATGGGTTTCACATGGGGTGTGTAATTTGGCTCTGAAGTGGTAAGACAGACTTTTCTGTCACCACGGCCATGTTGCTTAATGGCTCACCTGACAGTCTACTGGAAGTACAATTCTTGTAAAAGAGCTCTTGCCTGGCACTTTGTCTTAAGAGCAAGGGGACTCAAGTCAAGAAATAATGTGTTTATCTTCAAAGCTCCCTGGGAAAGCAAATTTGGAAAATGACACTCATTTTCTGGGTTGCAAGACCAATGATGAATCATGTTGTTTGCTTTTTATTACTGTTATAGATTTTATGTCTCTCCTTGGGAACGTGGCTCAGTATTGAAAACATTCTCAATACCCTCAAGTTGTTTTTTTTTTTCCCCATGAGGATAAAGGAGAATAAAACACAAGATAAATGAGGAAAGGTAAGAGGGAAAAAAGAATTTGTATATTGATTTGGAGGGTCTTCAAGAATAAATAGGAGATGTTCAAAGCAGAAAGGAGAACGTTAAGAAGACTAGGTGTACAGATGTGGCACCAGAATGGTGGTGATGGGAGATAATTCAAAAAATAGTATTTGTGCACTTAGGAAATACTTTTGCAGGTTACCTGATGTGAAATTACAATATTGATACCAGCACATAACATCCTAGAGGGAAATCCTATGTGCTTGTTGGAGAGGGTCTTGGTCATCAAGTCCAAGTTTATAGGCAAGTCCTATAAGCTTGGGGGATTAGCCAATGGTTCTCAAATGTGATTCCTGCACCAGCAGCATCAGCATCTACTGGGAACTTGTTAGAAATGAAAATTCTCAAACCCCACCCAAGTTCCTTAAATCAGAGCCTCTGGGGTAATCCAGGCACTCTTTATTTGTTTTGTTTTTTTTGAGACGGAGTTTGCTCTGCTGCCCAGGCTGGAGTGCAGTGGTGTGATCTTGGCTAACTGCAACCTCAGCCTCCCAGGTTCAAGTGATTCACCTGCCCCAGCCTCCAGAGTAGCTGGGATTACAGGTGCACGCCACCGCGCCCAGCTATTTTTTTGTATTTTTAGTAGAGCCGGCGTTTCGCCATCTTGGCCAGGCTGGTCTTGAACTCCTGACTTCAGGCAATCTGCCCGCCTTGGCCTCCCAAAGTGCTGGGAATACAGGCATGCGCCACTGTGCCTGGCCAGCAGGCGCTCTTTAAACAAGCTGTTCGAGGGGACGAGGGTTCACCCTCCGGTTTGTTTGAAACAGGAGGTCCTTGAGCTCACGCTGAGCGGCTTACCTTTCCAGAAAAGGGCAAGCTGGGAATCAGCTAAGTAGGTTCATACTTTCAGTAGGAATGGTACACATTAAGTATCTTAGTGCATTTGGGAACTGGCCATTAGTGCAGCCTTACACCATTTTAATAAACTATTCAGACTGTGTGAGTTTTAGTGCTGCCATAAAAAACTTCATACTAGTGCCAGCTTTTAAAATGCAAGGATCAAAAGTTGACCCTACCACACTTGGTTCATACTTGCATCCTTTAAAAACATTCCACAGAGGTGCAGGTAACTTACATGTCCTTCTGTTGGAAAATTTAGAGTTTCGCTAAAATGGATTTCATAACAATCATGGCATTTTTTAGATACCTTTGCACCTTGCCATAAAACTCTCACTTGCTGCGATCATTTTATGTGAAACCATAAAATATGAAATACCCTCACCGAATTGTGAATAAATTCACCATATGATGTGGACTGTCAGGTCAGGGAAACCCAAGCCTGAGGCCACACCCAGCTGGCAGCCAGGGGCACATGTGGCCTCTGCTCACACTTAAGCCTCGTATCTCATCCTGCTGAAACTGGACATTAGTTTTGGAGAGTGTACTCAGTGTTGGCACTTGACTCCTGCCTCATCAGACTGTGGGGGTCAACTGTCCAGCCACCGACAGTCCAGAGTTGCTGTGCGGACTCAGCAGGTGGTGAGTACTTGTGAAGCTCCTAGTGGGGTACCCGTGCTGCTTCCAGGATGCTGGTGCTCAATGTGATCACATCTGTAATTTGCTGAGTAATTGAATTTGTAATTGTAATTTGAATCTTGATGGCTGCCAGAACGAGAGTGTTAATGAAAACTGTGCCAACCAGGGCATATTTAGGAAGGGTTGTATGCTGTATAAATATTCAGAAAAGCTTTTTCAAAAAGACTTTGAGAGAGGGTTCTGGACTGTCATCTGTCTGTCTGAGCTTGGGCCCATTTTCTCATCTACTTTCCTCAGAGAATGTGTGCAGAGTCAGTGAAAGATGGCACATGATAGGCACTTGACAAATCTGTCATTCTCTTTTTGAGGGATTACTTTATCTCTGGTATTCTCTTCCACTTAGAACACAGCTGAAATATTCATGCTTTTTGTTTACTCAAAAGTCAAAAAAGTTTTTATTCTCTGATATATAAAACCAAGAAAACTTTAATACATAATATGACATAGTTTTTTTTAAAAGGAGAAAGTGGCAGAAGTACAGACCTGTGTAGAAAAATACACTCAAGCAGCTGTTCCAAGCAGTAATTCCTAAAATTATGAATAGCACACAAATCTCAGTGAAAGCCTCATTTCTTAAAAAAAACTCACATTTGCTTAACAACTTAAAATGTGATAAGAAATATAACCTTCCTTCTTGATAGCCGACCCAGTTATATAACAGACATTCAAGAATCAGCAATAACTTAGTAAAAGAACATTTCCTTTGTAAGAGTAACATTATTAGTTTTAGTTCCACAAACACCGCTTCTGACTGCTGGGGCACTGAACGACATGCCCTTCATCAGAGAGCAAGTCTGGGGGGCGGTGCGGATCCTCACGGGAGGGGAAAGCATCTTTGGTCTTCTCTGTGCTTAGGAACAAAGGGCCAGCAATCCATTGCATACAAATAACATCAAACACAGGTGCAGGAATTCACAACTCCTCAGCAAAAGCTATTTCTTACAAATAGAACTTGCTTTTCACTTAACATTGAGAAAAAATGAAAATGCTGAGATGCAGTTTTCCCTCTTAGTCCCATGTTCGCGAAGTCAGGACAGTTCTGCCACTGACCAGCAGGTGGTGCTGGACCACAAGGAGAAGCAGCGGGAGGTACGCGGCTCCGACAACCTAGAAAAATATTTTTTTACCTGTATCTGTATGAAAGATTTGGTCAGAGTTCTCAAAGTATAAATGTAACATTTTATTCAAGCAAAACACATTATATAAAATTTAATTGTATCAAATAGGAATTTTTCAAATTACTAAATATATAAATGTTGCTGGAAGATCAACGTAAAGTGAGGATGAATTTAGTATTTGTTAAAAATCACTAAGTTCCACATGACTTCTTATAGTTAAAAGTGAGAACTGCCAGTGACCATTCTAGAAATGAAAATTAGCATGTATTGTGACTTACAAAAAGAAACGTCTGTTTCAAAAAACAAAGATGAGAACTCACATGCAAATGGCTGCATTCTCAAAGCCATTGCTGGATGTGTGCGATGCTTATCCTTCATTTCTGCTGAAAACATTTCAGAAATCGCCCTCAGAGTCAGTCAGCCCACAGGAAAAGGGTCATTTTAGAGGCAATAGAGGCTTAGATTCCCAAATGGGACTGCTGAGCCCAGTCCAGCAGAGCTGCTGCTTCCTACCCTGGATTTCCCCTGGAGGCTGAATGGACCACCTATGTGGGTCACAAAAATAGCCCCTGGTCCGGTGCGGTGGCTCACACCTATAATTCTAGCATTTTTGGAGGCTGAGGTGGGACAGATCACCTGAGGTCAGGAGTTCAAGACCACCCTGACCAACGTGGTGAAATCCCGTCTCTACTAAAAATACAAAAATTAGCTGGGTATGGTGGCATGTGCCTGTCCCAGCTCCTTGGGAGGCTGAGGCAGGAGAATCGCTTGAACCCAGGAGGCGGAGGTTGCAGTGAGCTCAGATTCCTCTAACTTGGATGACAGAACAAGACTCTGTGTCTCAAAACAAACAAAAAAACAGCCCCGGAACACTTCCACAGCTGCGGGTGCCATAAGGGTGCTGGTGGGAGCTCTCCTGACCCAACCGAATTATGACTATGAACAGTGTGAAAATCTGGAATTCATCTCCATGGTTGTACATGGACAGGTTTGGGTGTATTCTTTTTTTTTTTTTTTCCCGAGACAGAGTCTTGCTCTGTCACCCAGGCTGGAGTGCAGTGGTGCGATCTCAGCTCACTGCAACCTCTGCCTCCCGCGTTCAAGCGATTCTCCTGCCTCAGCCTCCCAAGTAGCTGGGACTACAGGCGCCCGCCACCACACCTGGCTAATTTTTACATTTTTAGTAGAGATGGGGTTTCACCATGTTGGCGATGCTGGTCTTGACCTCCTGACCTCATGATCCGCCCACGTTGGCCTCCCAAAGTGCTGGGATTACAGGCGTGAGCCACCGCGCCTGGCTGCACTCGTTATTAAAAACCAGCCTCTTGTCACGTACATCAGCACAGTCGGCCTCGCCTGCAAGTCAGCAGAGAGCACACCAAGAATGCTGAGACATATTTTGCATGGGTCAAGTTAAAAATGTGAATTTGACTATTTTTAAAAAGTTTTAAAGTTTCATTTTAAAAACAAAGTATTTGTAAAAATTTTAAAAAGCATTTTTTTGCACTTGGTCAGATCTTTTCTATTCCTTTGCAAAGTCGCCAAGACCTGTACCCAGGCCTGGTATAGAGTCTGTCTACAGGCGTTCATTTTAAGTTCTGTGGCGAAATTCTATAAAAATAGGCAACATTTGTGTTTTTATATCCAGAAGTTGAAACAAAGAGCAGCGTTGTTTTTGTGGTCACAAAAACAACAAAAAATGAGGGGATGCAGTCAGCAGGTCACGTCCCTGTCCTTACCGGGGAACTGGAGCTAGGATTTGGGGGCCTCTCAGGAGTCTAGAGCGTGACCGCGGGCCCGTGCTCCTCCACGCCGCCTGGTGGCAGCGCCAGGCTGTGACGTGGGTCGGCCCGCAGGGAGCTGAGCAGCCGCTGGAGGCCGCCGTCCAGGGCCAGGTCCCGCTGCAGCCGCTGCGCCAGGCCCGCGCCATTGACCCGGGAGAGGCTGCCTGCGGGCGCGCCCGGGGTCTTGGGGGGACGTGCAGGCTCCAGTGTGCCCTCGATGACGACGTCGTTGTCCTCGTCGCTCTCCGCCTCGTCGGGGTGGAAGTTCTGCAGGACGCGCGGGGCGGGGGGACCCACGAGGCCCGCGGTGCCGTCCGAGGGCGGTCCCGAGCTGCCCAACGCGCGGCCGCCACGCACCACGTTGTTGCGCTGGTTGGCGGGCTTGACGGTGACAATGAGGTTGTGGCTGTTGGCGATCATCATGTCCGTGACCTGGTCCAGCGTCTTCCCGGCCACCTCAATGCCGTTCACCTCCAGGACCTCGTCATTCACAGCCAGCAGCCCGGTGCTCTCCGCCAGGCCCCCGGGTACCATGCGCGAGATGAAGATGCCGGGCACCTTCTCCAGCCCGTGCGGGGTCACGCGCACGCTGGCGCCATCGCGGATGTAGAAGCCCAGCGGCTTCTCGCAGCCGTGCCGGTGCAGCCGCACTCGCCGGTGCGTCTCGGGGACCAGGTCCACATCGATGATGGACGACACGGGGCGGAAGTCGCGCGGGAGGCCGATGTCCAGGTGTGCACGCCGCCGGGGTCCTTCGTCACGCAGCGCGCCCAGCGCCCGCCTCCGCCTGCACAGCGAGCCCGCGCCGAGGCTGCCACGCTCGGCCTCCTCTGCGGGAGAGGGGACAGTTAGAGGGGACACACAACCGAGCCCCGCCTGAGCCATCGGCCGTCATACACGTGGCAATGATGTTCCATCTGCGTGACGCCGAAGCACCCAGCATTCCAGACCTGCAGGCTGAGCTGAAATCAGGCAAGCTCAAGTGCAGTCCCCTAAAATTAACTCTCTAGCGCTCTCCTTACTGCTCCACAGGCACCAAACCAAAGGACTTAGAGATTAAAAGGTGCTAGCAAGCACCTGCAGCAGAGAGAATCAATGGCAGTGGAGGGTTTGGGGCCTGGAGGGCTGGCGAGTGCCTCAGCCTTCTGGGAGGCAGCAGGCTGGACTAGGGACTTCTTAAGATTTGCCCATTCTTCCATATTTCCTTCTCTCAACTGTAAGACGGAGACTCCTTTCTTTTTTTCTAAGGTTAATTACAACTAAGACCTTTCCTGCTTTCTTCTTTTCTATGTGCAAGCCCCACCACGGTGTCTGCTAGCCAGTATTCAAGGCCCCTGAAGGTGTCGCTCAGTCGGGCGTGTGAGCATTTCCCTGCGTTTTTGGTTAGCAGCTGATGAGGGGAGATGAGTAGAGGAAGGAGTGGGAGCAGAGGATGGCTGCTTCCCTTCTGTGAGGTCCCGCAGTCAGTGCTACTGTAGGCAGATGAAGCCTCAAGGCTCACCAACATGCCCAGTCTGACACGGGGGCTGCACAGCTCCCTTCCTCAGGTCTCCCAGGGACCCTGTAGGATCCGCCTGGTCACACCTGCCAGCCTGTGGCATGACACATTTGCGGCAGTGTGGAAACTTTACCCTAAAGTTGGGCTACTGCAAAATAAAATGAAATTCCACTGAATTAAGCAGAAACGTTGTAAGGAGCTTAGTCTAAAGTAAAAATTGTAAGTGAAGAGACTGGTGGCGTTTGGAAACTCTGAATAATGCATTTTCCTCATGTCAGAAGAAAAAATCTTGTTTTATTACTTTAATTTTTATATGAAGCCTCTTTTGTTCTTGACACACAAGACTCTGTAAGACAGGCGTCTCGGGGAGCAGAGGGAAGGGCTTGCTCTGCGAGGCTTGGTCCTGTGGAGTTGGTGGCATCCACAGCAGCCTGCTCTTTGGGCTGGGGAGGTTCACATCTTTGCTTTGCCAGTGAAAGCCAGGAGGACTGGGAGCCCAGGCAGAAGCAACGCCATAAACAGGCGCTCCTCAGAGCAGAGACCTCCAGGCTCCAGGGGTCAGTCTGGCTTCCGTGTTTTGGTGAGCAGGCAGGGCCCATTATGACTTGCTTTGGAGATGGGGAATGCTGGTTGACAGTTCTGGAAAGGGCTCGAAGACAAATTACTTCCACCACGGATGCCACATTCAGGCAGCTTGGAGAGGAGGCCAGTGTTCAGGCGTCACATCTCTCAACCCAGCAGAGCCCATGGCTGCCTAGACAATGAGAAGGCCCTAGCACAGGCTCTGGAACATGCTCCAGGCAGCAGGGTTAATGCACCCTGGAGCTGGGATGCCCCAGCATGAGGAGTGTCTTCCCGGGAGCTGGCATCCTGGCCAGCACTCAACAACACATGCTGCTCCATGACGGAGCCTATCCATCAATCACCAGTTATCAGCATAATTTATTACCCACTGACACAGCAAGGTCTGGAAGGACTTTTGAAATAAGATGACTTTTAAAAACTATACCTGTAAACCCTGTTTACCCTGATGTGATTATTATGCATTGTATGCCTGTATCAAAATCTCATGTAACCCATAAATATATATACCTAATATGTACCCACAAAAATAAAAAACTAAAATTACACTTGTAATACGTCTTCCCAGCTGTGACCACCGGGGCTGGGTGTGCATGTCTATCGAGTCCTTTCCTGCACACTCACACGTACACATGGATAAGGTTGCACTTGTTTTACAGAAGCGGGATCTCAGTTCCCGGCCTCTCCACACCTCACAGACTCTGCAAATGCTTGCAGAGTCTCGGTGACTTCAGGGATACAGATGAGTGGATAAAGTCCCTGCCCTGAAGTAGCCATGAAGCAAGTGGGAGAAAGAGATACAGACTGAATTTTACATACAGCCACACGGAGAGCACCGTGAGACTGGATGTGCACGGGATATGATGGGAACAGTGTGGGCGCATCTGGGGAGGTGGCAGTTACACTGCCCAGAGGTGTGGGGATCAACAACACAAAGTTCAAGAGAGGACGCCAGAGGGTGAGGGGCACAGAGCTCCTCTTCCCATGATGAGCAGAGACTGTGCCTGTAGAGTCCATCTGGTCTGGCTGCTGCCGCAGGTTTGGATTAACCAAGGGCCTGGGACAGAGTGGGCTCTCCCTGGACTGAAAGCTAAACCTCAATGAAGGCATGTGCCTCATGATGTGCTCATTCCAAGTGGGAGGGACTGTGGATCCATGGGGCCGCAGATGGAGGTGTGGCAGCGTCCGAGGCACAGTGCTCTGCCTGGTCTCCAGGATATGGGCTCTTCCCAAGGGGTCTCCTTGGATGACAAATCTATGCACTTTCAAGAAGGCAACCCCTCTGGCAAACTCATGCCTGCAGGAACATTGTGGTGCAGGTGGCCGTCCACATGCTCCTCCTTGGGGACAGGCCCTGTGCTCAGGGCCATCAGCAGCAGGGCCCAGGAGAAGAGACTGAGGTTTGATGCAGGGCAGGTGAGGCCTGAGATGCTGAGGGTGGGGGAGTAAGAAGTGGTGCGTGTCCATGTGTGAAACAGCCTGGCCGCCTGTCCCACACACGGGCAGAGTACAGTGAGGCTTGGCCCGGGAGAGGTGACGCCTACTGTTCCAAGCATCCTCTCTCTCTACCACTGACTCACAGAGTTTCAGATTCAGTTTCACCTCCCTCCGAGAGCCGCTTGTCTTCAAGTCCCAGTTCACGGCCACCCATCCCGGGAGCCCCACCCCTATTCCGCATGGTGCATTCCCTTCCACCAAAACCACAAACCTGTCTGTGTCACAAGGGCCAGGTGGAAGCATCTCAGCCATCCCCACAGGGCAGCAAGTGCTCTGACCGTGGTGCATGGTGGACCGGATTGAGGCTCAAGCCCAGAACTGTAGGATACAGAGAAGGGCACAACAGGCTGGGCCCCTCCTCGTAAGGGGCTTATGAATCACTTAGGTAGACCAGGGTTCCCTGCACCAGTAAAAGCAAGTGTGTGGACCTCTGCTTCCCAGAAGTCATGTAGTTCTTCCCATCCCTCCTGCTAAGTTCAGCAAAAACCCTGGATGTTACATACAAAACAAATACAAGATGACACAGGAGAGAAGTCGCACTAGCTGGGGCCTCAGGACCAGAGAAGCAACATGGCAGCAGCTCCTTGGGTTTTCTTTTAGCCTCGTCATCCCAGACTTGGAGCTGAAGGCACCAGCAACCTGGATGCACCAACAGGCATAGACCAAAAAGCCCCATCAGAAGTCTGCTCTGTCTGTACAAATATCAGAAAGAGGCAGCCTAAAAGGACGGAACACGTGTGGACAATAACTACCCCACCAGCTGCACCCCACACACACAGCCTGGACCCTCACCTCCTCAAGGCTACAATGGGTGCCCAACTGCCCCTGGCTCTGGTGCTAGAGAGACTAAGCAGGGAGTGAGGACCTGGCCTTTGTCTTTTGTCCATGGGCCCCACAGTCTTCAGGGGGCCTCTCCTCCCTCAAAACACTTAGGGGCCATCCTAACAGCCCCTCCTCCCGGCCAAGTCCCAACTACTGCAAATCCCTTCCCTGCACTCCAAACCCCTTCCCTGCACTCCAAACCCTCCAACGCTTGAGGGGCGTTGCTTCTGTGATGTGCTCTCCATGTGTCTAAAAGGCTCCAGCCTTTAACTTCCACGGTTGGGTGTTTCCACCGGGTCCACACTGCTCTTCATGTCACATCTGAATGTCATGCCCATAGTAAGAGGATGAAACGGGGGGGTCCTGGGCCTTCAAGGACTTAAGCAGAGGGGAGCCTTGTTTACCCACCTAACAATAATGTAAAATATAATACTAGCCAACCTCAAATTAAACCTTTTGAAGACATGTAATGGGGGACCCTGCCCCCAATATTTCAACGTAGGTTCTTTCTATTTTCCATAAATGTTGGCCAGCTGAGAAAGAGAAAGAGTACAAAGAGGAATTTTACAGCTAGGACGCTGGGGATGACCTCACCTATCGGTAGGACTGTGATGCCCACCTGAGCCTCAAACCAGCAAGTTTTTATTAAGGGTGTCAAAAGGGGAGGGGGCGTAAAATAGGGAGTAGGTACAAAGATCACATGCTTCAAAAGGCAAAAAGCAGAAGTACTACTATGGGTCTAACAAAGATCACATGCTTCTGAGGGAACAGGACAAAAGGAAAAAGCAGAACCACTGATAAGCATCCAACAAACACAAGGCAAAGGGCAAAAGCAGAACCACTGATAAGGGTCTATGTTCAGCGGTGCACATATTGTCTTGATAAACATTTTCAACAACAGAAAACAGGGTTCGAGAGCAGAGAACCGGTCTGACCACAAATTTACCAGGGCAGAGTTTTTCCCCACCCTAGTAAGCCTGAAGGTTCTGCAGGAGACCAGGGCGTATCTTAGTCCTTATCTCAACCACATAAGACAGACATTGCCAGAGTGGCTTTTTATAGACCTCCCCCCCAGGAACGCGTTCCTTTCCCAGGGTATTAATATTAATATTCCTTGCTAAGAAAAGAATTTAGCGATCTCTCTCCTACTTCCACGTCTGTTTACAGGCTGTCTGCAAGAAGAAAAATATGGCTTTTTGCCTGACCCCGCAGGCAGTCAGACCTTATGGTTGTCTTCCCTTGTTCCCTAAAAATTGCTGTTATTCTGTTCTTTTACAAGGTGCACTGATTGCATATTGTTCAAACACACGTTTTACAATTTGTACAGTTAACACAATTATCACAGTGGTCCTAAGGTGACGTATATCCTCAGCTTACGAAGATAACAGGATTAAGACATTAAAGACAGGCATAAGAAATTATAAAAGTATTATTTGGGAACTGATAAATGTCCATGAAATCTTCACAATTTATGTTCCTCTGCCACGGCTCCAGCCAGTCCCTCCATTCGGGGTCCCTGACTCCCCACAACAGATATGTCTTTGCCTCTAAAATTTTAGTAAAGGTTTGTTTTTAAAAAACATGGTGTTGAACTGTTAACCTCCAGGAAGTTGCCAGAAAACATTATAATTTATCATTTCCACTGGGTGCGCTGGCTCACACCTGTAATCCCAGCACTTTGGAAGGCCAAGGTGGGTGGATCACCTGAGGTCAGGAGTTCAAAACCAGCCTGACCAACGTGGTGAAACCCCGTCTCTACTAAAAATACAAAAATTAGCTGGGCGTTGTGGCATCTGCCTGTAATCCCAGCTAGTAGGGAGACTGAGGCAGGAGAATTGCTTGAATCTGGATGGCGGAGGTTGCAGTGAGCTGAGTTCGTGCCATTGCACCCCAGCCTGGTCAACAAGAGCAAAACTCCATCTCAAAAAAAAAAAAAAATTGCCGGGCGCGGTGGCTCACGCTTGTAATCCCAGCACTTTGGGAGGCCGAGGCGGGCGGATCACGAGGTCAGGAGATCGAGACCACGGTGAAACCCCGTCTCTACCAAAAATACAAAAAATTAGCCGGGCGTGGTGGCGGGCGCCTGTAGTCCCAGCTACTCGGAGAGGCTGAGGCAGGAGAATGGCGTGAACCCGGGAGGCGGAGGTTGCAATGAGCCGAGATCGCGCCACTGCACTCCAGCCTGGGCGACAGAGCAAGACTCCGTCTCAAAAAAAAAAAAAAAAAAAAAAAAAAAAAAATTATCATTTCCACTTATTTCCTAACATAGCTACCACTTTGTCACCATTTGGACCTGTAAACAAATGTGACTGTTCCCTTGTATTTTTCCTTCTGAGATGAAGGCAGGCATGTCAGCGGCACACAGCCTCAGCTCACGGACACCATATGGTCAGGTCGGCACCAACACAGCACACCACCCCAATCATTAGTGTGTTCCTCCTCTCCGCCGCACCCCGAGCAGAACAAAGGCCCAGATGCAGGGCTGTAAGCGTCTCTCCTGGCAGCCCCACCTGGGTGCTGGAAGGCCCCACTGCATTCTGCCAAGCAGGCAACACAGTCTGGGGCACGTGTGCCATGGCAGACACTGCTGGTGTGACCCTCGGTCATGGGGGCATCAGGAGGCCTTATCTCAGTGGAAGTTTCCACCTCCCTTAGAATCTAAAGGCGTCAACAAGTTCATTGAAAGCAATCAATTACAACTTCCTCAATGGCCAGATCTAGTCACCCCATATGAAACACAACAGCTCAGTGGCAGCTTTTTTAGAGTAGTATTTTCAACTTTCTGGTAAATGTCCTCTGTAGAGAGCGTCAGACAAGCAGGGGAGGTGTGTGCCCCTTTCATCCTGTCCTGGCTCCTTGCATCCTCAGAGCATGAGACAGTCCACAGGGTACTCACTGCACATTTCCACCTTCCCAGGGAACTTCAGTGGAGTGCACTAGCCCCTCCTGCAGACCAGGAAGGTCTGATCCTCCCCCCCATGTAAGGAGGCTGTTCTCACAGAAGTCCCTTCAGGGCCCCTTCACCACACCACAACCACCTCTTTCTTTTGGGGCCCCACAACTGCAAACACTTGAGGATCCAACAAACCGGAGCCCCCTTTGATCTCGGTTGTGCTGGCCAGACCCTAACATCCCACGCTGAACCCCTCTGGCCTTGGCCCTGTGTTCCAAGGGAGTTTCAGCACATCTAAAGGTGCAGGGCTTGGTGTGTCACCATGTGGAATAATTACCACTTTTCAGTGGAAGACACTGGTCAATCAAAGCAGTGAAAGTTAACAATTACAAGTGACACCCACTGGGCCTCATGGGCCACACCCCCAATGTGGGTCCTCTGTTGTGGTTCCTGCCTGAGAGCATCATGTTGCGTGTGGACGTGTGTGCAGTATAACATGGGCAGTGTTGTGTGTGGACGTGTGTGCAGGATAACATGGGCAGTGTTGCGTGTGGACGTGTGTGCAGGACAACACATGGGCAGTGCTGAGGACAGGGCACGGCTCTTCATGCAGCAGCTCACTCAGGGCAGCAAACTTGGAGCAGGTACTCCTGGGGACACAGGCTCAGGGATTCAGGGGCCCGGAATGGCCTGTACGGGGAAGGTCTTTTGTGTAACCCCCATGACAGGCAAGGCAGCAGCAACGCTTCACCATGTTTCCAGCCAGACTTGGGGTCCTGGGAGGAGGCACTGCAGAGGGTGGAGCGGGGGCCATGAGATGTGCCCAGGCCTGTCCTCTCTTCCTCCCCCAGCGTCTCTGATGCTCTGAGCCACGTAGGGAGGACGACCACGGGAACATGGCCTAAGATGCACCCAGGGGATTTCTGAGCAGCAGGGAACGTATCCCCTCCTGGTGCAGCACCTCTCAGCAGCAGGCACACAGGCCACCCTGTACAAAGGCAGGTTCTGAACCCCTGGGCCTAGGGTGCAGCTCGAGGACACTCAGGTGAGGTTGATGCCATGGGTTCATAAACTAATTCTGAATAACAGGAGGTTGATGAGCTAAGTCATGTCTATCACTGTCAAATGGCTGTGTAAGCTGAAAGACGAACACGTTCATAGGCAGAGGGCAAAAGAGTAGGCGGCTCAGTGGAGGAAACGGGCCGACGCCCCACCACTTGGAGGCGGGCCAGCAAGTGCGTGCGACTCTGGTTCTTCCTCAACTCTTGAAGAGATGGGCCGGCCATGGTCTGCCCCCTGAACCCCCTTCCCAGCATCCAAGGGACCAGGGTGCGTTTGGTGCCAACCACCCCGCCTGCTTCCAGTGAGCTGCGGCTGGGGTGAGAGAACACACAACCTCTGCCTGTCTGCAGTGGGAGGTGCAGGAAGTACTGCCCGCATGCAGCTGCCCACACCGCAGCTGACCATTCACCCTGGCGTGGGGATGAGGTGACTGAATTTCAGACAACAGTCCATTTCTCCATCTCTTTAAATACGAACCATTGCATATGGACTTCATTAGTGAAAAATTCCAAACTTTCTTAGAAATAAAATTCGTTTTAAAGAATACCCCATTTCTAAAATTCCAACTTTGATTTCTAAAATACCTTTTTACAAGAAAAAAATTATCACTGCTTCTTTTTCAAGCAATATGTTAAATCTGGTATTTTCCACAAAGTAAACAATTCAAAGAGTCACATTTTTTAGGCAACTGTCTAACCACCCTCTCCCCATATCCTGTTTTCAAATTACGTTTTGTGTGTGTGTGTGTGTGTGTGTGTGTGTGTGTCTGTGTGTATACATTTTTTTTTTGGAGACAGTCTTGCTCTATCACCCAGGCTGCACAATCTCGGCTCACTACAGCCTCCCCCTCCCAGGTTCAAGCAATTCTCATGCTTCAGCCTCCTGAGTAGCTCGGATTACAGATGTGAACCATCACACCCAGCCGTCAAATTAAATTATATTTTCTTCTTCCATTTCTATTTTGAAGTATCCGTGACAAGAGGGGAAATTGAAGTCCGGTCCTATGAAGCTCTCATGGTTACAAGTTTTCAAACTAAAGATTTTCTAAGAAATATTTTCTTACGAACAACCCCTCTGTCACATAAGGGCTTGACCTGATTTATTAAAACTATCCTGACTCTCTGGCCAGGAAGGGTGGGAACTGGTGAAGGTGCCTCTTCCAAAGGTTTCCAGGGTCCTTCTCTCGGATGCAGCCTGTCCAACTGCACACTGGGGAAGGGAAACAGGAAGGCGTCGCCTTCACGCTCCGGTCACTCAGGAAGGTGGCTGTGCATGCCTGAGGGCTTGCGCCCAGGCGGAGGTAGCCATGGTCCCGAGACACGCCCTCTTGCCCACGCCTCCCTACCAGCCTGGCCGGACGCCTGGGGTGCCCAATCATCTTCATGGTGGCAGCTGCAGAAGTAACGACAACTCATGGGCATTTGGAGAATGCACCAGGCCCGCGCTCAACATTGCATTTGATTCCTGCGAGCGCTCAACAAGGGAAGCACCAGACAGATGCTGAAATTTAGGCACGGCAGCACTGCTTTGCCTCCCTTGGTGGCACAGGGCTGCAGAAGGACTCTGAATTGCAAGGAACCCTCTGCCTCAAGGCGCTCCACCAGGACACAGAGCCCCCCCTCAGCGGCCCCTCTGCCTTTTCTTCAGAATCCGATACATCAGGCCTGGACGGGAGGTGTTGCCCTCGGGCACCAGAGTGGGGTCCTCTTCACAGCCACTCCCAATTCCTGATCTGCCCGAGTCTCCTGGCTCACGGTGTTCCTTGTTCTCAAACCACTTGGCTTCACTGTTTCCAATTCAACTTTTCATTACCTAAAGTGAGAGATACAGCTTCTTTCTTTCCCTCTCAGGATCACTGACTCAGTTTTAGGTCACCACGGAGAGGAGGAGTCAGAGCTCACGCATCCGCCACACTTGATTTCAGGAGATGAGTGGCTGCGAGTCACTCTGCTGTGAGCCACCATGGTCACCTGGTGAACTGCCCAGGCCAAATGCCATGGCCTCACCTGCTCATGGGCAAAGCAGCTGCCAGTTTAAATGGTAAGAAATTAATAAAGGAAGGAAGGAGGGAGGAAGCTGGAAGGGAGAGCACGTCTCAGTCTCTCAATGACGCCATCAGGACACGCCATGTTGGAGACTTCAGCTGCCAGATCAGCACGGCCTATTAGGGCCTCGTCCAGTCCCAGCTTGTCCAAGGGTGGTTAAGACCAAATTCCTTCCCCATAATTAAACAGCATGTAGACACATACAAAAATACCGCAGAAGAACTACACCACTGGGTCAAAACACATGCCAGAACAATATTTCATTTTAAAAGACAACATAAATGTCAACATTTAAAAAGCCTGCCACATAAGGTGAAAAACAAAGCGTGTTGTGTACTGATTAGTCTCAGAACTCCTTGGCAGTTTTATCTTTTCCACAAAACTCTGTCTTCAAACCCCAAGACCTGTCTCCTTGTGGCATCTCCACAGGTCTGGTCTACAGCATGCATCCTCAGGGGATTCTTCCAGGCTCACCTGGCCACGGTCCCCAGCACGGAATAGCTCAAGATCACCGTCTACCCCCATCTGCCAGAGCAAATCTATTTTCCACCAAGACCAGGACTGTCGGCTGTCAGTCATCAAGGACACCCAGGTTGATGGCTGGAGGCGACCAGCACATTCTGATGAGGGAGGTGACGGTGCCTGCCCCAGGACCTGTGTGCACTGCTACAGGCAGCCTGCAGGGCACGTGCCAGAGGCCAGGGCCTGAGCAACACACACAGCACTGCCCAGGAGGGCCCTGCACCCTTGCAGTGAGGGGCAGCCTCAACCAACGAAAACACCACACACAAAGTCCTAGTTTCCATCTAAGAAGTGTTTTCTGGAACTTTAAGCAACATTTTATTTCCACAGATATGGGGAAAAAGGAATCCTATGGTGCATAATTCTTAACTTGCTTTAGGGTCCTGTTTCTGGACTCAGTGAACTCAAGTGTAGCCAGGTCCAATCTGTGCACTTGCCTCTGGAATGTTCTGCCAACGCCCTTTCCCCAGTTTTGCTGGGGAAGGCTGCAGGCAAGGAAAGGAGGCTATTCCTGGCCCTGACCCAGGAGGAGAGACGGGAAAGGAATGAGCAGACTTGAGCTTAAATTTTCATTGGAAGTATTTAAGAAACATCTCATGTTGGTCCTGGTTCTCTATTATTTCTCTCTATTAAAAATACCACCCCAAGTAATCTGTACTCACTATAGAAAAATTGGAAGTAAAAGTAATAATTAAAAAATCCCTGCAGCCGTAACTCACTCTTCCGTCACTGTAGTCAGCATTTGCTATGCCTTGTCCGACAAGCTGGGGTCTGCCCTCCCTCCAAGCCCTCCTCCTGTGGCGTCCCTGGTCGGGTAGTGCTGCCTTTTGAGAAGTCACTCTGGGTGGGGGTTTCCACCCTCCTGGGAAGTCTCTGGAACAGAAAGCAAGAGGAGACAGGAGGATCCAGGCCCCATCCCTCCCCGAATTCACGCGGAGCCAGCAGGGGGCGACACAGCAGTCCAGCAACAGGCACCTGGTTGCCGACGTCACTGGCCCACGCTCATTCCCTGTGCATTTTGTTTAAAATTTTTGAGAGAAAATTTACATAACATAAAATTAACCATTTTAAAGTGTACAACTAACTCAGTAGCTTTAGCATATTCACAATATAGTGGAACCATTACCACTAATTACAGCACATTTCCATCACCCTAAAAAAAATCCGTATCTCCCAATGCCTTCCCCTCCTCAGCCCGACAACCATTAATCCACTTTCTGTCTCTGTGGATTTTCCTGCCCTGGACACTTCCTATAAATGGAATCTTACAACACGTGGCCTGTGTCTGGCTTTCTTTCACTTAGCATCATGTGTTCAAGGTTCATCCACATTGTATAAGGAGTTCAGGATTCCATTGCGTTGATATACCACATTTATTCATCCATTAATTTAATTTGGGTTGTTTCTAGTTTCGGGCTATTGTGAATAATGCTGTTGTGAACATTTATGTACATTTGATAAATGTTATACCAAATGTTCATTTGATAAAGGGGGAAGAATGACAGCGGTTGCTCTTTTGGTTTGGATGTTTAGTCTGGGCTTTCCAGAGAAGCAAACCAAGTTTTTGTGTGGACACGTTTTCCTTTCTGCTGGATATAGACCTAGGGGTGGAATTGCTGGGTCATATGGTAACTCTATGTGGAACTTTTTGAGGAACTGCCAGACTTTTCTACAGTGGTGGAAACATTTTCTATTCCCACCAGCAGTTCTGAGGGTTATGATTTCTCCACATTCTTGACAATACTTGTTTCTGTCTGTCATTATCAGCCATCACAGTGGGTGTGAAGTGGTGTCTCACTGTGGTTTGCATTTCCCTGACGACTGGTGATGCTAAGCATCTTTTCATGTACTTATTGGCCACTTGAATATCTTTTTTGGAGAGCTGTCTATTCAGATCCTTTGCCCATTTTCAACTGGGTTGGGGTGTATGTCTTTTTTTTTTTTTTTTTTTTTGAGACAGAGTTTCAGTCTGTTGCCCAAGCTGGAATGCAGTGAGGTGATCTCAGCTCACTGCAACTTCTGCCTCCCAGGCTCAGGCCATTTCTGAGGCTGAGTGCCTCAACCTCCCAAGTAGTTGGAATTACAGGTGCCCACTACCATGCCTGGCTAATTTTTGCATTTTTAGTAGAGACGGTTTTGCCACGTTGGCCAGGCTGGTCTTGAACTCCTGACCTCAAGTGATCTGCCTGCCTCGTTCTCCCAAAGTGCTGGGATTACAGACATGCACCACCATGCCCAGCTGGGTTGTCTTTTCTATTGACGCGAGTATTCTTTACATACTTCGAATAAGAGTGTCTTCTAACAAACATGACTTACAAATCCTTTTGTCCATTTTGTGAGGGGTTCTGTTTTCTCAATAGCGTCCATTGACATACAACAGGTTTTAATTTTGATGAAGTCCAATTTATCTAATTTTTCTTTTTTGCTTGTGCTTTTGTTGTTATATTTAAGAAATCATTGCCTAATTCAAAGTCACATCCCTGTGCCATTCTAAGTAAAGTAGCAAATAACATTATCTGTTGCTCTGGTAGAAACAAGCACACAAAAAACCAGAAACAAATGTCACCATATGCTTGGGCCCAGGCTTAGGAGAACATTTCCATCGGCCTTGGAGAAGTGAGCCCTGAATATCAGGCATTATTAAAAGTTGTCTGGAACCAGCATGATATAAAAATGAACAAACCAACTACCCAATGTAGAAAGTGCTTATTAAGAAATTAAGTCACTAGGTTCCCCACATCATGAGCGTGTGACGCACACTAGGAAGCATGTTGCTTGGGGCTATGGAAAAAGTTTGTCGTGGAGGACAAAGACAAGACTTGGAACTACAAGGGCAGGGGTCACAGCTGGACACCAACCCAACCTGCTTGGAAAGGGGCAAACGCGGCCGTGTGTGGTGGCTCACACCTGTAAACCCAGCACTTTGGGAGGCTGAAGTGAGTGGATCATTTGAGGTCAGGAATTTGAGAGCAGCTCGGCCAACATGGTGAGACTTCATCTCTACTAAAAATGCAAAAATTAGCCAGGCGTGGTGGCACGTGCCTGTAATCCCAGCTACTCGGGAGGCTGAGGGAGGAAAATCGCTTGAACCCAGGAGGCGGAGGTTGCAGTGAGCCGAGATTGTGCCACTGCACTCCAATCTGGGTGACAGAGCAAGACTTCGTCTAAAAAAAAAGGGGGGGGGGAGGCAAACCCTGGGGAGACACCACCTGGGAAGGGGGAAGAAGGCAAACACTGATGCTGACTTTTTTCTGTTAAATGAATTTCTTCAAACAATGGCTCTTTCCTAAAAACCCCTCAAAGTAAAAATAAAGCGAACTCAGACACACTTTTCTCTGCCAAAAGGAAATGGTGCCTCAGTTGGAGGTGGCTCTGGAACTGCTCCCCAGCAAGTTTGCTAAGCCTCCTTCAAAGCGCATGGCTGCTGCCTCACAGAAGCCACTGAGTTATTGTCCTGGGGCAGTTTCCAGGTCACAACAGGTCACTAATGCCTGAATTTCCTTGGGTTTGTGGCTTCAGGATACAGTGAAAGGCATTCAGTCTGTAGAGTTAGGGAATCTTTGCCCCATCCCAGAGCCACCATCCACTGCCCGGACCAGTGCTGAGCCCAGCGTTAACATCTATAAAATGGGATGTACCACCCTCACTCCCACAGGGCTCCTATAAAACCCCAAGCCTGTGCCTAGAGCCCTCCCCTTTTGTACTGCAGCAAGTTCATAGCCAAGCCTGTTCTTTCCAGGTCCACGAACCAAGGGGTGACGTGGAGGCTGAACTTCTACCTCCTCAGCAAAGTCCCAGAGGCTCCATAAAACCTTCCCACCTATTTCCTCCTTGGTCTTCCCAGACCTTGAGGCCAATGACGACTTCCTTTGACAGAGAGGGGAACTGAGGCTGGAGGCTGCTAGGTGACAGCAGGTGACCGACAACTCCTGGGCTCAAGCAATCCTCTCACCTCAGCCTCCCAAAGTGCTGGGATTACATGAACCACCGCGCCTGCCCACAAGTGCTTTTAATCAAGTTTTCCACGATGTCCACCTGGAAGAACTCAGTGCACTGAGAAAAGACTGATGGATGCAGCCCACATTTATTTCACACTCAGGCCAGGTGCTCCGCCTCCAGCACTGGGCGATGCAGGAGGATAACCTCCCAAAATCCACACCCCTTTGCCAACGTAAAAATTGTTCATTGTAGGCTGGGCGCGGTGGCTCACGCCTGTAATCCCAGCACTTTGGGAGGCCGAGGCAGGCAGATCACGAGGTCAGGAGATCCAGACCATCCTGACTAACACGGTGAAATCCCATCTCTACTAAAAATACAAAAAATTAGCCGGGCTTGGTGGCGGGCGCCTGTAGTCCCAGCTACTTGGGAGGCTGAGGCAGGAGAATGGCGTGAACCCGGGAGGCAGAGAGTGAGCCGAGACTGCACCACTGCACTCCAGCCTGGGCGACAGAGCGAGACTCCGTCTCAAAAAAAAAAAAAAAAAAGTTCACTGTAAAAAACCATGATCTCTCATGCATTTGTCTGTTCATTCCTAACCAGTGCCCAGGGAGGGCACCCAGCATAGGCCAGGCTGGGATCAGAAGACTAAAAAGACTGGAAAATGGATTAAACAAAGCAGAAAGAAAATGCCCCATAATCCTTCTTCCTAACCGTCTAGTACACACTTCCCCAGACCATTTAGTGCCACTAACACATGCTAGACAGGAAACACATAACACTTTAACAATTGTTTTGCTGCGGAAGTGTGAACATCATGTGTGTCTTAGCTCCAGCGGCCATAACAAAACAGCACAGATGGAGCAGCTTAAACTATGCACATTTGTTTCTCACGTTCTGGAGGCTGCTGGAAAGTCCCGTATCAAGGGCCGGCTTGTAACAGTTTCTGGGGAGGGCTCTCTTCCCGGCTTACAGGCAGCTGCCTCCTTCCTGTATCCCCACGTGGCAGGGAGACCGAGATCTCTGGTGCCTCCTCCTCTGCTTACGACACAATCTGATTAGGTCAGGGCTTCATCCTTACGATCTTATTTAACCTTCATCACCCCCTAAAGACCCCGTCTCCAGACACAGTCACACTGAGGGCTAGGACTTCGACATAAGAACCTGGGGTGACGTGATTGATTCAGTGCACTGCGCACACTGTTCTATAATTGTTCTCTTGCTGAGTGTATCTGAGTCACGTTCTCTGTCAGGGCACATCCCTCGTTCCACCACCGCAGGGACGTTAGGTGTTCGGGCTTTTGCTGAACGTTCACCATCACAAAAAAACACCACAGGGAACAACCACACAGACACGCCGCTAAGCATCCAGGGTGGTCACTTCCTAGATGCACGACGGCTGTGTTTTGTGTTAGTGTTTTCTGAGAGACACCTTCAGGCTTGTTTCTGAGATTCTGCAGGTGGCACCTCTAAATCCAAAAACTCCAAATGTCCACCAGCTCCAGTCACACTGGTAAGAGCGTGGCAAGTTCTGAGGGGCTTCCTGGAGGAGGTGGCTTCCAAAAGGGAGAAGAGGCTGGCTGTCCCCGGAGGGTCTGTGGGAGGCGACCCAGAGGTGGAGGAGGAGAGAGCTCCTGGAGCCAGGATGAGGACAGAAAGGCAGGGGTGGGGGGCAACTGATACGTCTTGAAACAGAAATTCACATTTTTTCCTGGAAAGTATCAGTGATATAGAGAAGCACATTAAAGAGGAGGGAACCACATTATAAAGTAGGAATTGGAGCAGATAACTTGATCAGGTTTAAAGTATGCACATGTGCTTTTAATCAAGTTTTTCCTTGTGTCTCTACCTGAAAGAACTCAACCCACTAAGAAAAGACTGATGGACACATCCCACGTTTACTTTACACTCAGAATATATACGTATTTTTCAAAACCAGTACCTCTTTATTTCAACTCCAGACCTAATGCCCAAGTAAATGCCAACTTACAATGTATACTTCCCACTCCCTTCCACATTAAAAACAGAACAAAGGCCCCGGGGCCACCACACAGCAGTTGGTCCTGAGTCTCAGCTCCCACTCAGGTCTCAGCCTCGAGAGAAAGGCAGGCGACAGTTAATGTTGGCCAGGGTGGGGAGAAGGGCCACAGCTTGCTATGGAAGGGGGTGCAGGCAAACATTTCTGTGCGGGACTGGAAGGGAAATATGGGAAAGAATAAAAGTACAAGTCAGCCTTGAAGAAAGCCTCCCCCTCGTTGCCTGCTGTGGAGAAGGGCAAACAGCTCACTAAAGTGGAAAAATGCTCCTCCCTGGTGCGACGGCCACAAGCAAAACATGATCTATGTAAACAGCCCTTCACGATCCTTAGAAAACAAACAGGACACACACACATGCACGGGATAAGTCACAGTCCAGATGGGAAGCATGCGCGCACACACACACAGGCACGTGCACACACACACACGCATGGGATGAACTGCAGTATAAATGGTAAGCACACACACATGCACATACACACACATACACACACAGGATAAATCACAGCCCAAACGGAAAGCGCACACAAACACACACACATACACACACACAGGATAAATCACAGTCCAAATGGGAAGCACACACACACGAGATAAATCAATGCCCAAATGGGAAGCACACACATACATACACGCAAACATGCACACACAAGATAAATCACAGTCCAAATGGGAAGCACACACGTGCACACACACACCCACCACACATGCATGAAATAAATCGCAGTCCAAATAGGAAGCACGCACACACACACGTGCACAAGATAATCACAGCTCAAATGGGAAGCATGCACACACACACACACACACACACACACAGAGGCATGGGATAATCGTGGTCCAGCAAGACCACATATTGCCTTAGACAAGAAACTTTCTTTTCTGTGCTTGATTCTTCCAGATACAGCTGTGGTTTGCTCCTAAGACCCACCCAGCACACATGAGATGGGGAGACCTGGATTGCATCCCCATGTCTGTCCCAGTGGAGATATCATTGGAAAAGCTGCAGTGATCCCTATAAAAATCTCAACCACCCACTCCCGGTAGGTTCACTGCTGCACTCTAGGAGGAGAACGGGTCTGACTCCTCAAGGAGATGCCTCTGGTCCACGCTTTGTGAACTTGGGCCTTCCAGCCAGACTCCTCTGAGCTCAGTGTCCGCTGTTGCTGGGCTGAGGGGAACCCCACTCCTTCACCGCCGACTCCTGCTCCTGGCTGCACCTGCCCTTCCAACAGTGTCTCCTCTCAAGAAAGGGAGAATCCTCCAGCCCTCTGTGCCTGCATGCTGAGAACCCATAGAGAGGAGCATCCCTGGAGAATCCCAGCTTGCAGCCATCTTCCCTCAAGCCCATTTCCAGTGTCCAACCTGGCTTTTTGATCATTTTTGCTTTAGGAATGCCTCTGACCATGGCACTCTGGTAAAACCATGTCCTAGCCCCCAGTCTCCCTAGCAATGCTGACTCTCACCCCAGACGGTTCCTGCCAGGATGGGAGGGTGCAGCTCACAGAGTTTGAAGGAGTGCCACCTTCACATGGCACAAGTGTCTTTACAGAACACACGAGGCAGAAAACAGATGTCCACAAATCTGCGCAGATGGACACATGCCGACAGCATGGCCAGGTCCCCTCCTTTGCCCCATCACTTCCTCCCATGTGTAGGAGCAGGTCCACCCAAAACAGCGTGAAGGTGTCAAGCCAGTGGCTCCTCTTCTGGGGAGGGAGTGAGGAAGGAAGAGCAGGAGACAGGCAGAAGAACTCACTGGGCGGGTGGCGACCTGCAGGGAGACAGAGAAGGACACGCCAGAGCCCAGGGAGAGCACTAACCACCACTGACAATTTCCCATTTCACGTATTTTTTCTGAGGCCACGAAGAGGAGGAGCCTGTCACAAAGCACCAGTGGGAACTCACTGCCCCCACACCTCCCGATGCATCTGCTGGTGAGCACCAGAAACCGGCCCAGGCCCACAGCCAAGCCCACGTGGTGTGACCCACAGCACCTTCACAGGACGGGCCTGAGGGCTGGCTGCAGTCATTTTTCTTTCTTTCAAACTGGAGGGGAACGTTTTTCCTTGGTAAACCCCCGGCGCTGAAGTCACTCAGGTGAGCCTCGGTGAAGAAGCCTCAGACACTCAGCAGGGCCCAGGGAGGATGAGCTCATCTCTGGAGGCCAAGCTCACACGCCCCAGACTGCAGCAACATGCCCTCCCACCCACGCCTGCTCCCTTGCCAGGGCGTGTGCTGCCCTCAGCGGGCCACTGGCCCCCAAATCCACCACAGAAGGCCAACAGGACAGGGGAGGCCCCGTGACATGCCACTGCCTCCCCCGACCCAGGAGGCTTGCTTTAGGGTCCCCTGCTGCCCTGGGCCCATGTTAAATCAGCTGTTCCATGCAAAGACTTGCAGAGCCAAGAGGAGAGGTGCAGGCGAGCTGTTAGGAGCACGGGTTTCACAACGGTGCGGTCTCGCTGCCGCCCCGGGTTGCTGCCTGTGCCTTCCGGGCAGCGACCGCACCGCCTCCTCAGTTAACAGGCACAGTGGCGATACCTATGCCGTGGCGGTCACCATCACCACACGAAGTCCAAGGGCAAGAACTCTGCCAAGACACTATTATTATCAAAAGCAAATGGTTTGGGTAATGCAAAATCCAAAATGATCCTGAAGTTTATATTATGGTTAGGAATGCAGTGGTCAGAGAATTGAAGCCACACGAAGGTGCCATGAGCCTGCTGCCTGGCCCATCTCAGAGGGGTACCCGGCTGCCAGGAGCTATGCTGCAGCTGGTCTCGCCTCTGTCTAGGGGGGCAGAGCCTGAAGGGAACGCCCCATTGTGCCTCAGAATGAAAGTTCAGTGGTCTGCAGACAGGAGAGGAAAGGGGAAGCGAAATGTCCTGTGGAAAAGTGGCACAGAGGCCTGGCTGGGTGAACCAGGGCCGGGGATGGGAATGGCCATTGGTGTGTCAGCTGCTCACCTGGGCCTGGGAGTCCAGGTCCTGAGCTCACTCCTGGTGATACACCCTCAGCAGCCCGGGTGGCAGAGGGGGCAAGGAGCGCCTGCTACCTGAGGCCTCTGCCTGGGAAGTTCCTGGCAGGAGAGGCAGGCAGGGCGTGGGCAGCGACAGCTGGGGCCGGCAGGTGAGGACACGCAGTTGGGAGGGGCGCAGCCGGCAGCACCTGGGAATGCAGCACCGTGCTCTTCCTGGGGGCTGTGGCCTCACAGAGGCTCCCAGGCTACACTGGAGGAGGGTCTGCTCCATGGTGCACCCCCAGGCATCACGGGGGCCCTCCCAGGACCAACCCAGCCAGTGTCAGGGGTCCTTGCTCTCTGCCGGGCACACTGCGGCCTCTGGGTGTTCTCAGAACGGCAATCACATTCTCAAGCTTAACTGTCTCTGTGGCACCGCAAATGGCAGGGCTGCTCGCCACTCCCTGGATTAAGTGAGCCTGACCCCCAGTTCCCGCCAGTGAGCTTGGCATAGGCACCACAGGCTCTTGGGTCCCCCTCATACAAGCTTTGTCAGGGGGCCAGACGTCCACCTGCAGGCCCAGCCCTTCCTCATCACAACAGAGAGCCCACCACAGGGGACAGCCACAACTTAGCCCCGTGGTTCTGCCCCCAGCAGACATGTGTGATGTCTGGAGACATTCTAGTTGGCACAAGTTGGGGGGAAGCTCCTGGTATCTAGATGGCAGAGACCAGGGGCACCGATAGCTCTCCATGTGCAGACGCCCCACAGCAAAGAAATGGCCAGCCCACAACGTCAGCAGTGCTGAGGCTAAGAACCCTGGCCTCACACGCACGTTTCCAGCAGGTTGGAAGGCGGTTCCTACAGTCAGGCTGTTCAAAGGCCTGAATCTCATACGCGATCTCGACATTAGAAATGGGCTGCGACTGGAGAAGCAGCCTTGCGGGGGTGGGCCAGGAAGGGGCGCCGCCCTGAAGGCTCAGTCGGCGTGGCAACAACACCCACAGACAAGCCCTGTGTGCCCTGACCATAGACTGGTGTGTGCGCCAAGCATGCCAGTGGCCCCAGGTCACACGCCCCTGGGGGATAGGAGAGGTGGTGTCTGTCCCCTGGTCCCTCAGCCAAGTCAGCCGATGTCCCCAGCTGGGATGTCTGCGGAAGCTGTGGTCCTGATGCCACACACGCCAAGGCAGGCATCACGCTCTGGGCGCTGGGGGACCCTGCGTGCTTGGGTGCATTACACACCCAGGCCACCAGGGACACGGTGACATGCCGCTGTGAGCCCTCAAGAAGGCATCATCTCCACACAGCGCTGCGGCCAGCTGGTGACAGGTCTCAAAGGGAGGGGGCAACCCTACATCTCTGCTTCCAGAGTCCGGTAGGCATTGCCCTCCCCTAAACTCAGCAGATCGGATGCACCTCCCCTCTCCCAACAAGGAGGGTCTCCTCCCCATCCTCCCTCATCAGCGACTGTGCCCCTGCCTCCTGCATGGGGAAGAGCTTCTCGCTGCTGCCAACCTGGAGCCTGGCCCTTCCCCTCCTTCCCGGCTGGAAGCTGCTTTCAGCTCCTGGCCTTCCTGATGGGCGTCAGCTCCCCTTTCCTCGCATTCTCTCCTCCTCCGCAGAGCATGTGTGGGAACAGGCAGCCGGATGAAGCACCTCAGAGATCCACTGCCCAAGGCTGCCCGGTACACCTGTCCCTGGGAGGGAAGCAGCTCAGCTCCGCTGGTAGAACCTGCATTTCAATCAGACCCACGGCTGCAGCACACAACACATTTCCAGTGGAGAAGCCCTTTGCAGAGTTCAGAGCTCTCGCAGGCCTCATGTTCGACTCCTCATCTTGCCATCTGCTTTGTTATGAGAAACTGAGGCAGAAAGCAGGGAAGCAACACAGCTGGGTAGGGCCCAGCAGAGTCTCACCCCAAGCTCCCCAGCTGCTCACCCACAGTGCTCTGGGTCCCTCCCACTTCCACAACTGCGACCTTGTCTTTGACCTTGAACTTCTGTCTCCCACTCCCAAAATGCCTGTGACCAACTGGGCTGCCTTTGATGAGATGCTCAGAGGAACAGCAGCCACTTGCCCACTGGCCCCAGCCCCCCGGAAGGGTGGCAGCTGATGACTGTGTGCACGAAGGCAGCTCCTGCCCCGAGTACCCACAAGGAGGGACAAACTCTCACATGGACAGTGAGGGTGTGACAGGCCCCAAAGAACAGGTTCTGTGTCCACTTTAGATGCTGGAACTACACTTAAAGAGCGACCAGCTTTTACAGATGCAAAAATAAACACGTTTGCCTTTGCTTGTTATTGCCAAGGAAGCCATCTTCCCCTGCTGTTACACCTCAACTGTCCTTCCCCTGCTGTGACACCTCAACTGTCCTTCCCCTGCTGTGACACCTCAACTGTCCTTCCCCTGCTGTGACACCTCAACTGTCCTTCCCCTGCTGTGACGCCTCAACTGTTCTTCCCCTGCTGTGACGCCTCAACTGTGAATGCATTTCCCATAACATCTGAAAATGTGCACTAAAAATCAAGTCATACCTTAAGGTAGTGTTTTTGGCCAATTTGTTCTGAGAACAAATACAAAACTGCATAAACATAGCTTCCACAGGGAAAAAAGGTGCAAGTCCAACAGACACCCTTTCCAGTCACCTAGACGCTGGGTGTTGAAAACCACCTTGAGCCCAAATCCACCTGCATCATCAATTCTCTCGTGTCAGGTGCATCCACGGGGCTTATCAAAGCTCTGTTTTATTCTTTTAAAAATGACAACTTACTATTTCGGGCAGGACAAATGTTCCGGAGAACTTTTAAATCTGATGTTATAGTTTTATTTCTTAGTTCTAGGTACAGGGCTAGATGTTTGGCTGAAGCTGCGTGTGCCACGACACTGCAGGCCCCACAGCACGCAGCCAGACGCCCCTCGCAGCCCTCCTTCCTCCTGACCAGGCTCCCAGGGGAATGAGACGGCCGAGGTCTCGTGAGGTCTCATTCTCTACCATAGCATGCCGACAACAGGGGCACAGAGAAGTCCCCCTTTCAAACCAAGATTTGAGCTGAAGAGTCAGGTTCCTGGCGCAGGGCTCCGTCATCTGCAGGAAAATCAGGGAAGAAGTGGAGGGCCTTGCAATGTGAAAGGGTGGGAGAGAGAAAGCCAGAAAGACTTCTGCAAAACAAGCCGCAGATGGGCATGGAGAAGAGCAAAGCCACACAGAGGCAGAGTGGAAAAGTACGCTGATCTTCTCAGTGGCTCTAAAACAACAAGCAAAAGACAAAAAACCACCAGCATCCGTCTTCCTCCTTTCCAGCCAGACAACTCTCCCTGGCCCTAATGGGTTTCAGGCAGAGATGGTTTCCTGAGGGCAGCGCCAGTCAGAATGGGTGGAGCAGGCCCCAGAGCTTCTGATGGTCCCAGCTGAGTCCCCCGCAGCTCCAGCGCTGTGCGGCTGCTCTCTCTCCAAGTACTCTCTGCCAGGAGCCCACTTCATCCTGCGTCATCAGTCTCTGAAGCTGAGAGAACCCCCTTGTTTGTTTCTGCAGACATTCCTTTGCTTCAGCACTCACCGCTCCCCAGACCACAAAGGTGTATGGACTCAGCAAAACCAGTCATAATGATTTTCCTATATCAAAACCAGCCCTAACAGTTTTTATACAACTTTTAAATAAAAACAATGGAAAATACAATAAATAAGTCCTCTAAATAAAGCTGTGGTATAAAGTTTAAATTCCCCAAGTCAGAAGTCAGTTGGATGTCTCTGAGCTGAGAGCACATGACATACAACGAAACCACATGGACAGACACAACCCCGAATTACAATTCCAGTGTCCTGTGCACAGTGATGACCACACTGTTAAAAGCATTTTAACTCTGGTTTTTACAAACTTTCTTTTTACATATATGTTAGCGGTCAAAGAACTCTGTTTTTCTTGGTCCAAACCAGAGGAAATTAAGAACCCACCCCAATGCATTTGCCTCTGATGTGAGGAAGAAACACTAGGGCTTCAACCAGATGGGGGGCATTTAAGAAAACCCACAGCTAAGGTCACATTCAATGCGGAACACTGGGCGCCTCCCCCTAAGGTCAGGAACAAGACGGGGGTGTCCACTCTTATCCCTTTAAGCTCGGCACTGATGGTCGCACGGCAACTCTATGTTGAAGCCTCTGAGGAACTGCCGGGCTGCAGTGAATCCAGATGATCTCACGGAGACTCATACGTGAGTGTTCGCAGCGGCATCACTCACAGTGGCCAAGAGGTGGAAACAACCCTGATGTCCATCAACTGATGAACCAACCGATGAACACAGTGTGACCTGTCCGTACAGTGGGGTCTCGGCCACAGCAGGAACAAGGCGCCGAAACAGGCCATGACTCGGAGGAGCCACACCATGGGTGACCCCACGGACACGCCACCAAAGCACCATCACGCTGAGTGACAGAAGCCAGCACCCAGACCACGCACCATATGATTCCTTCCACGTGAAACTTTCAGAACAGGGAGAGCCAGAGAGACAGAAAGCAGGTTAGAGGTCCGGGGCTGGGGGTTGGGGGATGGGGAGAGACCACTCACAGGCACAGAGACTTCTTTCTGGGGTGATGAAAATGTTCTAAAACTGACTATGGCATTGGCTGCACAACTCTGTGAACACACTAAAAACATTGGATTGGACGACTTAAACGGCTGGATGCTGAATTAGGTCTCAATAAAGCTAAAAAATAAGGTGGCTCCTTCCAGCTTTGCGGGAACCTAACTGCTAGTCCCATGAACTTACCCTCCTAGTTGCTGCAACCTCGAATGCCTTTTAAGAGAGAGATTTGTGAGAGAGCCGAACCTTTTCTCTGCTTTTAATCTACTCTCCTTCACCAAATTGGACTAAAATTGACATTAATGAATTACAATCTGAAAGTTTGTACCTTTCACATACAATCTAAGGGGAGTTACCAGCACACCCCTTGCTCTATCCTTGGATAGTAGAATCTGCTGTGACGTGCCTTGCTGGGAGGAGTGGGTCATTCCCTTGAGCATACAGGTGACACACTCACAGGGTCTCTCATGTATCCTCAGAAGGTGATTTAGTTTTTTTTTAAAGAGGCGAAGTCTTGCTCTGTTGCCCAGGCCAGATGTGGACTCCTGGGCTCAAGCCATCCTCCTGCCTCACCCTTCTGAGTAGCTGGGACTACAGGCGTGCACCACCACACCCGTCTAGTTTTTAATGTATTAAGAAGTAATTTTAAAATATTAATGAAATTAACTTTCGTTGTCTTTCCTATCTAGTTAAATTTGGAGCCAACATAACCTGAATGTCACACGACTTAGATGAAATTATTCTAGGCACATGACCAGCAGCCCTGGAACACAAGGGACACGCACATGCTCCCACACCCACACACACATGCACCCTCACACACGCATATACCCTCATATATGCTCGCACACCCTCACACACGCACCCACACATGCATACACCCTCACACACGCATATACCCTCACATATGCTTGCACACCCTCACACATGCATCCTCACACACGCACACACCCTCATGCATGCACCCACACACATGCACCCACACATGCATACACCCTCACACAGGCTCGCAAACCCACACACGCATGCACCCTCACACATTCTCACACACCCTCACACATGCATGCACCCTCACATGCACCCTCACACTCGCATATAGGTGCGGTGGCTCACGCCTATAATCCCAGCACTTTGGGAGGCCGAGGCGGGTGGATCTTGAGGTCAGGAGATCAAGATCATCCTGGCTAACTCAGTGAAACCCCATCTCTACTAAAAATACAAAGAAATTAGCCGGGCATGGTGGTGGGCACCTGTAGTCCCAGCTACTCGGGAGGCTGAGGCAGGAGAACGGCATGAACCCGGGAGGCGGAGCTTGCAGTGAGCCAAGATTGCGCCACTGCACTCCAGCCTGGATGACAGAGTGAGACTCTGTCTCAAAAAAAAAAAGAAATCAAGGAAGAATCCACTAAGGGTTAGTCTAATGGCCTGACACCAGTGGGGCTGCTCCTAAGGACATGGGGCTACCTGCTCCAACCTGTTCTCTGGCCCTGGAAGGTCAGTGTCCTGCTCTGCCCAGCTGAGGGGATGGTACGCATGGGTGGGTGCTGTCAGGCTCTGCACAGCTGACTCCCTCCTAGTGAGAAATGTACTTGGAACACTGGGCTTAACTGTTTCTCACATTTTGCCTCAGAGTAGACAGAGCTGTGTCCCTCAGGCTAAACACGAGGTGTGTGTGTGAGAAGGATTCTACCCACCATGGACACGTGTAACCACCGTGAGCTTCAGCAAGGGGGACACGCAGCATCCTCAAAGCAGCCCTCAGTGCGGCTGGGCTGCTCCAGTTAGATTTAGTTGACTGTGCTCAACAGTAGATGTTACGTGGTATGTGACTGTGCTAAATATTAGATGTTACGTGGTACGTGACTGTGCCCAATAGTAGATGTTATGTGGTGCGTGACTGTGCTCAATATTAGAAGATGCCTTGGACACAGTAATATCCCTCTCATTTTACAGTGTTTCTATCCCTCCTCAGTCTCTGTTACAGTTTACTTAGATACAATTTTGTTTAATTATGTGACCCTTCTTGGGTCCCATGGCTGGCCCCACCCCGGCCTCTCCCTAAGGCCCTGGAGGTGGCCTGATCTCACTGCCTGCGTTAGGGACTCAGATTCGAAGACTGAACCTACATGGGTGTCTCTTCCAACAAGAATACTTTCTTGAGGAGCACAGATGCAGTTCTGAGGACCTAGGCACCTCCTCACGGTGCCTTCCACCTGCAATTCCCATCCTGGGCAGCAGAAGTTGCCCTGCCCCAAGTTCTGACGGCCCCAAAACCCGGCAGGACCCTCCCAGTACAGGCACCTCGACCCAACTGTGCCAGCACAACCATCCCAGCCCTCCTCGGACGCCCGGCTCGCCAGAGGAAGGGTCTTTCCATTTCCCCACCTACTGCTCTTGAGTTTTTATGATGAAGGAAAAAGAAAGGAAACATGGGCCCCTAATTTCCCACACAGATGCAGGGCAGAGTTCACACGGCTTCTCAGGGGTCTGCATCTCAGAAGATGGGCAGCTCTCGGCCAGTCGCCCTGGCCTGGGATGGCCGGGGTACAGCAAGTGACAGGCACGTGGGAGAGACAAGCCCATGAGGTGGGCTTGTGGGGAAGTCAGGCGGGTGCAATCCCTACCGTTTCCCCACGTTCGTGAGGGAGGTGTGGACTTGCTGGGGCATCTGTACACAAGAGTGACGTCGGGGGTGAGTGCAGACATGGGAAGACTAGCGCTCATCCCAGCAGAGGCAGCAAGGCAGGCGTTGCCTGGCCCGGGCTGCCTGACACGCTCTGGGGCAGAGAACCCAGTTCTAGGGGCTGCCCACGTGTCACTTCCACCCCAGATCTGGCTTCATGGCCTGGTTGTGATTCACCCTGTATTTATACAACACTACAGCAGTCACCAGAGAGTACAACTGTAATTGAAACAACCAGAAATAACTGTTGGCAGAAAAGCCCATATTTAGAGCAGACCTCCTTCAGCAATTCCCATGGCCAGCATTCAAGGCCAAATTTCGCCAACACATCAAACCAACCGTTTTCTTCTTTCTTTTCAAAGGAGATCACAGAAGCCCAACAAAGAGGCCTGGGAAATGTCAACGTGGTCCTCACTGGACTGGCCACTGGTTCCTTCCTAGCTCAGCCAAGGGCCCCTGCCCCACCCCAGCTGTGGGACCGTATCCCTGGATGCTAGGATGAGTCCAACACAGACACAACAGTCAGAGGATACTAGGCAGTTGCTCCTGGGGCTCCTCAAGGGGCCAGCATGAAATACCAATGGGCAAGACACCCTTTTTCCTCTGAGTCTACCACGAGGACAGCTAACTCCAGATGTCTTCTCTTACCCACTAACTAACACCACGTCAGGAGCCCACCAGGCCAGGCAGGTCACCCTAGCCCCACGGTCCTCCCTGCCTGGAGCACAAAAACAGTGTCAAGCACTGTTCTGGACAAAAACAGCTTCAAGTGCATCCCCTGGGAGTCCCCCGTCCGTCGTTGAGGCTGTTCTTTCATCTTCCAGATGAGACCAGACCTCTCCTTCCAGAGAGAAGGTTAAGCACCAAGCAGAACTCGATCGGTTTTTATACACCTAGATAGAGATTCAAAGGCAAATGAAATACTGCTGTCAGAAGAATTTTTAAACAGCTGGTTTGAAATATTATGTAGGATATGATTTATCTACCAAAGAGCTCATTCTCTTAAAGTGTACAATTCAGTGTTTTTTAGTATATTCAGGGTTATGCAACCACCACCACTGCCTAATTCTGGAACATTCCGTCATCCCAAAAAGAAACCCCAAACCCATTAGTCACTCCCCATCCCAAGGATATGACTTTCAATAGGTTCACAGATTATTTCAGGGTCTATTCATACAACTTACAAGCAAAACTGAGCAGAGATTCTTATTCTCTCCTTTTATTATACGGGTCATGTATCATATACACCATTCTACCCCATGTTTTCTGCTTAATATCATCAAGAGCCTGGATTTTAAAAAGAAACGACCCAAGCCACCTTCTGGCCATTTCTAAGAAGCTGTCCAGTGCACCGGCAACAATCCAAGCTCAGGTGCATGAACCCACCGGAGGCCGGGGAGGGTCCTGAGGGCAGAGCCTCCTCGGATGGGCAAACTCTGGCAGGCCTGAGGGGGCTTCTGTGTACACTGCCTCTCGTCCAGAGTCTGTTCCCAGTGGGCACTCTGCAGTCCAAGGAGGTGTCCCTTTAGGCCTCTAACCTGTATAATGGGCCTGATGTGCACAGGCCCATGATTCCACCCATGACCACCTGAGCACACAGCTGCTTCTCCACCTGTAAGTCCAGCTGTGGGGAGGAGGCATGGAAGCAGGCCCAGGCACGGATCCTGGTCTGTCACCTGATGGCCATGTGGCTCTGAAAAGTCACACAGCCTCTCCAGGATTCAGTTTTGTCCTATATAAAAAAGGCAGCCACCCCTACCTCTGAGAGGAGGTATTGGAGACCATGGATTTGAGGAGTGGAGGGCAGGTGGGCAGCCGTTGGTAGAAGGTGGGCTTAGGAGGCCTACAGAGAGAACGCCTCTGATTCCTCTGTGAGGCCCTGCAGCCCCTGGAACTCTTTCTTGGTCTCCAGGCAATAAACAAAATCACCATCCATGAGCAGGAAACAGCTCATTAAATCCCAGCCTGAAACAACAGATCCAGAACCTATTTGCCCAAATTCTCTGTGAAATGTGCTGGGTTTCTGCATCTCCCTCCACCTATAGCCCTGGGAACGACCCCCCAGGGGCCAGACATTCTGGAGGCTCCATTATACTCCTCTCATCTAACAGTAAGACAACTGTGGCAGGGCCAGGGTGTGAGAATTGACTGGTTCCGTAACACCGAGTAGATGAGTATTTTAACAGGAACAAAGGGTAAAGCAGAAGTTATTTTAATTTCAGAAGGCCTGGCAATAGGCAGGAAGGTCAGTGAAGGCTTATTCAACGGTTTCAGCAGCATATTCCAGGTAACTCTAGAGGGTCCAGAGCTGAGCACCTGTTAACCTCAAACTGGCCACCTCCCTAGGACCCGCAGAAGAAGATGTCAGGGCAGCAGCTGCCCAGATGCGTGGCCACAGTCCAGGCCTGGCAGAGCTACACGAGGCGATGCCGTTGTAAAATTCTCCTCTGCTCTGTATGGTTCTTTGGGCTTTATCAACCTAGAGAAAAACGCCGCTCAGATTGGGATGGAGTCATTACTCAAAACACTCTGAGTGCTGACCACAGCTCACCACCAGGAGCCCCCATGTGTGTCCCTGGGCAATGAGATGGAGTGACATAAATTTTCTGCCACAGATGATAGATTGCAGGCAGTTCAGGGGACGGGGGAGAACAGGTGCCACCGTGGGAGCCTGAAGCTCCACAATTGCCAAGGCAGCCCCAGGGACCTGTGTGGGGCTGTCATGACACACTGAAGGGTACACTGTACTTTCTGAGCCCCGCAGTGGTCCAGAACACCAAAGACAAGGAGGGAAGAAGGATAAGAGTGAAAGAAAAGCACACCTGGCCTGGAGATGAGGGTCAACCAGTCCCAAATCCCCACTGTTCATCTCCTCCTCACAGTCCCCACACTGTGGGCAGGGACCCTCCTGGCTCGCTGGCCGTGGGAGCTGGGCTGTCAGTCCTCGCCTCACTCCTGTGTGGAGGACAGAGGAGAGGTGTCTGCAGGGGAGCTGCTCGGCAGCAACTTCTGGTGGATGAAGCACCAATGAGTCCAAGTCCTCCTGGCCCCTGCTGCCCACATGTCCACACACCACAGAAGACTGACATCCTGAGACAGAACTTGCTTCCTAGTTTAGAAAGACCCAAGCAGATGGTGGCTTAGACCTCTGAGCTGTACTCTTTCCTAGGGTAATTTAACTTGGAGACCCACCTGAAGCCCAAGAGGCACAGCCCCTCCTCAGCACTGATGCCAGCATCACAGAAGGCTCTCTCCTGACCCCGACGTCCTCCCCACTCCAGGTCCTAAGAGCCTCTGGCTTGGAGTGTGGTCAGTGCACAGGCGCTAGGAGAAGCATCCAGGGGAGGAGGGTCGGCCTCACACATGGCCTGGGGAAGGGTCTGGGGGCTCCCCAGAGACTCAGCGAACTCCATCAGCAAGGGAAAATTCTTTCATGCTTTTTGAAAAAGTGTAGTCCCTTTTGAAAAAGTTCAAACCCTTTGATTTGAAATTTCTAGCAAGACCACAGATAGATCAGTTATAAACGTGCCCCAAGGACATTTTGTAGAAATTTATACTTATAGGTACAGAGCTGTTTTTTGGAGTTTGACTTCAATGCAACAAAAATACAACACGCTTTAATGGGTAGAGTTTCAGTTTGGGAAGATTAAAACATTCTGGAGATAGATGATGGCAATGTTTGTACAATGTACCTAATGTACTTAATGCCTCTAAACTATATACCTAAAGATTGTTAAAATAGTATATTCTACATTACATATATTTTACCAGTATAAAAAGTAAGTCATTAATCTTTGATACTGGTTAATGTCTTGGTGTTGACACTTTGCTCCACCCAGCATGTGGCTCCAAGTGGAACTGCTGAGGGTTGCTGGCAGGTGCTGGCAGGAAGGCGGGAATGCCCAGCATCCCTGCCCCACACACCATATGAGGAGTAAACGGCTCCAGCTCCAACGGCACCTCTCACCCCCAACTCTGCCTGTGTGTGTCAAGTGCCACAAAAACAGTCGGGATTTCTGGGAGCCTGAGTACAGGTGGGATGTGCCGCACATGGTGACCTCCAGGCCGAATCATTTTCCAACAGGAGGGGATGGAAAGTACAGAGATACGAGGCAAAAACAGGAAGAGAAACTGCTGTGCAAGAGGAAATCCGAATCTTGCTTACGTTTCTGGAAAAGAAAAAAGTTCACAGTGGAAATTTTTATGTCTCTGGACTCCAAACTAATATAGGTATATCCTTTCTACAATGAGCTGCTTTTCATTAACGTACATTGAGCAGGGATCCTCCTGACCACAGAAACAACATGGCCTTAACGTGACCGCGCCACTCAATCCTCGGTGCCGAGCAAGCGAAATGTGAGTTCATCCGTGTGAGATGCGTGCCTGTCACTACCTCTGCATCCTCTACATAAATAAAGGTGCCAAATGGGGCCTAACTCATGGATACATAAACTAAATTTCAAACTTTAGCTGAGAACTATATTCACAATGTTTGACCTTCCTTGAGGCCTCAGTGTCATCATGTATAAAAGGAGGAAACTTATACAATTTGGTTTATTGTGAGAGTCACACGATAATTTTAAAAATCCTCGGTTAGCAGTAAAACATTACGTGTTTCTGAGAACATTCTAAATGTTCTCAGGCAGAGGTTCATAAACGTCAACGTGCATGAGCCATGGACACTCACTCCCCCGAGATCTTAGTTCCGTGGGGTAGGGGTGAGCTCTGGACTTTGCATGTTTCATAATCCTGGTTCCAAAATACTAGTGCAGGAGGACCCTAGGCCACGTGGGGAATTATTTCTAAAGGTTCCTGAAGTAAAAATGGTAACAGAGGTGAATTTTAGGAAGTAAAGGGTGTGAACTAGAAAAGAGATGGACATAACTGAGGGGGGAAATGATACCCGTGGGAACAGAGAAGCCCGCGTGTGAGGTGTCAGCATGAGGAGACCAGGGGCTGAAGTGAGCCCCTCCGAGGGGATGGCTGTGCTGCAGCAGAGATGTGACTAGAGACGACCCTCCTGGGCCGACTGCTAGAGAACAGCAGCGCCGCTGTTGCGTCTCGCTGTGTGGCTGGGGAATAAAACGGCAGGAGGAGGAGGGGACAGGAAACCAGCTCTGCCAGCCAGAGTCCCACCCTGGACTACGAATCACTTGGGCTCGAGATGATCATTGGCCTAATATGAAAAGAAAGCCCAGCTGTGCCTCCACGCGTGGCCTCATCCCATCAAACTGCACCCACACAAATGTGTTCATCGTCACACAAGCCACTCCGACATGACAGAAACAATGACACGGCCATTTCTACCACACAACGCTCCGGCCAACTGACAGGTACAATCTGCTCACGGGCAGCACCCTTTTTGCTAAACTTGAACTCTGCAGACCTACAGTTCCTCATCCACCAAGGCCAGGCTGAGCGGAGCGTCCATGAATACAAAATGCCAGGTGCTTGGAGCAGTGGGCCATGCACCTGGCCCCACTCAGTGCTATTCTAGCAGGAAAGCAGCCTCCCCCGGTACCTCAGGCCAACCTTTGCCGGCCTTCATTGCAGCATTCGAGGAAAAATTCAAAGATCAGGAGTTCCTGTCCCACACAATAACAGTTTTCAAAGATATATATATACATATATATACACACACACATACATATACACACACATACATACACACACACACACACATGCACACACACACATACATACACACACACACACATGCACACACATATTTTTTTTTCTGGCCAGGTGCGATGGCTCCATAATCTCAGCACTTTGGGAGGCCGAGGTGGACGGATCATCTGAGGTCGGGAGTTCCAGACTGGCCAAAATGGTGAAACCCCGTCTCTACTAAAAATACAAAAAAATCAGCCAGGCATGGTGGCACATGCCTGTAATCCCAGCTACTCAGGAGGCTGAGGCAGGAGAATCGCTTGAACCTGGGAGGCGGCCGTGTCAGTGAGCCGAGATGGCACCAGTGCACTCCAGCCTGGGCGACAGAGCGAGACTCCATCTCAAGGAAAAAAAAAAAAAAGTAAACTTTTTTTTTTTTTAAGTAAAAAAGAACAAATTCAAACGTTACTCTAGAACCCTACAAAAGAGTGGTCCCGGCAATATATATATTTTAGTTCAAAATACTCATACCTTTTAACCCAGCTCATTTCTACCAGTTTTCCTTAAAGACAGAACCTGACAAGTATTTTAAAATATACAACATAGTTCATAATAAAATTGTGACAATTTAAATAACAATTAATAAGGACTTGGTTATACTTTGTTAGACTCATGTAACTGACATGTCCATCATTGATGTATGTCTACATACATCTGCAAAAAGACAAAAAATATGGTGGTAGGTTAAAATAATTGCTATGCCATGTATATTATGACCCTGTTTGTGTAAAACTACGTCCAACTAACCGCATCTACAGCGAGAGGCCTGGAATGATTTTGCCAAAATGCAAAAGTCATTGCCTCGGGGTAATGGGAATGCTTCCATGTCATCTGAATTGTTTTACAAATATGTTTTAAACAGAAGAGCTTTTTTAAAAACAACAAAGTTTTATGAAGAATTTAATGATAGGATATACTTATGATATGTTAGGTCTTTAAAGATAATCCAAATTATAAATACATTATGGGTTTAAATGTTAAGAAAAGTAAGAAAATCACAGACTCCAAGCAATATAAACTCTCACCATTTACATACAAGGTGTTTTGCTGGGACTACGGGAGAACACAAGTTAGTCATCTGTTTCCCTCTCTGTTCCCACTGGCTCAACTGGAAGAGAATCAAGGCAGAGAGCAGGGCGGCTGCTCACAGCGCCTGCAGGGCTCGGCTGCATGTGGGCGCCCTGGAGGACAACCCTGGATTCCTCTGGAGCGGGGGCCTCTGGCTCTGTTTCTTTTTGACAAGCTGCATCAGCACATTTTCTCCTCCCTCAACACACTCCTACTCTAGCGTGAACGCGGCTGCAGGAATTTCATCTTCTCCACGTTCCCACGGTGGAGTGGGAGACTTTTTTCTTTTATTAAAAAAAAAAGAAAAAGAAAATCCTCCAAACACACAAACTTCCAGGAATCTGTGGCAATTAAAGCAGCAAACGTGTCTCATGGAAAACCCTCTACCCCAGAGGGCAAAGCCCACGTTCTATCTGTTCCCATAAGCACATGGACACAGTGAGGCTAATACAGCACAAATATACCTCTTCCCTGACCCCAAGACACAAAACCTCAAGCCCCTAGGCGGCGTCCGAGGAAAGAGACTACAATGGGGCGCGGAATGCAGCAATTGAATTCTGACGGCTTAACTGAGGGTTTCCTGATGAGCAGTGAACCCTCAATTTAAAAACCAAACATACCTCTAGCTATTTCCCTAAGAATCCAAGAAAAACAATTATAAGCAGGATTTCTACGCTTGATACTTGAAAATCCTGCCAGTGTCCATAACGAGATTCTCAATCATTCCATGTTTTACTTTGAAGAACACCCCTTCCTTTTTCCAGTAACTCACTTAAGTGAAATCATAGCAAAATACACCCCATCGGGCAAATTCTGATAAATCAAATCTCCTCATTCTAGGAACCCAAAAGAATGCCCAGAATGCCAAGAACAGTGAACAGGTATATGCAAATGTGCAACACTGATGTTAGCTTTAAAAGTAAGGAGTTCAGAGTGGTCTGTGCTGAACATCTTTCAGTGTAATTAAGTCTTCACATTCCCAAGGAGGAGCTACTGACACACCCTACCAAGTCCTGGGCAGTGCCCGGAGGTAAGTAACCACACTACAGGGTGTGCTAGCATTTGCAGAGTTTATTTGATGGATAAGCAGGGAAAAGTTACTGTTTGCACTTCCTGTTTATCCTGCTAAAAATAGAAAGAGATGCTCCAAGTATCAACTTGGTTGTGCATTCTCTGGCAAAGGCCAGCTTCCCAAAACATTCCTGCACCCTTGGGGCAGGGGAACAGAGAAGTGGGTCCTTAACACTTAACACATTCTGCATTTGCAACCTAAATATGCAGACTCAAGTCCAGACCCTCTCATCGTGGCCAATCCATTCTGGTAACTGCTGTTCTTCTTACTTAAATGGGCACAGCGATACAGAGAAGGGCAAACACAGCTGTTATTTGTCCAAGGGAAAAGCCCACGGCTTTTCACAGTCCCTGGCCAGATGCAGCAGAAGCCTAGCAAATAAAGAAGAAAGGCAGTGAAGGCCTAAGGCTGGGTCCTTTTGCTCCCAAATGCCAGGTAGTCATCGAGAGAACGTCCGGATCATCCCAGGAGAATGAAAGCCAAGTCATTCTTGGCCTGTTGTCTGAGCCCCAAATGCTGCCTCTCTGCAAGTGGGGCTCTTAGCCTGGTATAAGCCGAGAGCCCTTTAGCAATCTGATGATGCTTGGGAACACCTTTCTCAAAATAACGTTCCTAAAGGCATAAAATAAAGCACAGGGGATTATAGAGGAAATCATTTTGAAGACAATTATCAGAATAGTAAAACAAGTGTGTGGCACATTACTTTTCTTATTCATGCATTAAACAACAGTATGTACCGTTGTTTTTAAATAATGATTACCGTAAATGATATTTAGGATATCGGAATGCAACTACCACAGGATATGAAAATATCTGTCATTTCTATTGGTAACAAAGTGACAGGCCCAGCTAGTCCCACTGGCCTGTGCTGTGTGCCTTCCCAGTGAGGACAGGGAGGCAGCTGAGGATGCCACACGCCTGTGCCCACCTGGGGCACTCACCAGGCTTGGAGCCCTCTCAGAGAAGCACAGGAAGTTTCCTATTGCCAGGGGAAGAGAGGATGTTTTTTAAAGTTTTGAACAAATATGTTTATTAAAAAGTCAAAGCATTCACATATGGAGGATGGCTGAATTTTGGAAATAAAGGCTGGGGATAAACCCAGAAAACCTTATCCAGGGCCATGGCTCTGATCCAGGGTACTGCGCCTCAGCCTGTCCGCCCTGATAAGGTGGACAGTCCTTTCTATTTTTAACAGCTTTATTCCAAAATAATCCACATAAACTTCACCCATTTAAAGTGTAGAATTCAATGGTTGTTGGTATTTATGCAAATCTCTAGTTCTAGAACATTTCCATCACCCCAGAAAGAAACCCCCTCCCTCCCAATTTTCCCTCCCTCTCAGCCCCTGGCAACCATGAGTCCATGGATTTGCCCATTCTGGACTTTTCACATTACAGAGGATTCTTGTCACGTGTAGTAGTTTGTTCTCTAAAATTGACATGGTCACTGAATTACTGAGCACGGAACCACTGCTTCCGGGGGAATACAGGGTTAGGTTCCTGTGAGCCTCTGGTCACAACATTTTCATCAATACACAGTCCTTGAATAATGAGAATCAACTTCAAAAGTCATCATACAATATGGGAACTTTTATGCCCAGCTTCTCTCACTCTTCAGCATAAGGGTTCTGAGGTTCATCCATCTGTAGCATGTGTCAGCGCATCATTTTTTATGGCTCGATAATATTCCACTGCATGACTAGACACACGTGCATGTGCACATTTTTTATCCATTCATCAGCTGATGGACGCGTGGGTTGTTCTCACCTTATGGATATTGTGAATAATGTTGCTATGAACATTCGTGTACTTTTTGTGTGGGTGCATTTTTCCATGTGCTAGTATTTTGCTGAAGGGTTTTTACATCTACATTCATAAAGGAATGCTGTTCTGTAGTTTATCACTGTATCTTTGTATGGTTTGGAGGAAGACATTATTTTAAGCGACAGATTAATTTTTCTTTTTTTTGAGACGGAGTTTCGCTCTGTCACCCAGGCTGGAGGGCAGTGGTGCAATCTTGGCTCACTGCAACCTCTGCCTCCTGGGTTCAAGCGATTCTCCTGCCTCAGCCTCACGAGTAGCTGGGACTACAGGTGCCCGCCACTACACCTGGATAATTTATATATTTTTTAGTAGAGATAGGGTTTCACCATGTTGGCCAGGCTTGTCTCGAACTCCTGACCTCAAGTGATCCACCCGCCTTGGCCTCCCAAAGTGCTGGGATTACAGGCGTGAGCCACCGCGCCTGGCCGAGCAACAGATTACTTTTTTAAAACATAATTGTGGGTTTATTTCATCATGTATTAGGAGAATGCTGACTTTTCCTCTGTGATAGTAAATTCCCTCTTAAAATATATTTAAATAAAATACATCCGTGTACAGAAAGTTATTAAGTAAATGACAGAGTGGGTACGGCTGCAGTAGAATCTTGAAAATAGCACGACCGTGACTGACCCCTCAACACCCCTGCTGCAGTAAAAAGGCTGTGGGATTGAGTGTTGCCTCTCAGGGGCCTCAGCTCTGCCCCAAACGCAAACACACAGATTACTAAACATCAGCACGGAGTACTATGCAGGGAGGGTGCTTGACCGTGCACCAGATACAACTGCCCCGGCTGCCCCCTGGAACGTCGTCATCTTTACAGTCAAATCCACTGAGGACAGCGAGAGGCAGCTCTGATTTTCCCAAAGACAGGACCGAGGGGCCAGTGAAGGGCTTGTCATCAGCAGATTTTGCTATTGAGCTCTGACAACAACCCCAGAGGCAGGCACTGCCACCCGTGCCACAGATGAGGACAGTAGAGCTCTGCAGGACAAGGCGTGTGTTTGTGTCACAAAGCCAGGGAGAAGGTGGGGTCTGAGTTCAGGTCTCCCTAGCTCCACACCGTAACATGACAGAGAAAGGCAGGGGCTGCTGGCGACACACTCACGCTATAATCACGAGAGACTTGGAAGCTCTGAGCCAGCTAGTTACACTCTGAGGACAGAGGAAGAAGGAAAAATAAACGATGACGACTGAACACAGAGAGTGTCCAAGCCGCCAGCCAGCAGGCTGGAAAGAGGCAGAGTGTCCAAGCCGCTGCTGGAGGTTGGCACATCCCCACGGGCAACACACAAGCCCGTTTTCTGGTCCCACCCCGGCTTTGGTGCATCCCCAGTAGAGGGTGCCAAGACGCCTGGGGCCCACCTCCAAAGGGCACAGTGCCTTCTGCTGGCCTTCACCCCAGCTCCACAGTCAGCACAAAAAGACTCGTTTCCTGCGCAATGGGCAACAAAGCCTGTGCACACATCTGCAGTTGACACCACGCCTTCTTCACACCATTGCTCACCCCACACCATGTGAGCAAATGCTGTGACCTGGGATGGCAGGGGCACAGCCAGGAACACACCCCCACCCTACGCTCCTGGTCGGACGGAGACAGACGGCAAACCAGCTCTGGGAGCAACGGACAGAGCACAGAGGAAGCCGAGTAAGAGGACAGAGGACGACAGGCAGAGGGGAACACGGGCTCATCAGATCAAGCAGCTGAGACCAGGCCTTCCTGAGAAGGCAGCCTGTGAACAGATACAGACACCCAGGCGATGTAAAGGGGTAGAGAGTTACAGGGCAGGGGGCAGGGGGCACAGGCCTCCATTCCGGGACCAGCCAAGCAGCGGGTAGCCACTGCAGAGGGCAGCATACAGAGGACTGAGGTGTGGCAAGCTGGAGGCTGTGCAGAGCCATGCAGAGACAGCGAGGGTCCTTGCCCCCAGCAACCCCGAGGGACTGATGCGGAAGCTGAAGCTCAGCCCGTCCCCCAGGCCACTGTGAGGAAGTGACAGCTGTGTTGACTTCTCAGCACCATCAGCAGGATACCCAGGCCCAGTTAGAACTGCAGATGCAGAGTGTTCTGATCTTGTGCCAGAGAATCTGTCTGAAGTGAGTCTCCCGCCGTTCCCTTCATCACCACAAATGGGAATAACAGCCATAGCTAGTATTTACAGAGCAGAGACGAGGAGCTGGCGGCACGCTGCTCACATCACCCTCACAGAAACTGGATGGGGGCTGCTACGAGGACCCTTGTTTTGCAAAGCAGGACACTGGGGTGAAGGAGGCGGAGGGCCTCGTCTGAGAACTCGCCCAGCTTGCCTCCCGCCCAGCACCCTGCTGCTGCTTCCTCTCGTCTCAGCTCAGGCTTCCTCCGGGAAACCTCTCCTAGCTGTCCCAGAGACTCTGGCAGCACATCCATGAGGGCAGATAGGGCACACTGCAGCCTCACTTTGCAAGTGTCACCACTGGCTGCTTGGTTCCTTGAGGTGGTCAGTGTTCACCACGTGTACTGCGGGGCCGCCCAAAGAAGGAGAGGCATTCAGGTATAAAAATGCCATTTTCCCAATATCAAGCCTCACCTGCAGATGCTTCTTTCTTTCAGCATATTATTTTGAAACAACAAGGTTCTCCGAAGCTTGGAGATGGAAAAGAAATCTAAATGCAGTTCAGAGACATGAGCAGTATGAGGTCCCACAATAAGTCAGCAGCAGGGCACCCCTTCCCTTTCAGCCATTAACCTATGTTAGTAATTTATTTTAACATAAAATGATATTATTAGTTATAGTGAAACTGGGCCTCAGAGCTAAAAGTTAACCAAAGTTATCATCTAAAGCTAACATGTTCCCTACTCCTAACGAGATAATGGAAAGCACGCACCAGTAACCCCAGGTTTCATTCTGAGGCCACTGATTCAAGTCTCCTTATCACTGAGTTATTTTGCTTCTAGTTAAACGACTGGAAGTATCAATATTATTCTTTCTTCAGTATTTAAAAGTCAGAAGTCAATACCATTTAAAGTAGAAAACACAGTTTAGTATTTTGTCTATTAATGTTGATCAAATAATTTTTAATTTCTTTTATCTCCTACTACAGGTTAGAAAACAGAACCACACAGTCCTGTAATGACAGAAAAAAATTGAAAACTATATTTTAAAAATGGTTCCTCAGCAAGACCAGCCAGCCACTCAACCACTTCAGTACCTCGTTTCTGGATGAAGACCCTGAGCAGGGGGTTTGCACTAGAAACCGCCTTGCAGAAGTTGTCATCATTGTTGATGGGCAGCAGGTCTCCGTGCACATCTGCATAGCCAATGGTTACATCACTGTTGGAGATATGGTGGGTGTGCACAACCAGCTTGTAGAAATCTTCAAACTTCCCAGGCTTATGACGGTCCAGAGAAAACCTTCGGAATTCTGCCCCAAACTACAATGCAAGAGACAGGGGTGGGGGGGGGGGGCATTAATAAACACCAGAGAAATATCCAGAAATAAGGTGTGGTTAGTGTACTTAACAAACAAGTATTTATATTCCACATTTTCTTTAATCAATCATCCACTGATAGACACGTAAGTTGATTTCATCTTTGCTATTATGAATGGTGCTGGAATGAAGCTACAAATGCTTTTAATACGATTTCCTTTGGGTAGAAACACAATAGTAAGACTGCTGGATTCAATGGTAACTCTATTTTCAGTTCTCTGAGATATCTCATACTGTTTTCTTCAGAGGCTGATGAATTTAAAATGCTGTTTTTAAAAAATAAAAATACAAGTATTTATTAATTCTCCACAAGGGCGTGGGGAGATAGTGACAAACAGCTCAGTTCTCACAGAGCTCACAGTGACTAAGCAAGAAATTATAACACAGGGAGGGGGACCCTAAACAATTAAAAGCAGTAGTGACTCAGGCAGCAGCTCTCTCGTCCACACTGACCCAGGACAATTCTCTCGTCCACACTGACCCAGGACAACTCTCTCGTCCACACTGACCCAGGACAACTCTCTCGTCCACACTGACCCCCAGGACAACTCTCTCGTCCACACTGACCCAGGACAACTCTCTCGTCCACACTGACCCCCAGGACAACTCTCTCGTCCACACTGACCCAGGACAACTCTCTTGTCCACACTGACCGAGGGACAGCTCAGTCATCAACACAGATGACTATCCTGAAAACAGGATAGGACAGGTTGCGTAGCTCAAGTTGCAGGAAAAAGCAACGTCAAAATTAATGTAAATTTTTTGGGTGGCATGAAAGGAGAATCCTTCCTTAGCAAGGTCCCTTGCCTCATCTGTGGTTGCTGAAGGGCATCTGCACAGCTCGGGGCAGGGCTTAGGAAACTCAGAGGCAGGAGAGGATGCAAGGCCGGATGAAATCTCAGGATTGTTTCCAAAGGCAAAAGACCATTAAGACCTCATGGGTCTTAACTTTAAGTTAGGAAGTGTCTTCATTTGATTTGTATTTTAGTAATGGTTACATTTCAAAAGGATCAGAAGTAGAGGTGAAACTGCAAGAATAAAGGAACCTGGTTAAAATCATACAAGTCCACGGGAGACAGGATGATGGTCTGGTCTCTTTCCTAAAGATGGCATGTACACCCCCCTCAGGAGCTGTCATTTGGTGGTCCAGGTTTGGGAAACATCTAGGGACTAACCTCTTTTCCAGCAGACCCTAACCCTGGCTCAGATGCCCATGAGCTGCCCGCAGAGCTCCAGGATACCCTCCAAGAGAGGACCCCAGGGGACACGAGGTTAGGGTCATGCGCCCAAGGGTGCCGGCTCCTGTCATTCCTCACTTGGCAATTAGGGACCTTTATTCATCAGGTGGTACATATACAGTTGAAAACTAATTATATTGGTTCCAAAATATACACAAATAAAGTAATGTTTATGGAAAACCAGTCATTATATCATCTAGACATTGTATGAATGAGTCAGGGAAAATCATCTAAGATCAGAAGTGTTTGCGCCAGGATCACCTGGAGGCCCCCCAGAGTTCTGGATTTGACTGTGCTGAGGTACAGCCTAAGAATCTGCATTTTTAACAAGTTCCTTAAAGAGCTGATGCTATTGATCTGGGGACCACACACAGAGAGAACCACTGGTTTTATGGGAATCAGCCACTGGACCTTAACCTCCACAGATTCTTTGTGAAACTGAACTGCTCAAGAACAAACCTCCTTTTCTACCTCCCTTTCAAAAAGCACTTCCCCCAGTTACCAAAAGCAAAACAAACCTCTCATCCATCGTGCACTGCCCTCAGCAATTAAAAAAAAAAAAAATCTCCAGGGCTTACGACAATGGGACAATTCAAAATACTGGCTTGGGGCAGGCATGGCGGCTCCCGCCTGTAATCCCAGCAGTTTGGGAGGCCAAGGCGGGCAGATTACTTGAGGTCAGGAGTTCAAGACCAGCCTGGCCAACATGGTGAAACCCCATCTCTACTAAAAACACACAAAAATGAGCCAGGTGTGGTGGCACACACCAGTAATCCCAGCATCTCAGGAGTCTGAGGCAGGAGAATTGCTTGAACCTGGGAGGCGGAGGTTGCAGTGAGCCAAGATCATGCCACCGCACTCCAGCCTGGGCAAAAGAGTGAGATTCAGTCTCAATAATAATAATAATAATAATGGTTCGGCAAAAGCCACTTTCAATGACTAATCAAAGCCCCTCTAACCTACTGTCTACGTACTCAGTAAGGGAAGAAGTGTGACCCCAGAACTTGGTATCTGGACAGTTACATGCTCTGAACACGGCTGCACCCTGAAAGGGGCAGAGGAAAGGGCTCCCCTCTATCTCCTGCTATTGTCAGAAGTGCAGAGCAGAGCAAACCCTTGAAATCCCTCCCCATTATTCAAAGGGAAACGTTCACCCAAGGATGACGCTGGCACAGCATGTAGGCGATGCAGATTTTTTCACACACAGGGGCTCCAAAACTTTAAGACACACATGTAAAGCCTACAACGTAAGTTTTATGCAGTATCTTTCAGATCACAAAGCATTTATTTCACTGAATCAATCCTTGTCTTTCCCATCTCACATAGCTCATATATACTCATACGGTTTACATCTGTGCCCCACCCAGATCTCATGTTGAATTGTAATCCCCAGTGTTGGAGGAGGGGCCTGGTGGGAGGTGACTGGATCACGAGGGCGGAGCTCTTATGAATGGTTAGGCACCAGCGCCAGGTGCTGTTCTCGTGTTGGTGAGTGAGTGAGTGATCACGAGATCTGGTTGTTTTAAAAGTGTGTAGCACCTTCCCCCTCTTTTAGTCCTGCTCCTGCCATGTAGGGTGCCTACTCCCATCTTGCCTTCTGCCATGAGTAAAAGCTCCCTGAGGCCTTCCCAGGAACAGATTGCCACTATGCTTCCTGTGCAGCCTGTGGAACCGTGAGCCAATTAAGTCTCTTTTCTTTATAAATTACCCAATCTCAAGCATGTCTTTATAGCAATGCAAGAAGGACTAATACAGAAAATTGGTAGCAAGGAGTCGGGCATTGCTATAAAGATACTCGAATATGTGGAAGTGGGTAAACAGGCAGAGGTTGGAAGAGTGTGGAGGGCTCAGAAGACAGGGAGATGAGGGAAAATCTGGAACTCCCTAGAGATTGTTGAATGGTTGTGACCAAAATGCTGATAGTGATATGGACAATGAAGTCCAGGTTGAGGAGGTCTCAGATGGAAATGAGGAACTTATTGGGAACTAGAGTAAAGGTCACTGTGATGGTTAATAATGAGCGTCAACTTGATTGGATTGAGGGATACCAAGTATTAATCCCGGATGTGTCTTGGTGGGTGTTGCCAAAAGAGATTAACATTTGAGTTAGTGGGCTGGGGAAGGCAGATCCATCCTTAATCTGGTGGATACAATCCAATCAGCTTCCAGCGAATATAAAGCAGGAAGAAAGGGCAGGGTGCGGTGGCTCACGCCTGTAATCCCAGCACTTTGGGAGGCCGAGACGGGCGGATCACGAGGTCAGGAGATTGAGACCATCCTGGCTAACACGGTGAAACCCTATCTCTACTAAAAAATATGAAAAAATTAGCCAGGCGTGGTGGCGGGCGCCTGTAGTCCCAGCTACTCGGGAGGCTGAGGCAGGAGAATGGCACGAACCCAGGAGTCAGAGCTTGCAGTGAGTCGAGATCGCACCATTGCACTCCAGCCTGGGAGCAAGACTCTGCCTCAAAAAAAAAAAAAAAAAAATAAAAAATAAAAAGTAAATGGTAGGAAGAAAAACCTGAAAAGGAGAGATAGGCCTAGCCTCCCAGTCTACATCTTTCTCCTGTGCTGGATGCTTCCTGCCCTACAACATCACACTCCAAGTTCTTCAGTTTTGGGACTTGGACTGGCTCTCCTTGCTCCCCTCAGGTGGCAGAAAGCCTATTGTTGGACCTTGTGATCAAGAAAGTTAACACTTAATAAACTCTCCTATGTATATATAAACTCCTGTATATATATGAGAGTTTATATATATATTTATATAAATATATAAAATATATAAAATTTATATTTTATATATAATTTATATTTATATATTTAGTATAGTTTTATATAATTATATGAAATATATTTTATATAAAAAGATATTTATATATATATCTCCTATTAGTTCTGTCACTCTAAGAGAACCCTAATACTAATACAGTCACTTTTGCTATGCTTTAGCAAAGATCCTGGCTGCATTTTGTGCCTCTGCTTTAAGGGATCTGTGGAACTCTGAAGTTGAGAGTGTGTATCTGGTAGAAGAAATTTCTAAACAGGAAAGCATTCAAGATGTGGCCTGGCTGTTTCTAACAACTTATGCTCATATGCGTGAGCCAAGAAATAACCTAAAGCTGGAACTTATGCTTAAAAAGGAAGCAGAGCATAAAAGTTCAGAAAATTTGCAACCTGGCCACGTAGTAGAAAAGAAAAGACCATTTTCAGGGGAGGAATTCAAGCAGGCTGCAGAAATTTCCATAACTAAAAGGAAGGTAAATGCTGATAGCTAAGACAATGGGAAGATGACCTCAAAGGCATTTCAGAGACCACGATGGCAGCCCCTCCCAACACAGGCCCAGAGGCTTAGGAGGGCTGAATGGCTTTCTTGGGCTGACCCAGGGCCCCACTGCCCTGTGCAGCCTTGGGACATTGCTCCCTGCATCCTGGCCTATGGCTCAAAGGGGCCCAGGTACAGAGGGATACCGCTTCAGGGGGCACAAGCCATAAACCTTGGCAGCTTCCACACGGTGTTAAGCCTGCGGGTGTAAAAAATGCAAGATTTGAGGCTTGGAAGCCTCTGCCTACATTTCAGGGAATGTATGGAAACACCTGGATGCCCAAGCAGAATGCTGCAGGGGCAGAGCCCTCATGGAGAACCTCTACTAGGGCAGTGTGAAGAGGAAATGTGGGGTTGGAGCCCCCCTACAGAGTCCCCAGTGGGGCACTGAGCAGTGGGACTGTGAGAAGAGGACCACATCCTCCAGATCCCAGAATGGTAGATCCACTGACAGTTCGCACCACGTGCCTGAAAGAGCCACAGGCACTCAACACCAGCCCTTGAGTGCAGCCAAGCGGGCTGAACCCTGCAAAGCCACAGGGGCAGAGCTGCCCAAGGCCTTGGGAGCCCATCCTGCAAACCAGTGTGCCCTGGATGTGGGGCATGGAATCAAAGGAGATTATTTTGGAGCTTTAAGATTTAATGACTGCCCTATTGGGTTTTGGACTTGCATGGGGCCTCTAGCCCCTTCCTTTTGGCTAATTTCTCCATTTTGGGACAGGAGCACTTACCCAAGGCCTGTGCCCCCATCGTATCTTGGAAGTAACTAACTGTTTTTGTATTTTACAGGCTTATAGGTGAAAGGGACTAAGCTTGTCTCAGATGAAACTTTGGACTTTTGAGATAATGCTGGAATGAGTTAAGACTCTGGGGGACAGTGCGGAAGGCATGACTGTATGTTGAAATGTGAGAAGCACATGGGATTTGCGAGTGGCCAGGGACAGAATGATATGCTTTGGATCTGTGTCCCCATCCAAATCTCATGTCAAGTTGTAATCCCCAGTGTTGGAGGAGGGGCCCAGTAGGAGGTGATTGTTGGATCATGGGGGCAGAGTTCTCATGAATGGTTTAGCACCATCCCCTCAGTGCTGTTCTTGTGATAATGAGTGAGTTCTTATGGGATCTGTTCATTTAAAAGTGTAGGGCACCTCCCCCCACTTTTGGTCCTGTCCTGTCATGTAAGACTCCTTCCCCTTCTGCTATGATTTTAAGTTTCCTGAGGCCTCCCCAGAAGCAGATGCTGCCATGCTTCCTGTACAGCCTGTGGAACCATGAGCCAATTAAACCTCTTTTCTTTATAAACTACCCTGTCTCCAGTATTTCTTTACAGCTATGTGAGAATGGACTAATACATATACCAACTTCCAAAGCAATTTCCTTTTATCACTATATGGCTTTCGTTTAACTAAATACATAAGACAATTTAATCATGTCTAATGCAACTAGTAAGAGTGTTTTTGAATTTTATATGTAATTCTCACTTCAGTATCCCCACAAGGGGATACAGCTCACTTTCACCTCAGGAACGCCAGGCCTCCCTGAAACAGCATAGGCTAAATGTTAGTTCTACAATGTTTCAGTCTTAACTTTATTTAGCAACTAACCTAAAACACATCTCAATTTCCCAGTACGTTCAATAATTTTCTCAAAATATGTCTTAGCATGTTAACTTGAAATGAAAAATAAATTCAGACTGTTTCCTGAGAGAAAACAAGGCTGGTTTGTGTTTAATGATGAGGCTGACTTTGCCAACTCAGCTATATGGTAAACATGCTTCATACGTTGAATGAACTCCAAAGTTTTGACAAAAAGAGATGTGAAATGTGACACGATAAAAGCATTTTATTTAAAAATCATATTGGTATTGGGTACTAAATATTTTTATTTCCCCATCATATCTAAACAAGAGTCCTCTAAATGAAGGAATTAGCAGGTGTAATTCATTGTCATATACTTCTTGGTAAAGTCCTTTCAGTATACTTACCAGAAACTGAAACAGTGAATGACTCTAATGACCAGGCAATAAACCTTGCAAGTCAAGTAGTTTCCAATTACTTGCTTTCGACAAAACATAAAGTTGTCCTAACTGAACTGTCAGCTAATTATCAAAATAATTTTGAGAGACCACCCTATTATTTTTGTCACACAACCTGTTGAGAGTTCAAAGAACTGAGCTGTGCTTAAGGGCCTTCACTCCCATCTACCTGAGTGTGCAAATGAAGCTTCACAGTGTTGACACCCAACAATAAAAATTGCAAAACAATTGGTGCCAGCCTGCCTCATTTAGCAACAAATACTTAACAGTAAATGAAAGATTTTTCAAATGTTTACTTTGGATGGCTAGTGATTATCAAATTGCACAACTATGTTCCAATCACCATTTGATAATACTTGCTAATAATCTAGAAATTTACTATAAAAATCTATTTCATTTATAATTGTGGTAAAACACACATAAAATTTACCATCTTAGCCCTTTTTAAGTGTACAGTTCAGGAGTGTACATTCACACTGTTATGCAACCACTGTCTAATTGCTTTTCGTCTTGCAAACTAGAACTCTACACTAGTAAACAACTTAAAAATATTTTTAACAAATAGAGCCCCAGGAACACAAGAGAAAAATATTTGAACTTCAATTTATATACATATTTTTTGTTGCAGAGAAGAGTTACAGGGTAATGAAGCATAAGTTATTAGAATAAAATATTAGGACAAAAATCTCTTGAGGGAGTAATGGGAAGAAGAAATCAAAGAGAAAAAGAAACCATGTAAAATTTCTGATTAGAAAAGAGCTCTTCAGAGTCAGACAAGTGGCAAAAATAAGTCTGTTTATCCTATTTTAAAATGCATGATAGTAGTATCAAATCACTACAGCATTTAGATTTCATTGGCTGTATTTAGAAGATCATGCACCAAAAGCTTTATTTTTAAATGGAATATTTACAGCATGCTGTAAACTATATCCTTTGCAAACTATTTATATTTACTAAAAAAAATTCAGATGCCAACTTAAAAATATATCATCCCCTTTTATAGTGGTAGTTTTTCAAAATTCTTTTAGGCTTCATGTGACATTTGAAGACGGCTACATTAGAGTTCAGGTATCACTATGAAAACGCCTAAACCACCATTAAAGGTTAGCAAGAGACTTGGTGCTCCCTAATATTTTCACTGTTTTTCATGTGGATGTTTGTTCGTATAGCAGGGCTTACAACAGGACGGCTGCTTCAACGTCTGCTGGGCTTCGTTCATTCACCTACTATCCCACACATAAAATGCCTCAAAGGGAGCCATCCTATCCTGGGAGTCGTCTCCTCACTCCAAACCAGTGACCAATTTCAATGAAAGATCAATACTCAAGCCAGGCATGGTGGTATACAGCTACTTGGAGGCTGAGGCAGGAGGATCACTTGAGCCCAGGAGTTCTAGGTCAGCCTGGGCAACATAGCAAGACCTTGTTTCTGTTAAAAAAAGAAAATCAAATTTCCTAAAAAAGATTGCATTGCTGTGCCTGGCCTAGGTTAGTAGCAAGTGAATAGATAACCCCATCAAAAAGTCCACATTGGCCAGGTGTGATGGCTGATGCCTGTAATCTCAGCAATTTGGGAGGCCAAGGCAGGCGGATCACTTAAGGTCAGGAGTCCGAGACCAGTCTGGCCAACATAGTGAAACCCCGTCTCTACTAAAAATACAGAAAAACTTAGGCAGGCATGGTGGCACATGCTTGTAGTCCCAGCTACTTGGGAGGGTGCTCCAGGAGAACTGCTTGAACATAGGAGGCAGAGGTTGCAGTAAGCCAAGATTGCACCACCGCACTCCAGCTTGGGTGACAGAGTGAGACTCCATCTCAAAAAAAGAAAACAAACAAACAAACAAACAAACAAGAAAACACCACCTTTCCCTCACCAGTACCCTGACACTATGAGCTGTATCATTTCCCCTTAAAAGGACCCATGGTTCCAAGGCAAAATGGCTAATTCCAGGTATATGGCAAGAAATGTATGTAAGCCTATGAATCCCATGTTTATTTTTAAAGAATAAGATTATTTGTTATTGGGAAATACACAGGTGTGCAAATTCTTATTCTTCAATGCTCCTAGCTAAATGAACCCTCATTCATTATTTAGATAATGATTATTCTATTTTGTAGTTGACCCCAACTATTATTCCTACAATAGGATAGTAAAAAATGGGGTCGGGGGAGATTTCATCTTTTAAAATTATTAAAAATTATCTCAAATACAAAATACCAAGATCAATAAGCAAAAGTGTATCAGCATCTGGCTAGGTGTGGTGGCTCACACCTGTAATCCCAGGACTTTGGGAGGCCAAGGCAGGTGGATCGTTTGAGTCTAGGAGTTCGATACCAGCCTGGGCAACATGGGAAAACCATGTCTCTACAAAAAAATACAAAAATTAGCCAGGCATGGTGGCACACGCCTGTAGTCCCAATTACTTGGGAGGCAGAGGCAGGAGGATCGTTTGAACCTGGGATGTGGAGGCTGCAGTGAACTGAGACTGCACCATTGCACTCTAGCCTAGATGACAGAGTAAGACCCTGTCTCAAAAAATACGAAGTGTATCAAAAGCTTCTAAATGCAAATCATTTTTATTTTCTTTAAAATGTATTCAATGATAACATGATTATACTATAAATAGAAAATAAGAAATGTCCATCTATCCACCTATATCATATCAATCTCTCTCTATTAATCATATCTATCTATTCCCCCAACTCTCTCTAACTTCGTATCATAATTTTGACCCTTTTCCTTCCAGAAGAAGGGATAGAGCTTGAGAAGTGCTTGTTGAATGAATAATACCTTGGAGCCAGTTGCGATAAAAGCAATGTTGCATACAGCTCTTGGTCAATAAACAAGGAGACAAAAAGATAATGGAAACCGAAGACAGCTAGGAGCCTGGAAAGCATGACAGAAAAGACGACAGGACAGTGCTATTTTAAGTTAATCTCCAAGCACTTCCAGAATGGAAGGGTAGGACCTGCAAAACTCTGCTTATCCATTAAAGAAAGAATACTGGGAAAAACTATCAAAACCAACTTTCAGAGAACCGTGGAAATTAATCAATGGCTTGCAACAATGCAAGGAGTGTTTATTCTTGAAAAGCAGCTGAATCTCAGTAAGAGCAGCAAGCTTTGTGGTGCTTTCACTTCCTATCCACCTCTCCTCAACTGTGAAATCCAGCAGCCTCACAGCCTGGGAGGGAGCAGAACCAGTCTGGAAGTTCCCCAAAGCCCACACTCAGGACTGTCATGGTCAGACCTGTCTTGCAGCTCCAGGAAAAGCCCTACTCATAGGATCAAGTTCAGTGGGAAAAGCCTTGTCCCCTGGGCATTTGTTGAAAACAATCAGCATCAGCTGTTTAACAGTTAAAGATAATATGACCAAAGTTTTTAAAAAAAGTTTTTTTCCATGGGCCAAGTTTATTTTGTTAGTAAGACTAAAATAGGTTATCTACAAAGGGAACGACTAATTACAAACAAATAATTATTGCATACTCCCTGCCAATTTTACATCTCTTGCCAGATACAAAACATTTACTTTAATGAACTTACAACGAGTTACTTGCCTAAAACCATGGAAAGTGGGGATATTTTCAAAGCAGCTGCTTATGTGATATGATTGACAAAACCTCCCCACCCCCCATCCCCAAACACACGTTATTAGTCATTCCTTTGAGTCAATACATTGAAGGCCTCTGTTAAAATATTATCTGCTAACAGACAAATGAAACTATTCACATTTAGTTCAAACTAGTTGATTTTCTTAGTCACTTAGTAAAAGGTCCTTTGTGAAAGAGACCCAGTAGCAGTTTTCTTCTTTTTTTTGAAAAGCCATCTGTATTTTTAGGTTTATTTTTAAGTGAAAATTTTACAACATGCTGGAAATTAGATCCTCTGCAGCTATTTATGTTTCTTACGATAAAAATTAGATGCCAATTTAAAAATATATTATCTCCTTTACACTTGTTCTTAAAATTCTTTTAGAGGATATGGGATACTTGAAGATTGCTGCACTATGGTATAGAGATCACCGTGAAAGTGCCTGAGGAATGGTTACCATTGGGGCAAACAAGAATTGGACAAACACATTTAAAAGACAATGCTGGGACGCATACCCATTAGGATGGCTACTATCGAAAAACCAAAACAGTAAGTGTTGACAAAGATGCGGAGAAACTGGAATCCTTGTGCACTACTGGTGATAATGTAAAGCAGTGCAGCTGCTATGAAAAACAATACGGCAGTTCCTTAAAAACATTACAAATAGAATTACCACATGATCCAGCATTCTACCTCTGGGTATATAACTAAAATAACTGAAGGCGGAATCTGGTAGAGATATTTGTATATCCATGTCCATAGCAGCATCATTCACAATAGCTAGAATGTAAAAACCTAAGTGTCCATCAATGGATGAATAGGCAAAATGTGACATATACATATAAAGGAATATTATTCCATCTTCAAAAGGAAGGAAATTCTGATGTGCTACAACATGGACGAACCTTGAGGACATTATGCTGAGTAAAATAAGCTGGTCACAGAAGGACAAATACTGTATGATTCCACTTACATGAGGTAAATACTCAAAATTTTATCACAGAGACAGAAAGTAGTATGGTGGGTGCCAGGGGCTTGAGGGAGGAGGAATGAGGAGTTTGAACGCAGAGTTTGAGTTTTGCAAGATGAAAAGAGTTCTGCAAATGGGTGATGGCTGCATAACAATATGAATATACAGCAGGTCCTCAAATAATGTTTCATTCAATGTTATTTCACTACAATACTGATTAAAAAAATCGATTCCCAGCCAGGGCCACTGTCTGTGTGGAGTCTGCATGTTCTCCTCACATTTACATATTCTGCAGTTACTCCAGTTTCCTCCCACATCCCAAAGATGTGCACATTAGGTTAATTGATGAGTCTAAATTGTCCAAGTCCTTGTGGGTGTGTATGTGAGTGTAACCGGTGATGGAATGGTGTCCTGTCCATGGTTGGTTCCTGCCTCGTTCCCTGAGCTGCTGGGATAGGCCGTAGTCACTCATAATCATGAACTAGAATAAACAGGTTGGAAAATGAGTGAATGAATAAATACAAATTATTGTAAAATAAAAATCTGTAATCACACAAATATGTGGCAAGACATGACTGTGATAAATGCTGCAGTATGAAAGTGCTGGCCATATTTGTTATTGTTTGCTTTTGAACTGCATGGTGGTGGGAGGTGCTCATTACAATTTTCACTTTGCAAACAGTTATTCCGTGATTTAATCCAACACCACTACAACCGCTGTCAATCACTGATTCACCAAAAATTGGGTAAATAATTATCTTGTTCTGGCCGGGAGTGGTGGCTCAAGCCTGTAATCCTAGCACTTTGGGAGGCCAAGGTGGGCGGATGATGAGGTGGGGAGATCAAGACCAGCCTGACCAACATGGTGAAACCCTGTCTCTACTAAAAAATACAAAAATTAGCTGGGTGTGGTGGCACACGCCTGTAATCCCAGCTACTCAGGAGACTGAGGCAGGAGAATCACTTGAACCTGGGAGGCAGAGGTTGCAGTGAGCCGAGACTGCGCCACTGCACTCCAGCCTGGGCAACAGAGCCAGACTCCATCTCAAAAAAAAAAAAAATTATCTTGTTTTTATCAATCTTTCTTAAAAGTATAGCTCACATTTATTTCAAATGTTTAATATAATAAATATTTGGGGTCTTTATTTAGAAGTTTGGTGATGTTTCTGTGACGAGAAGTATATTGCAGGAACTTAACTCTTGTTTATATCATTCAGCCCATGGTAAATTGGTTTTATTACCTGTGGTTTTGCTTAAAGTCACAGTTTCCAAGAACCTATCGAAGATAAGTGAGGACTTACTGGACTTAATGCTACTGAACTGTACACATAAAAATGGTTAAGATGATGAATTTTACATGTATTTTACCACAATTTTTAAAAACGAAAAAAAGAAATCCTGGGGAGTGAGCTGTTCAAAGAAGGCTTTGAAATGCTCTGATATATTCCAGAGATCTAGACAGCTACACAGGGGCAGGGCTTTGTGCATGGCCATGAAAGACCTGAGGCACCTGTGATCTGTTACATCTGACTCTGGGGTTCTGTGCAATCAGAAAGTGAAGGCTAAAGCAGACTTGGACTACCAGAGTGTTGAAGCTGTGTCCCAACACATATAGAGCCACTCTACAAAGGCTGGGAGACTTATAGGTTCAAGGCATTTAAGGAAATCTCTATCTAATACATTAGCTGACCACTCAGCACACTAAGCAAAGATTAAAAGTCACACATGACAAAGAATACAGACTTCATAGAATTAGTCCAGGAAAGTCACTAAAAAATCCAACAGCAACAACAACAAAACCCTTGAGAAGGAAGGGTCCTATTCCTTAAAATGTTCAGTTTTGGCTGGGTGCAGTGGCTCACGCCTGTAATCCCAGCACTTTGGGAGGCCGAGGAGGGCAGATCATGAGGTCAGGAGATCAAGACCATCCTGGCTAACACGGTGAAACCCCACCTCTACTAAAAATACAAAAAATTAACCAGGCATAGTGGCAGGTGTCTGTAATCCCAGCTACTCGGGAGGCTGAGGCAGGAGAATGGCATGAATCTGGAAGGCAGAGCTTGCAATGAGCCGAGATCGCACCACTGCCCTCCAAGAGCAAGACTCCATCTCAAAAAGAAAAAAAAAAAAGGTTCAGTTTTGAGCAAAACCAAGAGATACACAAAGAAACAGAAATAAAAAGCCCATGCAGAGGAAAATAAAGCAGCCAGTAGAAACTGTCCATGAGGGGGCCCAGATATTGTACTTCCTAGGCAAAGATTTTAAATTAGCTATTATAAATATGTTCAAAGAACTAAAGGAAAGCATTTCTAAAGAACTAAAGGAATATATAAGAATGATACCGGACAGGCGCAGTGGCTCACACCTGTAATCCCAGCACTAGGGATGGGTGAAACCCCATCTCTACTAAAAACATAAAAACAAAAAATTAGCCAGGTGTTGGGGTGGGCGCCTGTAGTCTCAGCTACTCTGGAGGCTGAGGTGGGAGAATGGCGTGAACCTGGGAGGCGGATCTTGCAGTGAGCTGAGATTGCACCACTGTACTCTGGCCTGGGCAACAAAGCGAGACTGCATTTCAAAAAAAAAAAAAAAGAATGATATCTCACCAAATAGAGAATATCAATGAAGAGATAACAATTATAAAAGTAGAACCAAGTAGAAATGCTAGAGTTGAAAATTACAAAACTGAAATACAAAATTCAGTAGATGCACTCAACAGCAGATTAGAATTGGCAAAAGAAAGAATCAGCAAACTTGATGATGGGTACATTGAGATTATCCAATCAGAGGAGCAGAAAGAAAAAAAAATAAAGAAAAATGAACAGAGCCTCAGAGGTCTGTGGGATACCACCAAACAAATCTGGAGGTCCCAGAGGAGAGAAAGAGGAAAAAAAAGGCTGAAAGGCTATTTGGAGAAATAATAGCCAAAATTTTCCATTAAACTTTCCATTTGATGAAAAATTTATATATTTTTAAAAGTTTAAGTGTATCCTACTTGTAGTTTGTTAAAGAGGTCCATACCTAGACACATCACATGCAAACTGCCAAAAAAAGAGAGAGAGAATCCTGAAAGCAGCAAGAGAAAAAGCATTCCTCTTGTATAAGACATCATCAGTAAGATTAACAGCTGGCTTCTCGTTAAAAAAAACAAACAAACCCCATGGAGACCAAAATGCTGTGGAATGACATACTTCAAGTTTGGGGAAGGTAGTGGGGATAATCCTATATCCAGCTAAACTATCCTTCCAAAAATGGAGAAGGAAAATAAAAAGTGAAGGGAAAATGAGATATTCCCAAATTAATAATAAACAAATAACACTGAGACAATCTGTTATTAGTAGATCTGCCTTATAAGAAATACTAAAGGGCCTCCTCTTTCAGGCTGAAATAAAAGAACATTACACATAACTTGAATCTACAAGAAGAAATAAAGAGCACTGTTAAAAGTAACTACATAGGTATATAAAAATGATAGTATAAATGTATTTTTGTTTGCTTGTAACTCATTCTTCTGATTTAAAAGGACAACTGCAGAAAACAATAACTATAAAAATGTTTTGACAATGTTATATGAAAATGTAATTTGCATGATGACAATACCACAAATAATAGGGATGGGAATAGAGTTGTACTGGAGCAAAATTTTTGTATATAATTGAAATTAAGTTGGTATTAATCTGAGCTAGATTGTTTTAAATTAAGATGTTAACTGAAATTAAATGTTAATTGAAAAGCAATCACTAAGAAAATACAGTAAAAGAAACAACAAAGAAATAAAACGGCACGTAAAAATATTTAATAGAAAAGAAAGCAATAATGGAGAGCAAAATGATGAGACAGAAAATAAACAGCAAAATGACAGGCACAAATCCTACTATATTAGTAATTAAATGTAAATGAATTCAACATTCTAATAGAAAAAGGCAGAGATTGGCAAAATGGATTAAAACACAAAACACAAATAGAAACAACAATCATTCTCCAATTATATGAGGAGACATGCTTTACATTCAGGGAAACAAAAAGGTTGAAAGAAAGGGGATGGAAATAAATATACCATGCAAACAGTACCTAAAAGATAGCTGAAGTGGCTATATAAACAGCAGACAAAATAGATTTTAATGCAAAAGAAAAAGATATTTTATAATACAAGGGTAAATCTATCAGGAAGACATAACAATTATAAACATATATACATGTGACAACAGAGCTCCAAAATAAATGAAGCAAACACTAACTTAAAAAGAGAAATAAATAGTTCAACAATAAATGTTGGAGACTTTAATATCCCATTTTTTATAATGAATAGAACTAGGCAGAAGATCAACAAAAAATAGAAGACTTAAACAACACTATGAACCAACTAGACCTGGCAGACATCTGTGTAATACTGCACCCAACAACTGCACAATATATATTCTTCAAGTACACATGAAACATTCTCTAGGATAGACCATACTTAGGCCCTAAAACAAGTCTCAATAAGCTTAAAAGGACTGAAATCATACAAAGTATGTCTTCCAACCACAATAAAATGAAATTAGAAATCAATAAAAGAAAATGTGAGAAATTCACAAATAAGTGCTAATTAAACATACCCCTAAATAACCTATGGAATTAATAACCTAAATAACCTATGGAATTAAAAAGAAATCACAGGGCAAATTAGAAAATATGTAGAGATTAATGAAAATGAAAATACACCATATCAAAATTTATGGGATGCAGCTAAGGCAGTGTTGAAAAGGAAATGTACAGCTGTAAACACCTATATTTAAAAAGAAAGATTTCAATTCAATAATCTAAACTTCCACCATTAGAAATGAAAAAGGAAATGCAAACTTAATCTAAAGCAAGCAGAAAGTAGAAAATAATAGCAATTAGGGTGGAAATAAACGGAAGACTCAAAAAAACAGAGAAAGTGACAAAATCAAAAGTTGGTTATTTGAAAATATTAACAATATTGACAAATCGTTAGGTAAACTAACCAATAAAATAATGAGAGAAGATTCAAACTACTAAAATCAGTAATGGTGAAGGGGACATTACTATGGGCCTTAAGGAATCAAGGATTATAAGCAATCTAGTAGCAATGATCACACCTAGCATGCAAGGAACCAAGACTCCTTGGAGAAATGACTGATTGAAGGGCTGGTACAGGAAATATACATGACGTGCCTTGGGTATTTTATAATACCAGAAAGTAAAGAAGTGCCAAAAAAGAAAACAAAGCCCATAATCATGTGGGGTATGTCAAAGGGAAATAGAAACCAACAGAAAAAGCTTCCAATGACCAAAGCTAGAACAATTTGAGCAAGTAGTATTAGATTATAATTCAAAGTACAAATAAAATCCATGACTCCACAATTATGTAAATGACTGAGTAAATAAATGAGGGAGAGTAGACAGGTCTACCATACAGAAGAATACCAAATAATTTATTACCAAATAGATACACCACCCTCAAGGATGTAGAGCATAACCTCCCACCTCTTATGTGTAAGGCACATAGAATGTGTTCATTCCAAAACCTACAGTATAAAAAGGGGGAAGAAAGAGTAACTCTACAGTGGAGAAACCTGGCCAACACTCTCAGCCAGGTAACCAAGATCAACATCCATAGTAATAAGTAATGTTGATAGCATGTATCTTGATATGATGTGATCAAGATACTACTTTACCACTGTCGTCTTCTTCCCCCAAACCCATAATCCCAGTATAATAATGAGAAACATAACAGACAAATCTCAATTGAGGGACATTCTACAAAATGTCTGAAGAGTACTCCTCAAAACTATCAAGGTCACCAAAAACAAGAAAAGTCGAAGAACTTATTACAGCTAAAAGGAGCCTAAGGAGATGTATTAGTCCGTTCTCATGCTGCTATTAGGACATACCGGAGACTGGGTAATTTATACAAGGAAAGAGGTTTAATTGACTCACAGTTCTGCAGGGCTGGGAGGCCTCAGGAAACTTACAATCTCGGTGGAAGGGGAAGCAAACACATCCTTCTACACATGGTGGCAGCAAGGAGAAGTGCAGAGTGAAGAGGGGGAGAGCCCCTTACAAAACCATCAAACTCATGACAATTCACTCACTATCACAAGAACAGCATGGAGGTAACTGCTCCCATGATTCAATTACCTTCCACCAGATCCCTCTCATGACACATGGGGATTATAGGAACTACAATTCAAGATGAGATTTGGGTGGAGACACAGCCAAACCATATCATTCCACCCTGGCCCCTCCAAAGTCTCATGTCCTCACATTTCTAAACACAATCACACCCTTCCAACAGTCCCCCAGTCTTAACTCATTCCAGCATTAACTCCAAAGTCCAAGCCCAAAGTCTCATCTGAGACAAGCCAAGTCTCTTCTGCCTATGAGCCTGTAAAATCAAAAGTAAGTTAGTTACATCCTAGATACAATGGAGGTACAGGCATTGGGTAAATACACCCATTCCAAATGGGAGAAATTGGCCAAAACAAAAGGGCTACAGGCCCCATGCAAGTCTGAAATCTGACAGGGCAGTCACTAAACTCAAAGCTCCAAAATGGTCTCCTTTGACTCCATGTCTCACATTTAGGTCACACTGATGCAAGAGGTAGGCTCCCATGGCCTTGGGCAGCTCTGCCCCTGTGGCTTTGCCGGGTACAGCTCGCCTCCTGGTTGCTTTCATGGGCTGGCCTTGAGTGTCTGTGGCTTTTCCAGGCACACAGTGCAAGCTGTCAGTGGATCTACCATTCTGGGGTCTGGAGGATAGTGGCCCTCTTATCACTGCTCCATTAGGCAGTGCCCCAGTGGGGACTCTGTGGGGGCTGTGATCTAACATTTCCCTTCCGCACTGCTGTAGCAGAGGTTCTCTATGAGGTCTCTGCCCCTGCAGCAGACTTCTGCCTGAACATCCAGGCCTTTCCACACATCCTCTGAAATCTAGGTGGAGGTTCCCAAACCTCAATTATCGACTTCTGCACACCCTCAGGCCCAACGCCACATGGATGCTGCCAAGGCTTGGGGACTGCACCATCTGAAGCAACCACCTGAGCTGTATGTTGGCCCCTTTTAGCCACGGCTGGAGTGGCTGAGACACAGCACCAAGTGCCAAGGCTGCACACAGCAGGGTGGCCCTGGACCTGGCCCAGGAAACCACTTTTCTCTCCTAGGCCTCCAGGCCTGTGATGAGAGGGGGCTGGCGTGAAGACCCCTGACATGCCCTGGAGAGATTTTTCCCATTATCTTGGTGATTAACATTCAGCTCCTTGTTGCTTACGCAAATTTCTCCCCAGAAAATAGGGTTTGTTTGTTTGTTTGTTTGTTTGAGATGAAGTCTTGCTCTTGTCCCAGGCTGGAGTGCAGTGACGTGATCTCGGCTTACTGCAACCTCTGCCTCCCAGGTTCAAGGGATTCTCCTGCCTCAGGCTCCTGAGTAGCTAGGATTACAGGTGCCTGCCACCATGCCCAGCTAATTTTTGTATTTTTTAGTAGAGACGGGGTTTCACCATGTTGGCTAGGCTGGTCTCGAACTCCTGACCTCAGGTGATCCACCTGCCTCAGCCTCCCAAAGTGCTGGGATTATAGGCGTGAGCCACCGTGCCCGGCCGGGGTTTCTTTTTGTCACATCATCAGGCTGCAGATTTTCCAAACTTTTATGCTCTGGTTCCTCTCGAATGCTTTGCCACTTAGGAATTTCCACCAGATACCATCCTGAATCACCTCTGAAGTTCAAAGTTCCACAGATTTCTAGGGCAGGGACAAAATGCCACCAGTCTCTTTGCATAGCAAGAGTGACCTTTACTCCAGTTCCCAACAAGTCCCTAATCTCCATCTGAGACCACCTCAGCCTGACCTCACTGTCCATATCACTATCAGCATTTTGGTTAAAGCCATTCAACAAGTCTCTAGGAAGTTCCAAATTTTCCCACATTTTCCTGTCTTCTGAGCTCTTCAAGTCTCTAGAAAGTTCCAAACTTTCCCACATTTCCCTATCTTCTTCTGAGCCCTCCAAACTGTTCCAACCTCTGCCTGTTACCCAGTTCCAAAGTCACTTCCACATTTTGGGGTATCCTTATAGCAGCACCCCACTCTCTGTGGTACCAATTTACTGTAGTAGTCTGTTCTCACACTGCTATAAGGACATGCCCAAGACTGAGTAATTTATAAAGGAAAAAGGTTTGATTGACTCACAGTTCTGCAAGGCTGGGGAGGCCTTAGGAAACTTACAATGATGGTGGAAGGGGAAGCAAACATGTCCTGCCTCACATGGCAGCATCAAGGAGAAGAGCATAGCACAGTTGGGGGAAAGCCCCCTTATAAAACCATCAGCTCGTGTGAGAACTCACTATCACAAAAACAGCATAGAGGCAACTGCCCCCATGATTCACTTACGTCCCACTAGCTCTCTCCCACAACACATGGGGATTATAGGGACTACAATTCAAGATGAAACTTGGGTGGGGACACAGCCAAACCAGATCAGGAGACATCAAAATTAAATGCAATGTGTTATCCTGGATGGGATCTTGGATCATTAAGTTAAAAGGGACATTAGGTAAAACTAAGGAAATCTGAATAAAGTATGAATTTCAGTTAATAATAATATATCGGTATTGGTTTATTAATTATAACAATATACTATATTAATGTTAGTTGTTAATAATAAAGGAAACTGGGTATGGCGTATATGGGAACTCTCTGCAATCTCTGCTTTTTTTTTTTTTTTGAGACAAAATCTCCGTCACCCAGGCTGGAGTGTAGTGGCATAATCTTGGTTCACTGCTACCTCCACCTCCCAGGTTCCAGTGATTCTCATGCCTCAGCCTCCCAAGTAGCTGGCATTACAGGTGCACACAACCATGCCCGGCTAATTTTTGTATTTTTAGTAGAGATGGGGTTTCACCATGTTATCCAGGCTGGTCTTGAACTCCTGACCTTCAGTGATCTGCCTGTTTCAGCCTCCTAAAACTTTTCTAAAATAAAATTTTATTGTAAAAAGGGATCATAGAGGAATACTATGAGTAACTGTATGCCAACAAATTGGATAACCTAGATGAAATGGACTGATTCCTAGAAAAAGACACAAACTACCAAAACTGACTCAAAAAGCAGAAAATCTGAATACATTTATAACAAGATATTGAATTATCTCTTGTTTAATTGAATTATCTGATGGTTTCACTGGCCAATTATACCGTGTTCACAAAATCAAAATCAAACCTTCACAAATTCTTCCAAAAAATAAGAGGGAACACTTGCCAATTTTTGCTATGAGGTCAGCTTTCACCTGATATCAAAACCAGAAAAAGACATTACAGGAAAAGAAAACTACAGTCCAATATCTGTTATGAATAGAGACATAAAAATCCTTAAGAGAATACTAGCAAACCATATCTAGCAACATATAAAAAGGACCACACACCATGACCTGTGAGATTTATCACATGAATGCAAAGTTGGTTTAACATTCCAAAATCAGTCAATGTAATAAACAATATTAAAAGGACAAAAGCCATATGATCATGTCAATAGCTACAAAAAGAGTATTTGACAAAATCTAACACCCTTTTATGATTAAAAACACTCAACAAACTAGGAATAGAAAGAGACTTCTTTATCCTACATAGAGAATATCTATGAAAACTCACAGCTAACATCATACTTAGTGGTTGAAAGACAATGATTTTCTCTGAGATCAACAACAAAACAACAATGTCTACTTTCACATCATGTATTTAACACTGTACTATAGTTTCGACCCAGGACAGGCAAGAAAATAAAAGACATCAGATTGGAATGAAGAAGCTAAAATATCTCTATTCACAGATGATATGCATTTGTATATAGAAAATCCTAAGGAATCCATAAAAAAAACCTTATTAGAGCTAATAAATGAGTTCAGCATGGTTTTAGTATACAATACCCACACACAAAAATAAACTGTATTTCTAAACAGTAGCAAAGAACAATCTAAAAATTAAGAAAATTCCATTAACAATAGCATTACAAAGGATAAAATAGGAATAAACAAAATAAGTGAAAGATTTATACATTGAAAACTACAGAATATTGTTGAAAAAATAAAGAAGATCTAAATTAATGGGAAGACATTTCATGCTCATGGATTAGAAAACTTAATTTTTTTCTTTTTTCTTTTTTTTTTAAATGAAGTCTTGCTCTGTCACCCAGGCTGGAGTGCAGTGGTGCAATCACAGCTCACTGCAGCCTCAACCTCCTGGGCTCAAGTGATCTTCCTGCATCAGCCTGCCAAGTAGCTGGAACTACAGGCATGCGCCACCACACCTGGCTAATTTTTTTTTTTAATTTTGTAGAGATGGAGTCATTCCTATGTTACCCAGGCTGGTCTCGAACTCCTAGGCTCAAGTGATCCTCCTGCCTTGGCCTCCCAAAGTATTGGGACTATAAGCATGAGCCATGGCACCCAGTCAGAAGACTTAATATTGTTAAGACAGCAATACTCCCCAAATCAATCTACAGATTCAATACAACCCCATCAGAATCTTAGCTGCATCTTCTGTAGTAATCAGCAAGCTGATCCTAAATTCAAAGGTCTCACTATATCCAGAAGAATCTTGAAAACGAAAAACATAGTTGAAGAACTCACACTTCCCAATTTCAAAACTTACACATAGTACTAACATATAGACATATAAATGACCAGGGGAACAGAATCGAGAGTACAGAAAAAAACCTTACATTTGTCATCAATTTATTTATTTATTCATTTTTTAAGACAGGGTCTTGCTCTGTCACCTAGGCTAGAGTGCAGTGGCATGATCCTGGCTCACTAAAACGTGCATCTCCTGGGCTCAAGCAATCCTCTCACCTTAGCCTCCCAAGTAGCTGGGACTACAGGCGCACGCCACCACGTATGGCTAATTTTTGTATTTTTTTTGTAGAGACAGTGTTTCACCATATTGCCCAGGCTGGTCTCGAACTCCTGGACTCAAGCAATCCATCTGCCTCAGCCTCCCAAAGTGCTGGGATTACAGGCATGGGCTACTGCAGCTGGTAATCAATTTATTTTTGACAAGAATGTTAAGGCAATTCAATGAGGAAAAAACAGTCTTTTCAACAAATGGTGCTGGGACAACTGCATATACACATGCAAAACAATAAAGCTGGACCCCTACCTCATGCCATATATAAAAAGTAACTCAAATTGGATTACAGACTAAATGTGAGCTAAAATTATAAAACTATTAGACAAACACATAGAATTAAATTTTCATTACTGGAGTTAGGCAATAATTTCTTAACTATGATGCCAAAAGCAGAAACAACAAAAGAAAAAAAGATAAACTGGACTTCATTAAACTTAAAAACCTTTGTGCTTCAAGGAACATCATGAAGAAAGTGAAAAGGTAATCTATAGAATGACAGAAAATATTTGAAAATCAGATCTCTGATAAGGGACTTGTGCCTCTGATAAGGCATATTAAAAGAAAACTCTTAAAATTCTATAATAAAAGACAACCCCATTAAAAATGGTCAAATAATTTGAATAGACATTCTCCAAAAAAGATACACAGATGACCAAAAAACACATGAAAAGATGCTCAACCTCCTTAGTCACTACGGAAATGCAAATCGAAAGCATAGGAGTTACTACTTCGGACTCGCCAGGCTGATAACATGCTGATAAGAACGTGTAGGAATCTGAACCCTCACACATTTTTGTTAGGAATGTAAAATGGTGCAAATGATTTTGTAAACAGTCTGGCAGTTCTTTAAAATGCTGAGTTACCATGAGACCCAGCAAATGAAGGCTAACTAGAAGCCACGTTCAGAAACATGAAAACCCCGAGGATGGCACCAGCAGGCACTCAACCCCGAGGACGGCACGAGCAGGCACTCAACCCCGAGGACGGCACCAGCAGGCACTCAACCCCGAGGACGGCACCAGCAGGCACCCAATGGAGACTCTGCTTTTGCTCCAGGCAAACAGGATGTTCCAAGGGACCAAGGGAGGCCAGCATCTGCAGTAAGCACACAACCCATGTAGAATATGAAGAGTTAAGAACTCAGGGAAGGCTCGTGCCTCATCACTGCTGGGCCTTACAGAGGAGGCACAGGATATGAGGTTTGGTCCAACCCAGCTGGCAGGGCTGGCTTTTCCAGTTAAAATGGACCCAACAGTGTCGACTGAGTAAGGAGGACAGAGGGCAGGCACTCCGAACAGGGCAGAACTTGCCTTCCCTCACATGCCTGTCTCCACCCTGACCCCAAACTACAAAAGTCCTCAGTCCTTCTTCTCTAATTCAGGAACCAAAACTATATATGAATGATATTTCTGGAGTCACAAGGCTCTGGCAATATAAACCTATTTTCATTATTCAACTTCTATACTGAAGGATAAGTCATCACCATTAACACGATTATGTATTACCTTCCAGGTTAAAAGATATTACAAACATAAAATTTTCTTGATACCTAAGAGGTCTATCTAAACTTACCATACATTTAAACAAATCAGAGCATGAATGACTCTAGAAGGTCATAAAACTCTTTTTCTGTCTAAAACAGAAATCCAAAATCCTTTTGGCCTGCCTGATTGCCTGGGTCCTGATTCAGTATGTTCTGGACAAACCTCCTGATCGTGTGAGGTTCTCTCACTGTCGGCACAAACAGGGCTCATGTTTGGTGTGTACTTCAAAGCTGGGTATCTGTCTTCATGCCCTGAATTAAATCATAAGCTTCCCAATTGAAAGTGACCGTCCAAGGTGGGGTGCGGTGGCTCATGCCTGTAATCTGAGCACTTTGAGAGGCCGAGGCGGGCGGATCACGAGGTCAGGAGATCAAGACCAACCTGGCTAACACGGTGAAACCCCATCTCTACTAAAAATACAAAAAATTAGCCAGGTGTTATGGCGGGCACCTGTGTAGTCCCAGCTACTTGGGAGGCTGAGGCAGGAGAATGGCGTGAACCCAGGAGGCGGAGGTTGCAGTGAGCCGAGATCGCGCCACTGCACTCCAGCCTGGTCGACAGAGCGAGACTCCGTTTCAAAACAAAAAAAAGTGACGGTCCAAGCCCCTGCACTGAAGGCTCAGAGAGGGTGAGAGACTTGCCCAAAAGCTACAGAGAAACTTGATTCCAGGCTGGAAATAACTCATTTCCTGACTCTGGCCCAGTGCTCCAACTGTGTACGCATTCTTCTTACCACTGAAAACATGGTCCCCTGCTGGTTTCATCTTCAACTCAGTCAGCTACTATTGACTTAAAAACTTCAGGATGTCACGCTTTTGCTGATCAAGGTGCAGCTCTGGCTCAGAACCATCCCCAAGGAACCGCGGCACCGTTTCTCAGTCTACGCACGAAGCAGCCGTCACCCGCATGTTGGACTCATGTCTGCTTTTCCTTTACAAAGCGTCCAAAATAATGAAGAGGAGAATTCTAAGTGTTTTCTTGTCACCCAGGTCCTTTCACACTAGGGAGGATCCTTAGGGCCTGGACCCATGTGCTGTTCTTCAACAAACCAAAGGGAGGGAAGCTGTTGGCCATTTCCATCACTCATGCAAAGGCCCATGCCATGTTAAAGTTCTCACAGCTGCTTGGGGCATGAGACACACATAGATGATCTTTAATCTTTAAGCCACTTGGGAGATGTAGTGTCCCCTTTATAGAGGCAGACAACTGAATGTCCCCTTCACAGTTATCCTGCTCACTCTCTGCCACAGTGCCTGGCTCAGTTCCCTCTCAGCTCACCTCCCCCTTCAGGCTGGTTTTCACAAAAAAGCAAAATTAAACTTGAAGGGCAAATGTTTCTGACACTGCATTTCTATTGTCCTTTGTCATTTCCTCAAAATACTCTTGCTGTTTTTTAAAAGCATTCTTTTTCTCCTTTGCACCCAAATCAAGGTAGTGTTGCCTGAAGTAGTCGGAGAAGCTTGGGAAAGCAGCCATCCTGGGGAAACCAGCAAGTTTCAATGTAGATGCCCCCTCCCACATGTACAACACATACAAAGAGGAAAGTTCAGGTCTAGTGTGACACCCAAAGGCAGTCTAGCGTGCTGCCAGAGGACAAGATCAGAGCACACCTAGTCGTCTCTGGGCCGGCTCACGAGGGTCCCACACACGGATGTCTAACTCTGCACATCACCCCATCACAAAGAAAACCACTCTAATGTGTAGGAAGACACAGGCTTCTTTAACATGTATGGTTTTTAAAAATTAGGGTCATACACTGTTATATTTCTCTTTATGGTTTGAATAGGGCTATATAACCACATAGCTCAACATTCAAAAGGTATTTAGTGAAATATCCAGCTACCCAGCCCCTTCCCCACAGGTAACCAATGACTTCAGTTTTTTTTTTTTTTTTTTTGAGACAGAGTTTCTCTCTTTGTTGCGCAGGCTGGAGTGCAATAGCGCGATCTTGGCTCACTGCAACCTCCGCCTCCTGGATTCAGGCGATTCTCCTGCCTCAGCCTCCTGAGTAGCTGGGATTACAGGCATGCACCACCACGCCCAGCTAATTTTGCTTTTTAGTAGAGACGGGGGTTCCTCCATGTTGGTCAGGCTGGTCTTGAACTCCTGACCTCAGGTGATCCGCCTGCCTTGGCCTCCCAAAGGGCTGGGATTACAGGCTTGAGACTTCAGCTTTTAATGTGCCCTTCTAGAGATATCTTATGCATATGAAGGCAAACAAATGTGAATTGTCTCTATCTTCCGTCTTTTCTAAACAATAGTAGCACACTACCCACACTGGTCTACTTCATGCTTTTTTCACTTAATTGGTATATTTTGAAAACAGTCTTTTTGCTGGATGTTCCTATTTCCACTGGGGCAGTACCCCTGATTCACAGATGATGCTGAACCGGAGAAAGATTACATCTCTTGATTATAAGGTGCCCCCAGAGACGTGACAGACTGTTGTCACACTGGCCAGCAAAGAACCAGGCTGAAGACCCAGGCATTAATTTATCAGTCAAAATTTGCTGAGGAACAGGTCACCTCCCAGACCCCAAGCAGCCACAAAATTAAAATTTTTAATTGCCATATTACCAGTGGCAGGAAACTGCTGCGGCTTACCACTGACTACAATCACACAGCAGGCACTTGAATCTTCACTGAATTAATGAATTAAAACCTGTTGACCAGTGTTTTTGTTTATTTGCTTTTTGGAGACAGGGTCTTATTCTGTTGCCCAGGCTGCAGTGCAGTGTGGCTCACTGCAGTCTCAACCTCCCAGGCTCTAGCAATCCTCCCACCTCAGCCTCTCCAGTAGCTAGAACTATAAGCTCCCAACCACCACACCCAGCTAATTAAAAAATATATATATATTTGTAGAGACAGTCTCACCATGTAGCTGGAGCTGGTCTCGAATTTCTGGGGTCCAGTGATCCTCCTGCCTCAGCCTCCCAAATTGCTGGGATGACAGGCATGGCCTGGCTTGACCAGTTTTAAAATAAAACTCTAGAATTTTATTAAATTGACATTGGCTGACAATGTCACAAAACAGAAAGACAGGACAAGGTTTGAGCACAAAGTCATGAAATGTGTTCCATGTCCCTTATAGAGCAATGAGTCCCGCCAGTCCGGCCCTGTGGACATTGCATTTGCCATAATCTTCCCCCATCTGGAGCCAAATGTCAGCATGCAGGTGAAGATGTTTTCAAGCAACAAAAACAGGGAGGCAATGTTTCAAATACTTGCACGCGGGTGACAAGAGGCAAGGCTGTGTTTTCTTGCAAAAGGCTTTGCTTCCAAATGACTCAAGAAGGAAGCACTGAATTGCTCTGACCAGCTCCCCTTCTTCTGGTCAAACTTGAGTGGGAGCCACTGGGTCACACACACCGGGTAGTGTTCCACACTGGCGACTGCAAGGCAGGCACTGCATCTGTTGCAGGCCGGTGGATTCTCCTGAGAGTCTGAGGACTTCCCACCCACTCCCCATCCCACATCCTTCCCTTCAGCAGAACAGACCCTAGAAAGAGAAGAGCATCTGAGAAACTCCATTCATGAGAGGGCAACCCCGGGAACCACCAGGCCACCAGGGCTTCAGAAAGGCCAGGAGGTTCACAGAAGTATTCTCTTGAGTGGCTGTGTCTCTATTTGAACTCACTTCTTTGAGCCAGGTAGAAACTTACTCATTGAACCCATATTTTCCTGTGCTGGGCTGAACAGTAAAAGAAAAATGTGGTCTCCATTTTATCCTCAAGAGAGCTTAGTATACAGTAGATACTAAAAACATTTACTAAACGACAGGTGACCAGTGTGAGGCAGGCCCCACCTTTGTTCATCCGAGGAGTGGTTTCAAGGCCTCTGAGCACAGCAGGAAAAGGGCCCAACCTGGTGCTCAGGAAGTCGAATCCCATGGGGAGACGGCAGCAAGCAGGGAGACCCCAAGTGAAAACTGCGGAAGCCGCCGTGGGGAGGTGAGGGGAGGTGAGCGGAGGGGAGCTCCCGGACACACAGTCCTGGGGAACACATGCCACATGCACAAGGCCACCCCAGGCCCCTCCACATTGACCCCCAGCCTCCTCAACCAGCTCTGCTGGGTGAGTCTCAGGCACCAAGTGCCCCTACAGCTCCCGTTGTCTGCAAGGGGTCCCCACCCCAACAAGGCCCACCCACCCCAGGCCTGCCCCAAGGCGCACAGACTGTCTCTCATCTAAGGTCCCAGACACCACAGGGTCTTGGCCCCCAGGCCCATAGACTGCACCTCCTAACATGCAGCCCTGAAGCCCCACCCCCATCCACAGACTGTGCCTCCCACCTAAGGCCCTGCCCACTGAGGCCCCATCCCCTGCCCACAGACTGCCCCTCACATCTAAGGCCCCTCTCCGCCAAGGACCTGCCTCACACCCCCAGGGGCCTGCCTCCCATCTAAGGCCCCCACCCCAGGCCTACAGGTGAGAACACTGAACAACTGCAGGTGATCAAATACTTACAATTGTGACAAATGGAAACAGTAAGTGCATCAAACACATGAAAGCACATTTCCTGGTCGAGATATGAGGAAGCTAACAGAAGTGGGATTTCATTTCATTATTTCATTTCATTTCATTTCATATTTCATTTTCATTTCATCATTTTATTTCATTTCATTTCATGACGGAGTCTCACTCTGTCGCCCAGGCTGGAGGGCAGTGGCGTGATCTCAGCTCACCATAACCTCCACCTCCTGGGTTCAAGCGATTCTCCTGCCTCAGCTTCCCGAGTAGCTGGGACTACACGTGCACGCCACCACACCCGGCTAATTTTTTGTATTTTTAGTAGATATGGGGTTTCACCATGTTGGCCAGGCTGGTCTTGAACTCCTGACCTTGTGACCCACCCACCTCGGCCTCCCAAAGTGCTGGGATTACAGATGTGAGCCACTACACTTGGCCAGAAGTGGTATTTTAAAAGGATTTAAGGGCTCAAGGAAGCCTTTACAATATAGTAAATTTAAAAACACATACAAGAACACAACACTGAATCTGCAGTGAGGTCCCAATTAGGTCAGAAATTACCTTGGCACAACACAGAGCAGATGGGCAAGGCCCCTGGGCTGGGAATCCTGTCTGAGCCAGGAGCCCCCTCAGGCCAAGGAAGAGGACCTCTGGGCTGGGCCCAGGCAAGGTCATTTCAGAAAGTTCTAGCTCCTGCTCCTTGAGGATGTTCCTTGAACCAGAAGCATTCCCTGGAGCCAGCTGGAGATGCTCTACACCAGACTCGGAGTCCAAATCTGCACTCTCACGAGAGTCAGGGCTCATGTGCACATTAAAGGTTGCACAACTGACCTGTCTTCATGCAGCTGATGGTTTGCTCGAGCCAGAAGTTAGACAGTAATCCACACATGCAAATACGTAATTGCAAACTCTGAGAGATGCAAATGAAGACTGTAAAACACAGGCCCTAATTTAAACTGAGTGAATAAGGAGTGGAAATAACTGGGTGAAGCGTGAGGACAGAGAGCGTTTCATCCCACGGCACAACCAAAGGAGCCTGGACAGCCCCAGGAACGAGGAGGGCAGCGTGGGCGGCCAGGCAAGCAGGACTTTGTGTGTGTCTGAGATGCTCCAGGGAAACGCCGACACAGGCAGTTGGCTCCAGGACGTGCTGGGGGCCTTCAGGTGTCTTCCACATTCCCCCACACATCCAGGTGGGTCGTAGGGTCACAGTGTCACCACATCAGAGGAAGAAGACCCTCAAGTCTCACTGTCAGGGTGGGGTCACATGCCCAGCTCTAAACCATTCACTGGCAGGGGGTGAGACTCGCCTTAGACTGTCAGACCCCTGGCCTAGAGCAGGGTCTGTTGGGAGGGGATGGCGATGCTGGCCTACCATCCAAGCCCAGACGCATTCCAGCTGTAAAGGATCTCACATGTGTGCATGGCAAACATGAGCCGCCTCGGACCTTCAAGCCAGGGAGCACATGTGCACATCTGTGCCCTGTAGGAAACTAAGAAACACACTGAGAACTCCATGTAGGAAAAGAGAGTGCAACAGGTCTTAAATACAGGCGGTCCTCCTAATGAGGAACCAGTTGGAGCGTGGGACTCAGCAGTAGTTTGCTACAGAATGACTTCCTGGGCTGACACGTTGGGACGGTTTAAAATCGGGCCACACACCTATGAGTCAGATGAGGTGGAGCCTGGCGCCTGCCTAGGTGCTGTCCACCCAAGATCCAGAGTGATGATGGTACAGCCGCTGGCACTCGCAGAACTGCCCAGACGAGCATCATGCCAGACTGCCCAGGGTGACGGCTAAACCCACTGTACCCTGTGGCCCCTCTGAGCACAGACAGCCCCTGCAGAGGGCCTGCCACTCTGGTTCATGCATGTGTTCTGCACTGATGCACCCAGCACTGCTAAATGTAGGAGTGGGGGAGGGGTAGGAGTGGGGGAGGGGTGGGAGTGGGGGAGGGGTAGCAGTGGAGGACACAGAGGTCTACGAACGTGGTCTCCATCCAGAAGGGATTTACCATACAGGAGAGAAGTCAGAGTCTCTGCCAAGCTTTGTGCGCATGATCTCTTTAATCCTGATGGCAACCTTAGGGAGGTGTCACTGTTCCCACTTTACAAACCAGGAGACTAAAACCTAGAGGGGTTTAATAACCTGCCCATAGTCACAAGGCTAGTAAATGAAGGACCTGAGGCTGAATTCAAAAAGGGAATTTGGAAAAGACCTAAAGAGTTACAATGATGGGAGAGAGAATTCCAAATGGAAGGTCAGGGACAAGGGGTGCCCTTTGTGGGAAGGAACACCCCAGGTGGGAGGGGATGTCCCTCATGGAGGGAATGGACAACGATGGCCCATCAGCAAGAGAGCGGGATGAACAGGCCAGGGCTACTCCAGAAGCAACTGAGGGCTCAGGAGACTCTAGTGCTGAGAGGTAGGGCCAGGGGAAAGGTGCTGGGGGTTGGCCTGGGCCCAAGTGTGTGAGGCATGAGCACAGGCTGCTCATCTGTCCCTGCCTTCACAAGACTTTCCTGAAAGGTAAATTCACTTAGGCAGATGCCTCGAACTCCAGCCTATGGAAGAAAGTGGGGTCCCATTCCGATGTGAGCTCATGATACATGGAGGAATTAGGCAGTTCTGCATCCGAGCTGTGCTGCCTACTGGGAGCGGCTGAGGGGATGCAGGCTGGGTCACTGGAGTTGTACAACTACAGACAGACAACATTGCAAAGCTGCAAAGAGCCAGGCTCTGAGTGGACACACCTGGGTTCCAATCCTCACCTGTACTGGCTGTGTAACTCTGGATAATTTATTAAACTTCTCTGATCCTGTTCCTCCTTCATAAAATAGATAAAAACATTCATCCCAGGGTTGTGGTGAGAATCTAATATGAACACATGTACTGTGCTCAACATAGGCCCTGGTGAGCGAGTAAGACCCCAGCCAATGGGAGCAATTCACTCGCTCAACTTGCTCACCAAGCTGTGTGTTCTCCCCCAGGGCCTAGAGATGGCTTCGGCATCTCACAGGCATCCACAGGGATGGCTGCTGAGCCCTTCTCAAAAACCCAAAGTTGCAAGCACAGTAAAGGGAGACCTCTTGCATGTGTGGAATTATAATAGCACAGAATAGTAAGCCTGTTTTGGGCTCACACTGTGGGCCTGAGCTGCTGGCAGATTCAGCCTTCCTGCAGCTGAACCACAAGCCCTAATCTCTGAGTAGAAGCCACTGCTTTCCTACACTTGTCCCCTCACTGCTGGCAGGTGGCTGTTTTTCAGGGCATTTTTAAAAAATGAAATAATCTTTTAGTAATTCCGTGAGTGAAAAGCTGTGCTCATGAGTGTGACCAGAGCCTGCAGCTCTGGGTGCAGATAAAGAGTGGTAGGCTCTGCCCCCACCCCCCAAGCCACACAATTCAACAGGCCTCTGCTAGGTGGTGTCCACACCAGGGACTGGGGTGGGTGGGGTGTGTCACCAGGAGTACTCTGACCTCCACTGCAGAAAGCCCACTGCGGGGCTGCTGAAGGAGGTGGATGAGGTGGCCAGGCCTGCAGTCCTGGGCCTGGGCTCCCTGCATGTATTGGTCTGTTTTTATGCTGCTGATAAAGACATACCCGAGACTAGGAAGAAAAAGAGGTTTAATTGGACTTACAGTTCCACGTGGCTGGGGAGGCCTCAGAATCATGGCGGGAGGTGAAAGGCACTTCTTACATGGCGGTGGCAAGAGAAAATAGGAAGATGCAAAAGCAGAAACCCCTGATAAAACCACCAGCTCTCGTGAGACTCATTCACCACGAGAACAGTGCGGGGGAAACTGGCCCTATGATTCAAATTATCTCCCACCAGGTCCCTACCACAACACGTGGAAATTATGGGAGTACAATTTAAGATAAGATTTGGGTGGGGACACAGAGCCAAACCATATCATTCCACCCCTGGCCCCTCCAAATCTCATGTCCTCACATTTCAAAACCAATCATGCCCTCCCAACAGCCCCCCAAAGTCTTAACTCACTTCAGCATTAACCCAAAAGTCCACAGTCCAAAGTCTCATCTGATACAAAGCAAGTCCCTTCCACCTATTAGCCTGTAAAATCAAAAGCAAGCTAGTCACTTCCTAGATACAATGGGGGTACAGGTATTGGGTAAATATAGCTATTCCAAAAGGCAGAAACTGGCCAAAACAAAGGGGTTACAGGGCCCACGCAAGTCTGAAATCCAGCGGGACAGTCAAATTTTAAAGCTCCAAAATGATCTCCTTTGACTCCAGGTCTCACATCCAGGTCATGCTGATGCAAGAGGTGGGTTCCCACGGTTTTGGGTAGCTCCACCCCTGTGGCTTTCCAGGGTACAGACTCCCTCCAGGCTGCTTTCATGGCTGGCATTGAGTGTCTGTAGCTTTTCTAAGCAAACACTGCAAGCTGTCAGTGGATCCACCATTCTGGGGTCTGAAGTACTGTGGCCCTCTTCTCACAGCTCCACTAGGCAGTGCCCCAGTAGGGACTCTGTGTGGGGGCTCCCACCCCACATTTCCCTTCAGCACGGCCCTAGCAGAGGTTCTCCATGAGGGCTCCACCCCTGCAGCAAACTTCTGACTGGACATTTAGGCATTTCCACACATCTTCTGAAATCTAGGTAGAGGTTCCCAAACCCCAAGTCTTGACTTCTGTGCACCCTCAGGCTCAACACTAAATGGAAGCCGCCAAGGCTCCTCGATACTTATGCAAATTTCTGCAGCTGGCAAGAATTTCTCCTCAGAAATTGGGTTTTTCTTTTCTATCACACTGTCAGGCTGCAAATTTTCCAAACTTTAATGGTCTGCTTCCCTTACAAAACTGAATGCCTGGCTGGGCGCGGTGGCTCACGCCTGTAATCCCAGCACTTTGGGAGGCCAAGGTGGGCATATCACCTGAGGTCAGGAGTTCGAGACCAGCCTGGCCAAGATGGTGAAACCCCGTCTCTACTAAAAATACAAAAATTAGCCAGGTGTGGTGGCGGGTGGCTGTAATCCCAGCTTTTTGGGAGGCTGAGGCAGGAGAATCGCTTGAACCCATGAGGCAGAGGTTGTAGTGAGCCGAGATCACGCCATTGCACTCCAGCCAGGGGGAAAAGAGCGACACTTCATCTCAAAAAAAAAAAAAAAACAAAACAACGAAAGTGAATGCCTTTAATGACAGTCACTCTTGAATGCTTTGCTGCTTAGAAATTTCTTCCACCAGATTCTCTAAATCATCCCTCTCAAGTTCAAAATTCCACAAATCTCTAGCGCAGGGGCAAAATACCACCCATCTCTTTGCTAAACCCTAACCCTAACCCTTTGCTCCAGTTTCCAACAAGTTCCTCATCTCCATCTGAGACCACCTCAGCCTGGACCTTATTGTGCATATCACTAACAGGCTTTGGTCAAAGCCACTCAACAAGTCTCTAGGAAGTTCCAAACTTCCCCACATTTTCCTGTCTTCTTCTGAGCCCTCCAATCTGTTCCAATCTTGCCTGTTACCCAGTTCCAATGTCACTTCCACAGTTTCAGGTATCTTTTCATGTATCTTTCAACACCCCACTCTGCTGGTACCAATTTACTGTATTAGTCCATTTTCACACGGCTGATAAAGACATACCCGAGACTGGGAAGAAAAAGAGGTTTAATTGGACTTACAGTTCCACATGGCTGGGGAGGCCTCAGAATCATGGTGGGAGGTGAAAGGCACTTCTTACATGGCAGCGGCAAGAAAAAAATGAGGAAGATATGGAAGTGGAAACCCCTGATAAAACCATCAGATCTCATGAGACTTATTCACTACCACGAGAACAGTGTGGGGGAAATTTCCCCCATGATTCAAATTATCTCCCACCAGGTCCCTCCCATAACACATGGGAATTATGAGAGTACAATTCAAGGTGAGATTTGGGTGAGGACACAGCCAAGCCATATCACTGCACCTGCCCCATCTCCACCAGACAGACTGGACACAAGGCCAAACACGCCCACACCAGCATTCATGGGCAGGATCAGAGGCTCAGACAGCAGAGGAGAGGGTCTAGGATGCATGAGGGCATTTAGGAAGCAGCCCATCCCTGAGTGGTGTCCTTCCTACAACCCACGGGGCCATATCCCTGGGGAACTGCTACCAGCTCATGGTGCAGTAAACCAGGAAAGGTGAGTGTGGGCTCACAGGTAAACCCTCCTGAGGGACAGACCTCCTTGCACACAGGGACCTGGGGCTGCTCATCTCCTGAGTAGTGGAGTGGGGTCTCCTCAACAGTGAGACTCTCAAGGGACAGACCTCCATGCATACAGGGACCCCAGCTTCTCTTCTCCTGAGGAGTGGAGTGGGGCCTCCTCAACAGCGAGACCCTCAAGGGATAGACCTCTATGCACGCAGGGACCCCAGCTTCTCTTCTTCTGAGGAGTGGAGTGGGGCCTCCTCAACAGTGAGACCCTCAACAGTGAAACCCGTGGAGGACAGACCTCCACGCAAACAGGGACCCCAGCTGCTCATCTCCTGAGGAGTGGAGTGGGGCTTCGTCAACATACCATTTATTTCAATTGCATCTCTCTGATGTCTGCTGCTCCTGTCCATGCAGACACACAGTGTCACCTTCCGGGCAAACTATCCTACCTCTGACAAAGGAGAACATTCATGCAAAGATTTTAAACAAAACAAAGCCACCTGAGGAGGTACAGGATTTAACATTCAGCATCAATCATTCATGTGCCACCGCATAGCCGGCGACTGGAACCGGCAGGCCTCACACAGGGCCCAGGAGGCCTGTCCCCACAACTGGGCCTGCACTCCCACTTGTCCCTGCACCAGTACAGGTGCTGATGGGCCCAAGGTGACTGCAGGCCATGGGGGTCAGTGCCACTCCCTCCCCCTCATGAAGGACCACTTTGAAGCCAGAGAAGTTTATTTTGTCCCAAGAAAACACCCCCTTATTATTGCAGACACCAGCAAGGCATGAGGTCAGGACTGTGGGTGGAAAATCAGTCAGGGAGGCCCCTGAGCCATGGGACACAGGTGCTAAAATTGCTTTTGTTTCCAAATCCTCTAGAACAGCTGACCACCTAAAAATGACAGCTGTAACAGCCCCAAACTCCTCTTTCACAGCCTTAACCAGGAACCTCAGGGGCCTCACACCTGCACTCAGGTCCCCAGAAAGAGGCCTCTTGAGGGATTATGCATAGGCTGTCTCAGAAGCAAAGTCAAAAAGAAAGATCTGACACCACAGAACTGACTGATTTATAACCCAGCTTTTGACAAGCGTACTGATGTGATAAGACAGAAAATAAATGCACTCACTCAGCAGGCAGGCTTTTAGGAGGAGCAGAGAAATTCACACAGTGCTCTGACGGCCCTCGAGACACAAAGGCTTCATGAACACCCTCCTGTGAGTGTAGAAGGGATGAGCTGCCAGCCAGGCAACCCAGGCACACCTCCCAGGCTGAAGGTGGAGTGGAAGCTCTTGGCCCTGCGGGTGTCCACAGCTCACCATGAGTGAAGCTGCTGTGAGGTCTTCATTCCACACGTCAAGTTCAGGCACGTTTTCCAAGAAAGATTGTCCAACTTTCATTGTACACAAAGGGCCCCAGCACAGCAATGTCCTGGACCTCTGGCACAGTGCCAGGCCTGTTCTCATCTCAGGTCCCAGCTTCTCCCACAACATCCAGCCCACCAGAGGGACCCCAGAGATTGGTCAGCTGGCGTGAACTCAAGGAAAGCCTGGAAATGCATAAGAGCAGCCAATCAAACCACAGAATTCGAAGAAGGGTTGTGAAAGCTCTTCACACATCAGCAGTGGAGACCTTAAATTCTGCAAGATAAAGGATCTTTTCTGATTTTGATTAATCAACAAATAGCTAATAAGTTGTGGTTCAAGGCCTCCAGGACCTACAACTGCCTCACCCCAAATCCAGACAGGGGTCACAGTCTCTGTGTACACCATAGCCAGGAACAATTCCAATGCTGAGTCATAGGTAAGATCAATGACCCAGATCACCCCCACAGGGCAGACTTGCATCACTGAAAGCCAGTATTAGTGGGGCATGGTGGTGTGCGCCTGTAGTCCCAGCTACTCAGGAGGGAGGCTGAGACAGGAGGATCACTCAAGCCCAGGTGGTCGAGGCTGCCATGAGCCGTGATTGCATCACTGCACTGCAGCTTGGGCAACAGAACAAGACCTCATCTCATAAATAAAGCCATCATCCTAAGTGGCTAAAGGTCATCAGCATGAGTGTCCATGTGAGTAGTCAAAACAGCAAGCATGTTATGTGCTAAAGAGAAGCATGTGCATGTGGCCACTAGAGGACATGGGCTAGAACATCTGCTGGGAACAGCCCCCACCTCCATCAGCAGGACACACCTAAGCTGTGGTTCATTCACACAATGGAATACTAAGTCTCCATCAGAAATAAGGTCTACTGATACACACAACACAGATGGATCGTGCAGACATGACACTGAACTAGAGAAGATAGACAGCACTCGACCTAATAATGCAAAAACTGGTCTGGCTCTAGCCAAGATGGCCAAATAGGAACAGCTCCAGTCTACAGCTCCCAGCGTGAGTGACGCAGAAGATGAATGATTTCTGCATTTCCAACTGAGGTATCAGGTTCATCTCACTGGGGATTGTCAGACAGTGGGTGCAGGACAGTGGGTGCAGCGCACCGAGTGTGAGCTGAAGCAGGGTGAGGCATCGCCTGACCCGGGAAGCACAAGGGGTCAGGGAATACCCTTTCCTAGCCAAGGAAAGGGGTGACAGACGGCACCTGGAAAATCGGGTCGCTCCCACCCTAATACTGCGTTTTTCCGATGGTCTTAGCAAATGGCATACCAGGAGATTATATCCCGTGCCTGGCTCAGAGGGTCCTACGCCCATGGAGCCTTGCTCATTGCTAGCACAGCAGTCTGATATCAAACTGCAAGGCAGCAGCAAGGCTGGGGGAGGGGCGCCCGCCATTGCCAAGGCTTGAGTAGGTAAACAAAGTGGCTGGGAAGCTCTAACTGGGTGGAGCCCACCGCAGCTCAAGGAGGCCTGCCTGCCTCTGTAGACTCCACCTCTGGGGGCAGGGCACAAACAAAAAGACAGCAGTAACCTCTGCAGACTTAAATGTCCCTGTCTGACAGCTTTGAAGAGAGTAGTGGTTCTCCCAGCATGCAGCTTGAGATCTGAGAACAGTCAGACTGCCTCCTCAAGTGGGTTCCTGACCTCTAAGTAGCCTAACTGGGAGGCAACCCCAGAGGGGCAGACTGACACCTCACACGGCCGGGTACCCCTCTGAGATGAAACTTCCAGAGGAACGATCAGGCAGCTACATTTGCTGTTCATCAGTAATCGCTGTTCTGCAGCCTCCGCTGCTGATACTCAGGCAAACAGGGTCTGGAGTGGACCTCCAGCAAACTCCAACAGACCTGCAGCTGAGGGTCCTGACTGTTAGAAGGAAAACTAACAAACAGAAAGGACATCCACACCAAAACCCCATCTGTATGTCACCATCATCAAAGACCAAAGGTAGATAAAACCACAAAGATGGGGAAAAAACAGAGCAAAAAACTGAAAATTCTAAAAATCAGAGCACCTCTCCTCCTCCAAAGGAACGCAGCTCCTCACCAGCAATGGAACAAAGCTGGACGGAGAATGACTTTGATGAGTTGAGAGAAGAAGGCCTCAGACGATCAAACTTCTCCGAGCTAAAGGAGGAAGTTCAAACCCATGGCAAAGAAGTTAAAAACCTTGAAAAAAGATTAGACGAATGGCTAACTAGAATAACCAATGCAGAGAAGTCCTTAAAGGACCTGATGGAGCTGAAAACCACGGCATGAGAACTATGTGATGAATGTACAAGCCTCAGTAGCCGATTCGATCAACTGGAAGAAAGGGTATCAGTGATGGAAGATCAAATGAATGAAATGAAGTGAGAAGAGAAGTTTAGAGAAAAAAGAATAAAAAGAAACGAACAAAGCCTCCAAGAAATATGGGACTATGTGTAAACACCAAATCTATGTCTGATCGGTGTACCTGAAAGTGACGGGGAGAATGGAACCCAGTTGGAAAACACTCTGCAGGATATTATACAGTAGAACTTCCCCAATCTAGCAAGGCAGGCCAACATTCAAATTCAGGAAATACAGAGAACACCACAAAGATACTCCTCGAGAAGAGCAACTCCAAGACACATAATTGTCAGATTCACCAAAGTTGAAATGAAGGAAAAAATGTTAAGGGCAGCCAGAGAGAAAGGTCGGGTTACCCACAAAGGGAAGCCCATCAGACTAACAGCTGATCTCTCGGCAGAAGCCCTACAAGCCGGAAGAGAATGGGGGCCAATATTCGACATTCTTAAAGAAAAGAATTTTCAACCCAGAATTTCATATTCAGCCAAACTAAGCTTCATAAGTGAAGGAGAAATAAAATCCTTTACACACAAGCAAATGCTGAGAGATTTTGTCACCACCAGGCCTGCCCTAAAAGAGCTCCTGAAGGAAGCACTAAACATGGAAAGGAACAACTGGTACCAGCCACTGTGAAAACATGCCAAATTGTAAAGACCATCGAGGCTAGGAAGAAACTGCATCAACTAACGAGCAAAATAACCAGCTAACATCATAATGACAGGATCAAAGTCACACATAACAATATTAACCTTAAATGTAAATGGGCTAAATGCCCCAATTAAAAGACACAGACTGGCAAACGGGATAAACAGTCAAGACCCATCAGTGTGATGTATTCAGGAAACCCATCTCACGTGCAGAGACACACATAGGCTCAAAATAAAGGGATGGAAGAAGATCTACCAAGCAAATGGAAAACAAAAAAAGGCAGGAGTTGCAATCCTAGTCTCTGATAAAATCCAACAAAGATCAAAAGAGACAAAGAAGGCCATTAAATAATGGTAAACGGATCAATTCAACAAGAAGAGCTAACTATCCTAAATATATATACACCCAATACAGGAGCACCCAGATTCATAAAGCAAGTCCTTAGAGACCTACAGAGAGACTTAGACTCCCATACAATAATAATGGGAGAATTTAGCACCCCACTGTCAACATTAGACAGATCAACGAGACAGAAAGTTAACAAGGATATCCAGGAATGGAACTCAGCTCTGCACCAAGCAGACCTAATAGACATCTACAGAACTCTCCACCCCAAATGAACAGAATATACATTCTTCTCACCACCACACCACACCTATTCCAAAACTGACCACATAGTTGGAAGTAAAGCACTCCTCAGCAAATGTAAAAGAACAGAAATTATAACAAACTGTCTCTCAGACCACAGTGCAATCAAACTAGAACTCAGGATTAAGAAACTCACTCAAAACCGCTCAACTACATGGAAACTGAACAACCTGCTCCTGAATAACTACTGGGTACATAAGGAAATGAAGGCAGAAATAAAGATGTTCTTTGAAACCAACGAGAACAAAGACACAACATACCAGAATCTCTGGGACACATTCAAAGCAGTGTGTAGAGGGAAATTTATAGCACTAAATGCCCACAAGAGAAAGCAGGAAAGATCTAAAATTGACACCCTAACATCACAATTAAAAGAACTAGAAGAGCAAGAGCAAACACATTCAAAAGCTGGCAGAAGGCAAGAAAGAACTAAGATCAGAGCAGAACTGAAGGAGATAGAGACACAAAAAACCCTTCAAAAAATCAATGAATCCAGGAGCTGGTTTTTTGAAAAGATCAACAAAATTGATAGACCGCTAGCAAGACTAATAAAGAAGAGAGAAGAATCAAATAGAAGCAATAAAAAATGATAAAGGGGATATCACCACTGATCCCACAGAAATACAAACTACCATCAGAGAATACTATAAACATCTCTACACAAATAAACTAGAAAATCTAGAAGAAATGGATAAATTCCTCGATGCATACACCCTCCCAAGACTAAACCAGGAAGAAGTTGAATCTCTGAATAGGCCAATAACAGGCTGTGAAATTGAGGCAATAATTAATAGCTTACCAACCAAAAAAGGTCCAGGACCAGACGGATTCACAGCCGAATTCTACCAGAGGTACAAGGAGGAGCTGGTACCATTCCTTCTGAAACTATTCCAATCAACAGCAAAAGAGGGAATCCTCCCTAACTCATTTTATGAAGCCAGCATCATCCTGATACCAAAGCCTGGCAGAGACACAACAAAAGAAGAGAATTTTAGACCAATATTGCTGATGAACATCGATGCAAAAATCCTCAATAAAATACTGGCAAACCGAATCCAGCAGCACATCAAAAAGCTTATACACCATGATCAAGTGGGCTTCATCCCTGGGATGCAAGGCTGGTTCAACATACGCAAATCAATAAATGTAATCCAGCATATAAACAGAACCAACGACAAAAACCACATGAGTATCTCAACAGATGCAGAAAAGGTCTTTGACAAAATTCAACAACCCTTCATGCTAAAAACTCTCAATAAATTAGGTATTGATCGGACGTATCTCAAAATAATAAGAGCTATCTATGACAAACCCACAGCCAATATCATACTGAATGGGCAAAACCTGGAAGCATTCCCTTTGAAAACTGGCACAAGACAGGGATGCCCTCTCTCACCACTCCTATTCAACATAGTGTTGGAAGTTCTGGCCAGGGCAATCAGGCAAGAGAAGGAAATAAAGGGTATTCAATTACGAAAAGAGGAAGTCAGATTGTCCCTGTTTGCAGATGACATGATTGTATATCTAGAAAACCCCATCATCTCAGCCCAAAATCTCCTTAAGCTGATAAGCAACTTCAGCAAAGTCTCAGGATACAAAATCAATGTGCAAAAATCACAAGCATTCTTATACACCAATAACAGAGAACCAAATCATGAGTGAAATCCCATTCACAATTGCTTCAAAGAGAATAAAATACCTAGGAATCCAACTTAGAAGGGATGTGAAGGACCTCTTCAAGGAGAACTACAAACCACTGCTCAATGAAATAAAAGAGGATACAAACAAATGGAAGAACATTCCATGCTCATGGGTAGGAAGAATCAATATTGTGAAAATGGCCATACTGCCCAAGGTAATTTATAGATTCAATGCCATCCCCATCAAGTTACCAATGACTTTCTTCACAGAATTGGAAAAAACTACTTTAAAGTTCATATGGAACCAAAAAAGAGTCCGAATTGCCAAGTCAATCCTAAGCCAAAAGAACAAAGCTGGAGGCATCACGGTACCTGACTTCAAACCATACTACAAGGCTACAGTAACCAAAACAGCACAGTACTGGTACCAAAACAGAGATATAGACCAATGGAACAGAACAGAGCCCTCAGAAATAATGCCACATATCTACAAACTATCTGATCTTTGACAAACCTGACAAAAACAAGAAATGGGGAAAGGATTCCCTATTTAATAAATGGTGCTGGGAAAACTGGCTAGCCACATGTAGAAAGCTGAAACTGGATCCCTTCCTTACACCTTATACAAAAATTAATTCAAGATGGATTAAAGACTTAAATGTTAGACCTAAAACCATAAAAACCCTAGAAGAAAACCTAGGCAATACCATTCAGGACATAGGCATGGGCAAGGACTTCATGTCTAAAACACCAAAAGCAATGGCAACACAAGCCAAATTTCGCAAATGGGATCTAATTAAACTAAAGAGCTTCTGCACAGCAAAAGAAACACCATCAGAATGAACAGGCAACCTACAGAATGTGAGAAAATTTTTGCAATCACTCATCTGACAAAGGGCTAATATCCAGAATCTACAAAGAACTCAAACAAATTTACAAGAAAAAAACAAACCCATGAACAAGTGGGCAAAGGATATGAACAGACACTCCTCAAAAGAAGACATTTATGCAGCCAAAGGACACATGAAAAATGCTCATCATCACTGGCCATCAGAGAAATGCAAATCAAAACCACAATGAGATACCATCTCACACCAGTTAGAATGGCGATCATTAAAGAGTCAGGAAACAACAGGTGCTGGAGAGGATGTGGAGAAATAAGAACACTTTTACACTGTTGGTGGGACTGTAAACTAGTTCAACCATTGTGGAAGTCAGTGTGGCGATTCCTCAGGGATCTAGAACTAGAAATACCATTTGACCCAGCCATCCCATTACTGGGTATATACCCAAAGGACTACAAATCATGCTGCTATAAAGACACATGCACACGTATGTTTATTACAGCACTATTCACAATAGCAAAGACTTGGAACCAACCCAAATGTCCAACAACGATAGACTGGATTAAGAAAATGTGGCACATATACACCATGGAATACTATGCAGCCATAAAAAATGATGAGTTCATGTCCTTTGTAGGGACATGGATGAAGCTGGAAACCATCATTCTCAGCAAATCATCACAAGGACAAAAAACCAAACACTGCATGTTCTCACTCATAGGTGGGAATTGAACAATGAGAACACATGGACACAGGAAGAGGAACATCACACACCGGGGCCTATTGTGGGGTGGGAGGAGGGGGGAGGGATAGCATTAGGAGATATACCTAATGTTAAATGAGTTAATGGGTGCAGCACACCAACATGGCACATGTATACCTATGTAACAAACCTGCACGTTGTGCACAAGTACCTTAAAACTTAAAGTATAATAAAAAACAACTTTTTTTTAACCAAAAGTAAAAAAAATAAAAATAAAAATAAAAAACTGGTCTGGCGATAGAGACCCTAATAGTGGTTACCTCGGGGGTATGTACTCACTAGAAAAGGGCATGAAGGAACCTTCCTGGATGCTGGAATGTTCTGCATCTTGACCACCAAGCCGTACACTTAAGATGAGTGTACTTCACTGTAACGCACTCGCTGAACACAGTAGACACTGTTGTTGGGCTAAGGGGGTCTGGGACAGCTTCCTGAACATGCAGTGATTTGAGCCCTGAGGCAGGAAGGCAAGGCTGAACTTCCACTGGCAAGAGTAGGAAAGGATTGGCTTGCTGGGAGGTCACAGAATGGGGGGGGAGGGGCGGGAGGGAGGTGACAGGAGGTCACAGAATCGGGGGGAGGGGTGGGGGGAGGGAGGAGGTGACAGACAAACTAGTAGTTTCACATAGGCCACGTGGGAAGGCCTCGGTGCCCAGGCTGAAAGCATCCTGCACTATGGTGGTTTTCAAACTTTTTAAGCAGCGAAAGCCTTTTCTTCCTCCCAACTAAAATGCTACACATGTATCTCAAAACAAAGCAGATCTGCTCTGGTTGGGGCTGGGCAGTGGAGCCCTCCCCTCTTAGACTCCTCTGCCGCTGTCTATGAAGTATGGGATGGGTGACTGATGTGAAGGGAGAATAAGGGAGAGGTGGGGCAGGGGCCAGGGTGCAGGAGAGCACGTCCTCAGACCCCAGGAACATGGGAGCAGCAGGGAGAAGAGGGGGTCGAAGGTACCTGATGACACAGCTGTACCAGAAGTGCCCTGGTCCAGCCACCCCATTCCCAGTGGGCTGGTCCTTGGAGCACCTGAGCGTGCCCAGGCAGCTCTGCAAGAGGAAGTGTGTAGGGCTGATGGTCTACAACAGGGGTACCCTGGGCCACACTGGAAGAAGAATCATCATCTTGGGCCACACATAAAATGCACTGATGACAGCTGATGAGCTAAAAAAAAAAAAAAAAATTACCAAAAAAAAAAATCTCATAAAGTTTTAGGAAAGTTTATGAATTTGTGTTGGGCCACATTATTCAAAGCCATCCTGGTCCACATATGGCCCATAGGCCATGGATTGGATAAGCTTGGTCTACAAGGAAGGGGCACAAGCACCCCTGGAGCTGCTGAGCTGGCAACAAGCAGGTTCCTGGCCTATCTCTGAGCACTGAGAAACTCAGGAGGTGCCAACAGCAACAGAAATAGTTATGTGGGCTTTTAATTTCCAAAGTACCTCACCTTCTCCCCTCACCTACAGCACTAGCGCCACTTACCTTCACAGGATGGAGAGGGCAAGGCCACTGACGCCTCTCAGGGATGCCCCGGCAATAAGCCAACTGGCAAACCAAGGTATCACTATATTTTAATTGGTAAAGAAAAGAAGCGAATTTGGCTCACAGTTCTGCAGACTGTACAAGAAACGTGGTGCCAGTATCTGTTTCCGGGGAGGGCTTCTGGCTGCTTCTACTCACAGTGGAAGGTTGAAGGAGAGCCGGCATGTGCAGAGATCACGTGGCAAGAGAGGAGGCAGCGGGGGAGGAGCCAGGCTCTTGTTAACAACCAGCTCTTGCTAGAACTCATAGAGCAAGAACTCACTCATTACCATGAGGATGGCACCAAGCCATTCATGAGGGATCCACCTCCATGACCCAAACACTTCCGTGTAGGCTGTACCTCCAACATCGGGGACCAAATTTCAACATGAGGGTTCGATGGTCAAATATCCAAGCTATAACATTCTCCCTGTCCCCACAAATCTCATGTCCTTATTACACTGCAAAATATTATCATCCCTCCTCAATAGTCCCCAAAAGTCCTAACTTGTTCCAGCATCAGCTCAAAAGTGCAAGTAGTTGTCCCTTTCCTCAAAAAGTAATTTTCTAAATTTGCTTAACAGACCATTTCTGAACCAGCAGCTGTCAGGAAAACCTACCTGTTTTTCATCTGAATTCGACCCAAGGAACACTGATTGTGTCCCTACTATAAACAAGGCACTGCTCTTCCCACCTCCAATGCTGAGCTCTTCCTTACACAGCACACCATTGAGAAACACGGCTAGGTTCTGAACTGGCCTCTGAAAACATGTGGGGAGGATTAAAGAGCCCTAAATAAGGACAAGTGGGGACTGGACCCTACCTGCTTCTGGGAGCTATGGAGACCTGGCCTAGAATCTCAAACCATCTCATACAGGCATCACTGTTGCTGATGCAGAGACTATCAGAGCAATTTCAGGGGAGACTCAGCACATTGGTCTTGCTGGGTGGTGGGATGACGGCTGCACCGGAAACCTCCGATTTCAAGGAGACGTGATGCTGTGGATTTGGTGATAGCTTGATTATCAAGACAAAGGACACTCCACCTCACCCAAATCTGCCCACTTACCTGACTGAACCTTCACTGGTGTTTTTAAGGCAGGGATGTTGCACGTTTTACCCCAGCACAAGCCCTATGCCTGACACAAAGTAGTTGCTCAGTAAATGAGTAAACAAATGTATGGATGAGATCAGACTTTGAAAGAACAGCTACTGAATAGAGGACTTCCCGTGAGGCCATGCAGCAAGAACCTTCTACAGTGATGCAAGAAAAATAAAACTTCTCCCACAAAACACAAGACTAACCCTCCCAGCCGTTTCTTGCAAGCTCCAGATTCAGACAGCTGAGGGAGTCTCACCCTATGCACGGTGAGCGGGGAATGTGTGCACCTGTGTCCCAGTTTGTATTTCAAAGCTCATTGGATCCTGAGGGGCATGAGCCCTCTTCCAGCAGCCATAGACAACTGGTGGTTCCCATTCTAGACTCTGGAGCTAGACTATCTGGGTTCCAACCCCTCTTATGAGCTTTATGAGCTTTATGACCTTGGGCAGGTCAGTGAAGCACCCTGTGACTCAGTTTCCTCTTCATCTGTATGGTGGGTGTGAAAAAGGAACCCATGTTACAGAATTGCGATGGGTATTAGTGAACTATCTGCAACTGCAATGTATTTAGGATGGTCCCTGGCACATATATACACATATATTGGAGGGGCATTAAGTAAATGTTATTAATACTTCAGAACACAACCTCTGCACAGCAGGCAACGTCCAGCCTGGGAGCTTCAGAGCAGGGCTGCAGGGTGTGTTGGGAAGAGGCTGGGGGCTACACAGGAGCATGTACCTCCCACGGCTCCCCAGGGTCATGGTGCAGTAGAAATTTTCCCAGAGGAAGTGGATTGGACATGTAAGCAGCCAGGTGAACAAGTCTAACCACCTGGGAGGTTCTGCTGCTGTCATGCCAGGCTCCCTTCTTGCTGCCTCTAAAGGTCATGGAGACCCCTTTATGGGAAAAGATCAGGATGCCTCTCCCGTTTGTACCAATTCTGGACATGATTCACAAACGCCAGAGCTTCTGAGACCTTGAATGGCTGCATTTCCCAATCCCTGATATTCCTTCATTTCCCTAAAATTAGGGCCTTCTATCTGAAATGCACGGGTCCTAGGCAAGGGCTCTACCCCCTGGCTAGCTGGGGTGCCCACCTGGAAGGCCATCAGAGTCTCCCAGGCCACAGACCTACAAGAAACTGGCAGCCTCTGGGGGCAGTGACACCATCAGTGCTCCCCAGGCTGACTCTGCACTTGGGTCCCTGGTAAGTCTCCCTAAGATGGGACTTCCCAAATCAAGTCACTGAACCTGTTTAAGCACAGACATGCACAAATACAACAAAACTAAAGTCTTAAAAGGGTGTAGCTGACACACACAGGTGAGTCAAACCATGTCCAGGCAATTCTTAACTGGCCCACAGGAGGCCAGTGTCAGCCGCCCAATGGGAGGCCTGGCCTCAGCTCCATCCCATCAGCTGTAGCACGTCACACAGCTGGAAGGGCATGTTCCTGCAGCACCATGGCCGCCAACGGCCTCAGCCAGCAGTAAGATCTTGGGGACCAGAGGAGATATACTAACACAAAACACTGCACGCCTGGCTGTTCCCAGGAGAACCTGGCCAGCCAGTGCATCAGCCAGCCCACCAACAGGCTCCTCATACCCTTGTCATCCTGGAGGGCCCAAGTTTAATGCCTGGGGGCAAGGTCACAGCACTCTCAGAGCCAGTCACCCTCAGCACCATCTGCACTGATGGGAAACATCACGAACAAGAAACTCCCATAACTTATTAACTCCGAAGAAAACGAACAGACAAAAAGGATTCAGGACAAAACCAGGCAGTTAAAAATAAATATACAAATAGCCAATAAATACGAAAATTTCAACTCTCTAATAACTTAAGAGATACAAATTAAAACAATGGAATCCCATTTCACTCATCTAATTGGGAAAGAATGAGAAAATGCCCAGTGCTAGGAGGAGGAAAGAAGAAAGGGATGGGGAGAAAGAGACAGATGAATGAAAAGATATGAAACAGCATCTACAAATTGGTAAAATAAACTTTCCAGAAGAAAAGTAGAAATATGTACTCAAAGCCTGTTAAAGTACATACCTTTCCTAGGCAATGTCACTTCCATGAATTTGTTCTAAAGATCAGTAAGAATTTTGCCTTTGTTTTAATATAATCAATAATCTTTATATATTTTATATGTGTATATTCTATATATAATCTTTATATAAAGACTTTAAGATATTATTTACAGCACTGTTTACTATGGAAAAAATTGGGATTAACTTAAGTTCTGGTTAGTCATGGTTTAGACATGAGCAGGAAGATGATGCAGTCTTTTTTGTTGTCTAAAAATGACATGAAAAAACACTTGCAATACATGATAAGTCAGAGGGGAAGCTGGCTACACCATGACATGCCTATTTGACCCAAATTCTGTAACACAAGAGTGCACGCATCATACATGCACACAGAAGACCAGAAGGCCAGAGGCAACATTTAACAGTGGCTCATCTTTGGACAGGAGAGCTACCAATGGTGTTTGCCCTCCTTTGTGCTTGGCTGTGGTTTCTAAATTTCCTACGATGACACTGTGTTTAGCTTAGAATCCAAAAAAGTCGCAACATTATTTGATAGGGAAGCACAAATGGGATGAAAACCTTCTCCCTCAGATATAATTAACACGACAGACAACCTGTGCCGAACATAACTGTGGCACCAGCATCATGACAAGTGCCAATAAGATGACCAGAAACACCAAGAAGGGGTCGGACAGAGAAAGCTTGGTCTGGCACAGGCATCCAGAATGACTTTGTAGAAGAGGGAGCTGTCTAAGAAGGTCCTCAGGATAGGGCAGATTCTCAGAGAAAGCATTTCAGGTAGGGGAAGCCACAAACTGGGGACATACAGGCCAAAGAAAGCATGGGCAGAGGGCATGAGCAGTGGGCCTTCTATGCTCAAGTCTGAAGGAACTCAGGGCTCTGGGCTGAGCACACTGCTGGGAGGCGGAATAAGCTGCGTTTCTCTGGATTTTTCAAGCTTATGCAGATGACAGTGGAACTGACGAAATACTAATGTAGTTAAAGGCGTTGCTAAGTTCATAGTGGCACCGTGTTGCTTGCTATCTTCTCCTTATATGAAAATTCATCTCCATTTACTGCCCCCTGTAAACCCCTTCCAATCTCAGCACTGGCTTTTCTGCTACATTCTAAGGTGGCCAAGGACTCTTGCTTTCCTCCACCTGAAAGACCCTAAACCTCTGCATAGCTCCTCCCTCCCCACTGCAGGTCCTGTGGAAGGAGAGGCAAAAGTCAAAGCTAAGTGGGAAAAAGGGTGGTCCTACGAACAGAACTAGGTAATCGGAAGTACATACTGCTGCTGGTTTGGTGAGGAACAGATGAATCACTGGAATTAAGGTAAAAATGTTTGGAGAAGTATAAGGGGCTGCAAAATGGGGAAGAGCCACCAGGTCAAGATCAAGATCATATGCCCCCTTGCGCACACACACCAGGATCCTGCCCCTAAGCACTGGGGACTGACCATCTGTGGCAAATGGTCAATGACAAAAATTCTGAGAGAACCTAAGGCAGTTTTCCAACCCAATATCTTAAAATGCCAAAGAATTCTGACCTGCAGTATTTAACTCAAAGTGCTCTTATATTCAATACATTTCATCTTGAGAGGTAAGCAGAAAAGGTATCATGCCCATTTTACAGATGAAATAACCGATGCTTGGAAAAGTTAAATAACTTGCCCAAAAGCTCACAAATGCAGTAGGTGGCAGAACTGAGGCTGGACTTAGCTCCCCAGATGCCATTTTCCCCACAAACCAAAGCATGGTGTTATGGTGCTACATTTAGGTTGTCATAAGGCTTTGCTGTTATTTTGACAACAGCGGCTCCCTATAGAGATAGATGCCATAGTAACAAATATTAACCATAAAGTGGGTAAGTGGGAAGCTGTGCACAGAAGGAAGAGCCACAGGGACCCTCTGGACAAGCAGTAAGTTCAGCCCCATTATGGTGGGGAGGGCACAACAGCAAGTCCGTAAGGCCCAGGTCAGTGTGGCCCTTCCAAGGACACCCAAGTTCAACCAAAACTCTGGCGCTGCCACTCACCTCCAGACAAGCATCTGCTGCATCTGAACTTGAATCCATGCTTGGGGTGTGAGGCAGCACCCCTTTTTTGCCAAGTGGAGCTGGCAGAAGTAGGCAGGCTGACACCCCAGGGAAGGCAGAGGCAGCCTCTGTAGTGCCAGCAGCCCAGGACTGCAGGATGAGGCCTGGTGGGGGCATGTCCTCCAGACCTACCCTGTGCCTGGTTGAGGCCTCTGATTCTCTGGAGCTATGTGTGTGAGGAGGTAGCCACCCTCTGCAGAGGGCCAATGAGCACAGAACTTCCCTGGTTAAACAGCTGCTGTGAAGGGCAGCAGGAAGGATCCTAGGATGAAAGGGGGAAACTGCTCTGCACCTTGATTGTGTTGGTGGTCACAGAACCGCACAGACCTAGGCGTACACGAATGAGCGTGTTACGCTGGTGAGACCCGATAAGGTCTGTGTCCACAATAGGACAGCGTGCTAGTCACACGAGATGCCACCATCAGGGAGGCTGAGCAAAGGCTCAGAGGCTGAGAACATTGACCTCTATATTCTCTCTCACGGCTACTTGTGAATGTACAATAATCTCAAAATAAAAAGTTAATTAAGATTACATACCACACGTGCTTATTGGCTACTGTACTAGATAGTACAGCTCCAGAGACCTGTGTTCCCACTGAGCTAAAGAAACCTCCCGCCCATGCTTGTGGGCTCTTCCCCTCACCTAACCCACAGCTGGCACACTTGATTTGGGGGAGCTGGGGGCACTCTTGTGCTCCAGAGAAGATGGGTGTGGGGCCGAGGTCATGGGGCAAGGGTAAGGACAGGATCTTATGATAAATGAGGGATTCATTAAAAGACCGTGTACCCCTAAGTAAAGAAGGATCCTGCAACTCACTGTAGCAGGCTGGAGAGGCGGCCATGCTGTTGCTGGGACACCTCCCCCCTCAATCCTCTGCAGACACCCTGGAAACCCTACTCCAAAGGTCAGAGCAGCACAGCGAGAGGGGGCTGTTAGACTTGCCTCCCCAGAGACAGGGGAGGGAACACCCGCCCTGCGCCCAAGATAGGCACACAGTTGGGGGTGCGGGCTCCCACTCTGCCGTTAGGAGCCTTTCCCACAACTCTGAGAACCGGGGTGCGAAGAAAGAAAGGGCGAAAGGGCCGCTCAACTCCTAGAGAGTAGCCAGCGAAAGACTCGAGGGGCCGCCTCCTGCAGGACCCCGAACAACTGCAGCACCTCCTCAGCCCGCGGGGTCCACCAAGGAGACCCTCACAAACAATAGCATCTGCGGCAAAGGAACCACCCCCGCAAAGGGCAGAAGCGCCAGATCCTACCAGCCAATTACCCAGACGCGCATCGCGACCCGCAAGTTCGGGCACGCTCCGCCCGGGCGCAGGCAGCGGGAGGGGCCGGGCACGCCCGTGGGGGTGGTCTGGGTACGGGTCTGATCCGGGGGCGCGCTCGGGAGGGGTCTGGGTCTGAGCCGGGGGCGCGCCCGGGGGAGTGGGCTGGGTCTGGGGTGGGGACGCGCCCGTGGGGGTGGGGTGGGGTGTCTGGCCCCGGGACGCGCCCGGGGAGGCGTGGTCTCGGTCTGGGCCGGGGGAGAGCCGGGTGCGTGCTCTGGGTCTGCGCCGGGGAGCGCGCCTGGTGCCTGGATGTTTGGTACCGAGCGGGTGGGGGACGCCGGGCTCGGAGCCGGCGGCAAGTCTCCTCCTGGCCGGTAACAAGCCTCCTTTGCAGCCTTGAAGGCGCCTTGGCCAGGGCCATCCCACGGCCCGGGCCCCCAGAGTCCCCCCCACGGCCCCGAATCCGAGCAGCCCCTGGCCCTCAATTCGCCCCGGAAAGGCCGCCCTCCCCTCCAATGTGTGGCGCGCCCCGATCTCCTCTCGCTCGTGGAACAAAAGAGCAGCTCCCGCGGAGCGGGTCCAGAGTCTGCACGGACTGTCCGACGGCCCTCGGCCCTCTGAGCGCCGCGGCTGCCGGGCTTTGTGTCCGCGCGGGGGGCGGGAAGGACGGCCGGGGTCCCCAGTGCGCGTCCCGCGGAGCGGCGCGCGGCGCCCGAACTCGAAAGTTGTCGCCGGCGCCTGTCGCCTCCACGCCGCCCCAGTCCCCCTCCGCGGGGCGCCCCATTCATTAGCCAGGAGACTGGGCGCAGGGCCGCCGGGGCGGGCGGGGGGCTTACCTTGCTCTTGACTTCCACTGCGCTGCAATCGTAGAATCGCAAGGTCTGAGACTTGTGAAAACTCCGGTTCATGGTTTCGGCCCCGGTCAGCCTCGCAGTCGCCCTCGCTCCTCAGGGGCCGCAGAAAGACTCCCGGGGGCGGCGCCCCCAGGCCCCGGCCCCGGCCCCGGCCCGCGCTCGCTTGGCCGGCGGGCTGCTGCCGGTGCTGCGGGCCCGAGCTGGGCTGGCCGCGCGCCTCAGGGACTCCAGGGGCCGCGCGCGGGAGGAGCACAGTGGACGCCGGCGCGCGCCGCCCCACCTCCCGGCGCCCGCGCCCGCGCCCCGCCCCCGAGCGCCGGAGGACCCGCCCATAGCCCCGCCCACAGCCCCGCCCCGCGCTCCGGAGGACCCGCCACGCCACGCCCCCACGCTGCAGCTCCGCGTCGGATCGCCAGTGGGTGCGCGCCCTCTTGTCCACAATCCCAGAGCCTGGGGAACGGAGCATCGCGGCCAGCCCAAGGCGTCTCGTTTTGATTGCCTCCACCGAGCAACCTAGGATAGGGATTGATTTTTGCTATTGTTTTGGGTAATATTCAAGAGAAGAATGCTAACGAGAACCACTGGGGACCTGATCCCAAAAGGCATCACCTGTCAGTACTAATTGTCAAGTTGTTGATGGCCTGGGAGAAGGGTTTTATCAAATAGGCTTAGAGCAGCCTGGCCAATACGGTGAAACCCTAGCTCTACTAAAACTACAAAATTAGCCGGGTGTGGTGGGGGGTGCCTGTAATCCCAGCTACTGGGGAGGCTGAGACAGGAGAATCGCTTGAACCTGGGAGGCGGAGGCTGCAGTGAGCCGAGATCGCGTCACTGCACTCCAGCCTGGGAGACAGAGCGAGACTCCGTCTCAAAAAATGAAAAATAAAAATAAAGGCTTAGAGGGCTTTATTAGATAGCCTATCTCTAGGGAGAGGATCAGAAGCACCTGCCTGATGCGAAAGGAGACTTTTTCTAAGCAGCTAGAAAAAGATAACCTGTTAAGACAGAGAATCAATTACTAGCAGCATCAATGAATATTTACCAATCAAGAAGCCTCTGAAACAGGGGCTTGCTGAAACCAAAGATACAGTCCTTGCCCTTGAGGAATTTGTGATGAAGTTCAGAAGACAAGACAGTTTTTCAAAAATCATTGTAAAGTATACTATGAATTGTAATTTACAAGCCATATAATTATAAATCTCACCATACATTCATTGCAAAAGAAACCTGCAGAATCTAAAGAAGTGAAAAAACCTGTAAAAATTACCTATAGTGATGCTACTCAGCAATCAACTGTATTAAGCTTTGGTGTATTTTATTTTTACTTATTTTCCTGCATATATATTTGTATATTTTACAAAATTGTGACCATGCTGTTTATCTCATTTTACAACTTGCACTGTTCACCTTATGCTATATAATGAACTTTTTTTCCTTCTAAAAACAGGATCTTGCTGTGTCGCCCATGTTGTAGTGCAATGCCGCAATCACAGCTCACTGCAGCCTCAAACTCCTCGGCTCAAGCAATCCTTCCACCTCAGCCTCTTGAGTAGCTAGGACCACAGATTTGTGCCACCACACAGACTAATTTTATTTTTATTTTTGTTTTTTGTAAAGATGGGGGTTTCTCTATGTTGTCCAGGCTTGTCTCAAACTCCTGGCCTCAAGCAATGCTTCCACCTCTGCCTCCCAGTTGTGAGCCACTACACTCAGCCAGAACAGTTTTATTAAATGTTCTTAGAGACGATGTTTTCTAAAAGGTGCTTATATGAATATAGGCATAATTTATAATCATTTTCATTATTGTTGGATATTTAAGATGTTTCCACTGTTTAGCTTTTATATCATACTGTTTTAAAAATTTGCTTATATTCAATGTTTTAAATTGACTTCTAAAATTAGAACTACTAGGCCACAAACTACACACCTCTAAAGTCTTTAACACAAATTACTTTCATAGAAATCTGATTTTCCTTTATTTTTGCTAAGTATTTACCCTGTTATATGCTGGGACTTAGTGCCAGGGAGTACCATTACAAAGCCACTCAGTTATAATCACTGCCCTTTAGAGAAATGCTAGGCTGGCCAGAGGACCGGATATGTAAACAGAGTTCCAAAACAAGGCACGTGCGCAGGAAGTAAGCAAGCAAACAAAAAATGCCGAGAGACACACACTTGGCAAGCAGACTGTGGATAGAGGTGCTGACATTCTTTCAAGGGAAATTTCCTAAACTGAATGCAAATTTGGATTTGAGAAAAGTCACAGGCTCGATGCTGACTGCAAGTTGCCCATTACAGTGGGCAACATTGTTTTGTGGTTAGAAGAGGCTCAGTAATATCCTGAGGGAGAAGCTCCAACTGACACATTTTAAGAAATGCAGGGACAAAGGACTATGTGGAGGAATGAACAGCATTGTAGGCAATGAAGGTGGGAGTGGGGTCCACCCAGCAAGCTCGGGGCTTTGGAGTGGGAAGACGCCTTTTAAAGGAAAGGCTGGAAGGCTACAGAATTTCAAGTAGCCCTAGACTTGGCTTCTGGACCAGGTTGAGGAGAGTGAGATCATTTTGTCAATACCTATGGCTCAGAGTGTGGTATAAGGCCCCAAATCTGCTCCACCTGGCACTTGTTAGCAACACCCCACCCCAGACCCACTGAATCAGAATCTGCACTTGAACAAGATCCCCAGGTGATTCATGTCCACACTGAAGTTTGAGAGGTGCTGCTCCTTTATCTTAATCATCTGTTGCTGCACAGTTCTTGATTGGCATGATCTGCAGGCAAAAGCAGGAAGAAAGGGTGGGAAAGCTTGCTGTTGCATGTGGAGCCTGAGTTTCCAGCTGAGACTTGAACTGGATTTGCCAGGGCTTTGAGCTCTAGGTTGAGTCGGGTATAGACCAAAAAAAATTAACTGAGCCTTCAGCTGGAAAGGCTTTTACACAGTACAGCAGCGAGATTGGAAAAAACAAAAACCCTCTCCTACCAGACATAGTGGCTCACACCTGTAATCCCAACACACTGGGAGGCTGAGGCTGGAGGATTGCTTGAGGCCAGGAGTTTGAGACTAGCCTAGGCAACATGGTGAAACCCTGTCTCTCCAAAAAATAAAAAAAAAATTAGCTGGTCATGGTGGGACACACCTACAGTCCCGGCTACTCAGGAGGCCAAGGTGGGAGAATTGCTTGAGCCCAGGAGGTCGAGGCTGCAGTGGGCTATAATTGTGCCACTGCACTCCAGCCTGGGTGACAGAGAGAGACCTCATCTAAGCAAAAAGAAGGGAGGGAGGGAGGAAAAGGAAAAGAAAGAGAAAGAAAGAGAAAAGAAAGGAGAGAGAGAAAAGACTCCTCAGATCCTGGCCTGATAGCCTGCCTTTTCACACAACCAGGGGGTCATGGGAGCCTCTAAGAGGCTGACTTGTTTCAGACAGAAAATGAGAGAGAAAATAGGAATGGGTAGGGGTTACATCTTCCTCAAATCACGGCTTCTAAGAACCCATCTAATAACTGAACCATCAGGAGCAAAAAGGAAGTATGTTGTGGACCCAGTAAAATGTATTCCTTGACCGGGTGCAGTGGCTCACGCCTGTAATCCTAGCACTTTGGAAGGCCAAGAGGGGCAGATTGTTTGAGACTGGGGAGGCTGAGGTGGGAGGATTTCTTGAGACTGGAAGGTCGAGTGTGTGGTGAGCTGTGATCATGCCACTGCACTCCAGGGCATAGCAGAGCGAGACCCTGTTGAAAAAAAGATGAGAGCAGGTTCTTCTATGATGAGAGCAGGCTCTTTTGTGATTGAACATTTGTTACTGATATACATGTCCTAAGAAAACATTCTCTAAGATAATTTTGTTGGGTAATAGGAAAGCATCGCTGTAACATTTAAACAAGCTGGGTGTTGCATTTGCAATGCATTCTAATATATTTTCGGATGAGGCAGGAGAAGAACTGATATTCGATTGAAATAAGGAAATGGCAGAGTAGTTATGCCTCATTATCACCTGATTCTCATCTAAAGGCATCCCTTCTTTTTACCCTTTACTCTTCCCCTGCTGAAAGAGGCCTCTTCTGCCTTTTTTTAAAATTTTCATTTTTGAGATGGAGTTTCATTCTTGTTGCCCAGGCTGGGGTGCAATGGCACGTTCTTGGCCCACTGCAACCTCCGCCTTCCGAGTTCAAGCGATTCTCCTGCCTCAGCCTCCCAGATAGCTAGGACTATAGGCATGTGCCACCATGCCTGGCTAATTTTGTATTTTTAGTAGAGACAGGGTTTCACCTTGTTGTCCATGCTGATCTCGAATTCCTGACCTCAGGTGATCCACTCGCCTCGGCCTCCCAAAGTGCTGGGATTACAGGTGTGAGCCACCGTGCCTGGCCTCTTCTGCCTTTTTGATGCAGTAATATCTTGACTCTCCATGGAAGCTTCATGCCCAAACTTACTTACCAGTAGCTCTTTCAGCAGATGGCACTGTCAGGCAGAATAGAATGAATTCCCTGCATTCCAGAGCCATGTGGATGTCATTGCTCGCATCTGCCCACATCCTACAAAATGGCCCTGGTTGCATCCCTAGATTGGTGCAAAGGGCTCCCTCCTCAACCAGCTTGCAGTGTGACCTGCACATCCATCCCCAGGTGGAAGACAAAAGGCAAGTGGTAAACCTTACCCAGCTGTCTCTGACTTTGCATTAAAACTCTGGGACACTTTTACAAAATACAAATAAAAGCACCTAGAACATGAAGCACAGTCTTTGTTCCAAGTATTACACTAAGCATGGATTAGAGTCTCAGGATCTGTTTTAAAAAGAGTCAATCCGTAAAGCTTTTCACTGACTTGGTGAATGTATCAGAATGTGATTTTATGGTAGAAAAGCGTTGTCAGTTTTCAGCCACACAGCATCCATTCATCAGCATGATTCATCTCCTGGTGCACACTCCCAAAGCATTTCAGAGGTTCAAAGTAGTTGCAGGCCCTATTGGATTTCCTATTAGAAGAAACCGTATGCTTTTCCTCTTGTCTATTTCAACATGGTTTCTTGGTGGTCCAGTTTACGGCCATCTCCAAGATAATGTCTCTGATTCATCAAATTCTGCCATGGTGCCGGCCTGTACTGGGCCCTGGCAATACAAACATTAAGGAAGCACTCATGTCTTCTGGCCCTGAGGTCTTAGCCAAAACAAGAATCCTGAAGCCAGGCGTGAAGAGTTCATTCACTCTAAATGGATATACATCAACTCCTTATTCTTAGCTACGTGGGGAAATCTTCCCGGAAGATGGTGCTTGATCACTCAAGTTGTAAAACCAACAGCATCACACAGAAGGCAGTGAACAAGCAACTTCCTGGAGCCACCCTTAGCCCCAAAGGAAGACAAGGGTTTGGATTCAGACAGTACCCAGCTTGATATGTAGTCTCCTCTGTCCTCAATATGTGCCTAATGTAATTGTTCTAGAGCATCCCACAAAAACCCCAAATAATGCCAACCGGCCCAAGGACAAACTGGGAAGCCCTCTGGGCTCCCTCAGACGACCTTGATCCAGTCTCTCAGTCTCCTGGTTCATGTCCCAGTCTCTGTACCTCTGCATGCCCTTCTGATATCTTCTTCTTGTTGATCTTGATCTCCCAATTTTACTGCCAAGAGTAACTGCCTGGACTTTCACTCCCTGCTAAACACTAACATCCCTGTGACCTCTAGGGGTGAGAAAGTCCTAGAATTCCAGGTCCTCTTCTTCTCTTTCCTGCCTACACATATCCACAGATTCTCGGACACGGTCTCAAGTACTCTTTTGGGTCACTGGTCACCAAGACTCGACGTGTGCAACGCGGACAGAGCTCATCGCTTCTGACCTTGCTCCTCTCTCCCCAAACTTCTCCGGAGGCGTCTGTCTCCACCTTCATAAACATCATCGCTCAGTCACCTACTCCAGGAAAGGTCATTCTGGACTGTCTTCCTGCTGGACTGCCTGTCTCCCAGCCCCACCTCAGGCAGCTCGGGTCACCCAGTCCCTCCTGTAGACCGTCTCTTCCAGGCATGTGTCAGGGCTGCTGGTCCCCTGTGGTCTGTGAAGCCCACCACTTGCCTTTTCCTGTCTGCAGCCTGGCCCCAATCCTCCCAGTGACCTGGGGGCCTTTCTGCGTGTGGTGGTCTCAAGGGCCTGTCTTTGAGCAGGCAGCCTCTTTGGCTGGACCTCTGGTGCCCTTTTCTGCCTAGCTAACTTCTCCTCCCGCAGGCCTGGGGCTTCCATCCAAGGACTGCTTGTCTGTGCATGGCTCTATCATTGCATTCTCACTCTGGGGAGGGGGACTTGCTTACTTTTTGTCTTCTCCATCGGATGGCCACTTGAGGACGTAGGTTTAGCATTTAATCTCTGTATCCCTGATTTTTCTTTTTAAGGGGCACTCGTCCAGGTTTCTTACTTTTGTATTTCTCGTAATCTTTGTAGCCGTTCCTCTTTGTTTCTGTAGAATAAACCCCTATAAGTGGCACTGGTGGATCACAAGGAAGGCACATTGATTTCTGAAATGTACCACTGAATTGCCTTCAAAAACATTGTTCTAAGCTGTACTCCCACTAGCAGGAATGGGGGATCCCAGGCACCCCTTCTTGATGTGACTCTGATAGCCCCATGTGGTGTGGGGTGGGGATGGGGATGGAGATGGGTGTGGCCTCTCTGTGGGCGTGGCCTCTCCTCTGTGGGTGTGGCCTCCCTGTGGGCATGGTCTAACTCCACCTCAGGTGTTCCTTGTGCCCTGCTGTCCTGCTTGGCAAAGTATGGAGAAACTTGCTGGCCGACTACTCACCCAGCTGTTAAAGCCCTGTCTCCTTCTTTGGCCCTCATCCTGTGAAGTGGCGGCACTGCCTCTCACAGGGAGGTCACCGAGCCGTCTCAGGAGAGTGATGCTCTGAGGGAGGAATGTGAATGGGAGCTGAAGGGAGAGGCATGGGGGTCGGCAGGCAGCATGAGCCCCAGCTGTGCCCTGGACAGGAGGGCTCTGTGAGTGTATTTGACGGCTGGGTGATGTTTGCCCCACATGCCTTCACGTATGTGAGGTTGTTGGAAGGATAGGCTCCCTGCCTGGGGTAACTAGGTCTGAGGGTCTTTTGAAGGGGGTTGGGGTCTTTTGAAGGAGGTCATGTGAGTGCAGGGCAGGGGGGTGGAGGGTGGGGAGTGGGCATCGGACCTGGTCCCCTTTGAAATTAGTGAGACATGAGTAGGAAAGCAGGAACTTGCTCTGGCTGGCCAGCCCTTGGTGTGAGATAGGGTCAGCAGATGTGGGTAGTGGGGACCTCTGTGGATGAAGGGTGTTTACCTGTAGGAGGCACTCACCAATCTATCAAAGGCTTCTCTATGCCACTCACTGTGAGGTGCAGGATGGGGATTGATCTGGGTCCAGCTCTCCTGGGCCTGTTTCAAGACCTTGAGGGAGGCAGTGTTCAGAGACACCTGCAAATAGAACTTTCCTGATTAGAGTGGTATGTTGGATACTGTGATTTTCCCCTGATGTCCATTTCTCCCCTTTTTAGAAATGGAGTGTCTCCATCTTCCTCAATTTTAGCGAGGTCCATCTCACAGCCTCCCTTGCAGCTAGATGTTACCGCCCAAACAAGCTCTGGCCAATGAACCTAAGTGGAAATGATGATCTACCCATTACCCGCCACCCACCTTGCCACTGCCTGTTGGCCTAGGAGTGGCAAGCAGTGGATCTTTGGCCCTGGGCCGGAAGCTGTGGGTTGGGGATAGCAGAGTGGCCCTGTCAGCCCAGGAGAATTCTTTCAGCCTGGACAGCGAGTGTGTTTGGAGCTTTCAGCTGCTTCATTTTAGTTGTGCTGTATCCAAAACTAGTAACTGAAGCCATGTGTGTTCTCAAGTTCCCCATGGGTATGCCTCTGGAATGAAAAGATTTACGAAGGACAGATTGGAGGCTGTAGAACCTTCAATGTGCAGGGCAGCAAAGGCTGTAATGACTCAAGTTCTAGATAGCACAGGTATTCGGTGGTAATTAGGTGGGGTGTGTATTAAGACTGCATTTATGCAGCAAGCACATTGCAGTTGCTTAATTGTGTTTATTTGGGTTTGTGTGCCTGAAGGGCTGATGGAGATTAAAGTGGGACTGGGGCGAGGGTACTGTGACACAGCCCTTTTCCACTAGAATAGAAAAGGAGGGGAGTTAGAGTCATAACTTCTTCCATTTCTCTAAGAGCTTTAAGGTTACAAAGTGCTCTCATATGCAAAACTTCATCTGATACATACACAGAAATCCCATGAAGTATACGGGGTATTAGTGCATTCATTTAGAGGGCTCTTCGGTGGAAGATGTTAATAAACTGCCCAGGTACCATGGTTCAGCAGAGCATTTTCCATTGCTGGGGCCCTTAGAGATCCCCAGGATTTATCTCAGAGTGCCCATAATGGGCAGGGAAAATCTGGGAACAGTTTCCAACAAAGCAAATACCTCTTTGTCCATCACAAAACACACTCTCAACTTATTCATCAATGTGGCACTGGGGTCCTTAATGAGTGGCAGGCAGAGGTAATGACAGTGAGCAAATAGCCCAAGGACTACTTGAGCTAAAAGCAACAAAGGAACCAAACGCTTTGACTTTCTGACCAAACCCAGTTCCCAGCTGAAGCTGGTCTCATGCAAGTGTGCTTGCCTGAGTGATCTCATGTCCTGTGAAGGCTCTGCCAAGGAGGGATGGTGGCTAGGGTCAGGCCTCCTTAAGAGGGGTCCTGGATCCCAGCACTTTGAGAGGCCAGGGTGGGAGGATCGCTGGAGCCCAGAAGTTTCGGACCAGCCTTGGCAACATAGAGGGACCCTGTCTCTGCAGAAAAAAAATATATATATAATTTTTTTAAAGAAATAGCAGAGCATGGTGGCATGCGCATTTAGTCCCAGCTACTCAAGAAACAGAAGTGGAAGGATCGCCTGAGCACAGAAAGTCCAACCTGCAGTGAGCTGTGATGGTACCACGATGCTCCATCCTGGGCAAGAGAGTGAGATCCTGTCTCAAATCATCAATCAATCAATCAATCAATAAAGAGGCGTTGGAGAAAGCCACAAAAGACTTTAACACTTTAGTTGTGTTTTGAGTACTTAAGTCCAACATACAAAGGGATATAAATTATCTTCACAATTATGATTTTCTTTCTTTTCTTTCTTTCTCTTTCTTTCTTTTCTTTCTTTCTTTTTCTTTCTTTCTTTCTCTTCCTCCCTCCCTTCCTTCCTTCCTTCTTCTTTCCTTTCTCTCTCTCTCTTTTTCTTTCTTTCTTTCTTTTTCTTTCTTTCTTTCTTTCTCTTTCTTTTTTTTATTTTTTTTGAGACAGATCCTCACTTCTTGACCCAAACTGGAGTACAATGGCACGATCTTGGCTCACCGCACCCTCTGCCTCCCTGGTTCAAGCAATTCTCCTACCTCAGCTTCTCCAGTAGCTGAGATTACAGGCATGTGCCACCATGCCCAGCTCATTTTTGTATTTTTAGTAGAGATGAGGTTACACCCTGTTGACCAGGCTGGTCTCTTTTGTATTTTTAGTAGAGATGAGGTTACACCCTGTTGACCAGGCTGGTCTCAAACTCCTGACCTCAACTGATCCACCCGCCTCAGCCTCCCAAGGTGCTGGGGTTAAAGGTGTGAGCCTCTGTGCCCAGCCATGATTTTCTTTTCTTGTCCTGATTTCCCATTATAATGACAGTGGATGTCACAGCTGTGGATGCTCCCTTGGAGCCTTGTTAGTCCTGTCTTCCTGCTCCTCTGTAGACAGCATGGCCGCAGCCTGTGTCACACCCAGGGTGAGATGGTGGTCGGTGCTTTTCGGGTGAATACGTCCTTTCATTCCATGGCTGGAGTGAGGGCTCCGGTTCCAGACTGGGTTCAGGTAAAAATTCTTAGAAGTTACAGTTAGGGTAAGAGTCAGGGCGGGGATGATGCTTAGGTCTCAGCTGATAGGTGTTAAAAATAGGAGTTAAATGGTAGAGTTTGGATTCCCAACTGGGTTTTGGAAAATATTAACTGTAGGGTCCAGCCCCATAGGGTCAGTGGGTTTCTCCCTGTGTGCAGAGACAAGAGAGCATAGAAATAAAGACACAAGACAAAGAGATAAAAGAAAAGACAGCTGGGCCCGGGAGACCACTACCACCAAGGCGTGGAGACCGGTAGTGGCCCCGAATGCCAGGCTGTGCTGATATTTATTGGATACAAGACAAAGGGGCGGGATAAGGAGTGTGAGCCATCTCCAATCATAGGTAAGGCCACATGGGTCACATGTCCACTGCACAGGGGGCCCTTCCCTGCCTGGCAGCCAAGGCAGAGAGAGAGAGGAGAAGGAGAGAAACAGCTTACATTATTATTTCTGCTTATCAGAGACTTTTAGTACTTTCACTAATTTGCTACTGCTAACTAAATGGCAGAGCCAGGTGTACAAGATGGAACATGAAGGCGTACTAGGAGCGTGACCACTGAAGCACAGCATCACAGGGAGACGGTTAGGCCTCCGAATAACTGCGGGTGGGCCTGACATCCACAAGAGGTGGAGGAGTAGAGTATTATCTAAACTCCCCTGGGGAAAGGGAGAGTCCCTTTCCCGGTCTGCTAAGTAGCAGGTGTTTTTCCTTGACACCAAGGCTATTGCTAGACCACGGTCCGCTTGGCAACGGGCGTCTTCCCAGATGCTGGTGTCACCGCTAGACCAAGGAGCCCTCTGGTGGCCCTGTCTGGGCATAACAGAAGGCTCACACTCTTCTGGTCACTTCTCATGTCTCCTCAGCTCCTATCTCTGTATGGCCTGGCTTTTCCTAGGTTATGATTATAGAGCAAGGATTATTATAATATTGGAATAAAGAGTAATTGCTACCAACTAATGATTAATGATATTCATATATAATCATATCTGAGATCTATACCTGGTATAACTATTCTTGTTTTATATTTTATTGTACTGGAACAGCTCGTGTCCTTGGTCTCTTGCCTCGGCAACTGGGTGTCTTGCCTCCCACAATTAACACTTTGTATTAGATGTCAGATTAGAGTTATGGATTAGGGTTATATGTTAGGGTTAGGGGTTACGGTTAGCGGTTAAGATTCAGTTGAGGTTTAGGCTTCACAGTGAGGGTGAGGGTTAGGGTTAGGGTTGGGTCAGGGGTTAGGGTTAGGGTTAGGATCAAGGATTAGGGTTAGGGTCAAGGGTTATGGTCAAGGGTTAGGTTAGGGTTACCGTTCGGGTTAAGTGTTAGGGTTAAGGTCAGGGTCAGGGTCTGGGTGAGGGTCAGGGTCCCGGTGAGGGTTAGGGGTTAGGGGTTAGGGTTAGGGGTTAGGGGTTAGGGTTA